>NC_140977.1:39681547-39956547 GCF_056783735.1 Eptatretus burgeri | reverse complement strand
TGTTTGCGTGTTTGTTTGTGTGTTTGTGTGTTTGTTTGTGTGTTTGTTTGTGGTTTTGTTTGTGTGTTTGTTTGCGTGTTTGTTTGCGTGTTTGTTTGTGTGTTTGTTTGCGTGTTTGTTTTGTGCTGTATCACGTGATTGGGATTTCGTATATCATGACTCGCCCACTCGGGATGACAGTGATGTACATCCGGACGCACAATAAAGCGGGAGTTACTGCTAACACTCTTGCTTCCCATGTTCCGCTGCACTCGGACACCACATATTTGTGTGTTTGTTTGTGTGTTTGTTTGCGGGTTTATTTGTGGGTTTGTTTGCGTGTTTGTGTGTTTGTTTGTGTGTTTGTTTGTGTGTTTGTTTGTGGGTTTGTATGTGGGTTTGTTTATGGGTTTGTTTGCGTGTTTGTTTGCGGGTTTGTTTGTGTGTTTGTGGATTTGTTTGCGTGTTTGTTTGTGGGTTTGTTTGTGGGTTTGATTGTGTGTTTGTTTGTGTGTTTGTTTGTGGGTTTGTATGTGTGTTTGTGGATTTGTTTGTGTGTTTGTTTGTGGGTTTGTTTGTGTGTTTGTTTGTGGGTTTGTTTGTGGGGTTTGTTTGTGTGTTTGTTTGCGTGTTTGTTTGTGGGTTTGTTTATGGGTTTGTTTGTGTGTTTGTTTGTGGGTTTGTTTTTTATGGGTTTGTTTGTGTGTTTGTTTATGGGTTTGTTTGTGTGTTTGTTTGCGTGTTTGTTTGTGGGTTTGTTTGTGGGTTTGTTTGCGTGTTTGTTTGTGGGTTTGTTTATGGGTTTGTTTGTGGGTTTGTTTGTGGGTTTGTTTGTGGGTTTGTTTGCGTGTTTGTTTGTGGGTTTGTTTGTGGGTTTGTTTATGGGTTTGTTTGTTGGTTTGTTTATGGGTTTGTTTGTGTGTTTGTTTATGGGTTTGTTTGTGTTTGTTTGTGGGTTTGTTTGTGGGTTTGTTTGCGTGTTTGTTTGTGGGTTTGTTTGTGGGTTTGTTTATGGGTTTGTTTGTGGGTTTGTTTATGGGTTTGTTTGTGTGTTTGTTTATGGGTTTGTTTGTGTTTGTTTGTGGGTTTGTTTGTGTGTTTGTTTATGGGTTTGTTTGTGTCTTTGTTATGCGGGTTTATTTGTGGCGTTGTTTGCGTGTTTGTTTGTGGGTTTGTTTGTGTGTTTGTTTGTGTGTTTGTTTGCGTGTTTGTTTGTGTGTTTGTTTGCGTGTTTGTTTGTGTGTTTGTTTGTGTGTTTGTGGATTTGTTTGTGTGTTTGTTTGTGGGTTTGTTTGTGTGTTTGTTTGTGGGTTTGTTTGTGGGTTTGTTTGTGTGTTTGTTTGCGTGTTTGTTTGTGGGTTTGTTTATGGGTTTGTTTTGTGTGTTTGTTTGTGGGTTTGTTTATGGGTTTGTTTGTGTGTTTGTTTATGGGTTTGTTTGTGTGTTTGTTTGCGTGTTTGTTTGTGGGTTTGTTTGTGGGTTTGTTTTGCGTGTTTGTTTGTGGGTTTGTTTATGGGTTTGTTTGTGGGTTTGTTTGTGGGTTTGTTTGTGGGTTTGTTTGCGTGTTTGTTTGTGTGTTTGTTTGTGTGTTTGTTTGTGTGCTTGTTTGTGGGTTTGTATGTGGGTTTGTTTATGGGTTTGTTTGCGTGTTTGTTTGCGGGTTTGTTTGTGTGTTTGTGGATTTGTTTGCGTGTTTGTTTGTGGGTTTGTGTGTTTGTATGTGTGTTTGTTTGTGGGTTTGTATGTGTGTTAGTGGATTTGTTTGCGAGTTTGTTTGTGTGTTTGTTTGTGTGTTTGTTTGTGGGTTTGTTTGTGTGTTTGTTTGCGTGTTTGTTTGTGGGTTTGTTTATGGGTTTGTTTGTGTGCTTGTTTGTGTGTTTGTTTGTGGGTTTGTTTGGGGGTTTGCTTGTGTGTTTGTTTGGGGGTTTGTTTGCGTGTTTGTTTGTGTGTTTCTTTGGGGGTTTGCTTGCGTGTTTGTTTGTGTGTTTGTGTGTTTGTTTGTGTGTTTGTTTGTGGGTTTGTTTGTGTGTTTGTTTGCGTGTTTGTTTGCGTGTTTGTTTGTGTGTTTGTTTGCGTGTTTGTTTTGTGCTGTATCACGTGATTGGGATCTCGTATATCATGACTCGCCCACTCGGGATGACAGTGATGTACATCCGGACGCACAATAAAGCGGAGTTACTGCTAACACTCTTGCTTTCCTTCTATGTTCCGCTGCACCTCGGACACCACATATTTGTGTGTTTGTTTGTGTGTTTGTTTGCGGGTTTATTTGTGGGTTTGTTTGCGTGTTTGTGTGTTTGTTTGTGTGTTTGTTTGTGTGTTTGTTTGTGGGTTTGTATGTGGGTTTGTTTATGGGTTTGTTTGCGTGTTTGTTTGCGGGTTTGTTTGTGTGTTTGTGGATTTGTTTGCGTGTTTGTTTGTGGGTTTGTTTGTGGGTTTGATTGTGTGTTTGTTTGTGTGTTTGTTTGTGGGTTTGTATGTGTGTTTGTGGATTTGTTTGTGTGTTTGTTTGTGGGTTTGTTTGTGTGTTTGTTTGTGGGTTTGTTTGTGGGTTTGTTTGTGTGTTTGTTTGCGTGTTTGTTTGTGGGTTTGTTTATGGGTTTGTTTGTGTGTTTGTTTGTGGGTTTGTTTATGGGTTTGTTTGTGTGTTTGTTTATGGGTTTGTTTGTGTGTTTGTTTGCGTGTTTGTTTGTGGGTTTGTTTGTGGGTTTGTTTGCGTGTTTGTTTGTGGGTTTGTTTATGGGTTTGTTTGTGGGTTTGTTTGTGGGTTTGTTTGTGGGTTTGTTTGCGTGTTTGTTTGTGGGGTTTGTTTGTGGGTTTGTTTATGGGTTTGTTTGTGGGCTTGTTTATGGGTTTGTTTGTGTGTTTGTTTATGGGTTTGTTTGTGGGTTTGTTTGCGTGTTTGTTTGTGTGTTTGTTTGTGGGTTTGTTTGCGTGTTTGTTTGTGTGTTTGTGTGTTTGTTTGTGTGTTTGTTTGTGGGTTTGTTTGCGTGTTTGTTTGCGTGTTTGTTTGTGTGTTTGTTTGTGTGTTTGTTTGTGGGTTTGTTCGCGTGTTTGTTTTGTGCTGTATCATGTGATTGGGATTTCGTATATCATGACTCGCCCACTCGGGATGACAGTGATGTACATCCGGACGCACAATAAAGCGGAGTTACTGCTAACACTCTTGCTTCCCATGTTCCGCTGCACCTCGGACACCACATATTTGTGTGTTTGTTTGTGTGTTTGTTTGCGGGTTTATTTGTGGGTTTGTTTGCGTGTTTGTGTGTTTGTTTGTGTGTTTGTTTGTGGGTTTGTATGTGGGTTTGTTTATGGGTTTGTTTGCGTGTTTGTTTGCGGGTTTGTTTGTGTGTTTGTGGATTTGTTTGCGTGTTTGTTTATGGGTTTGTTTGTGGGTTTGTTTGTGGGTTTGTTTGTGTGTTTGTTTGCGTGTTTGTTTGTGGGTTTGTTTATGGGTTTGTTTGTTTGTGTGTTTGTTTGTGTGTTTGTTTGTGTGTTTGTTTATGGGTTTGTTTGTGTGTTTGTTTGTGGGTTTGTTTGTGGGTTTGTTTATGGGTTTGTTTGCGTGTTTGTTTGTGGGTTTGTTTGTGTGTTTGTTTGTGTGTTTGTTTGTGGGTTTGTTTGTGTGTTTGTTTGCGTGTTTGTTTGTGTGTTTGTTTGTGTGTTTGTTTGTGGGTTTGTTTGTGTTTTTGTTTGTGTGTTTGTTTGTGTGTTTGTTTGCGTGTTTGTTTGCGTGTTTGTTTGTGGGGTTGTTTGCGTGTTTGTTTGTGTGTTTGTTTGTGGGTTTGTTTGCGTGTTTGTTTCTGGGTTTGTTTGTGTGTTTGTTTGTGTGTTTGTTTGTGTGTTTGTTTGTGTGTTTGTTTGCGTGTTTGTTTGTGTGTTTGTTTGTGGGTTTGTTTGCGTGTTTGTTTGTGTGTTTGTTTGTGTGTTTGTTTGTGGGTTTGTTTGCGTGTTTGTTTGTGTGTTTGTTTGTGGGTTTGTTTGCGTGTTTGTTTGTGTGTTTGTGTGTTTGTTTGTGTGTTTGTTTGTGGGTTTGTTTGCGTGTTTGTTTGCGTGTTTGTTTGTGTGTTTGTTTGTGTGTTTGTGGGTTTGTTTGCGTGTTTGTTTTGTGCTGTATCACGTGATTGGGATTTCGTATATCATGACTCGCCCACTCGGGATGACAGTGATGTACATCCGGACGCACAATAAAGCGGAGTTACTGCTAACACTCTTGCTTCCCATGTTCCGCTGCACCTCGGACACCACATATTTGTGTGTTTGTTTGTGTGTTTGTTTGCGGGTTTATTTGTGGGTTTGTTTGCGTGTTTGTGTGTTTGTTTGTGTGTTTGTTTGTGGGTTTGTATGTGGGTTTGTTTATGGGTTTGTTTGCGTGTTTGTTTGCGGGTTTGTTTGTGTGTTTGTGGATTTGTTTGCGTGTTTGTTTGTGGGTTTGTTTGTGGGTTTGTTTGTGTGTTTGTTTGTGTGTTTGTTTGTGGGTTTGTATGTGTGTTTGTGGATTTGTTTGTGTGTTTGTTTGTGGGTTTGTTTGTGTGTTTGTTTGTGGGTTTGTTTGTGGGTTTGTTTGTGTGTTTGTGTGCGTGTTTGTTTGTGGGTTTGTTTATGGGTTTGTTTGTGTGTTTGTTTGTGGGTTTGTTTATGGGTTTGTTTGTGTGTTTGTTTATGGGTTTGTTTGTGTGTTTGTTTGCGTGTTTGTTTGTGGGTTTGTTTGTGGGTTTGTTTGCGTGTTTGTTTGTGGGTTTGTTTATGGGTTTGTTTGTGCGTTTGTTTGTGGGTTTGTTTGTGGGTTTGTTTGCGTGTTTGTTTGTGGGTTTGTTTGTGGGTTTTTTTATGGGTTTGTTTGTGTGTTTGTTTATGGGTTTGTTTGTGTTTGTTTGTGGGTTTGTTTGTGTGTTTGTTTATGGGTTTGTTTGTGTCTTTGTTTGCGGGTTTATTTGTGGGTTTGTTTGCGTGTTTGTTTGTGTGTTTGTTTGTGTGTTTGTTTGTGTGTTTGTTTGTGGGTTTGTATGTGGGTTTGTTTATGGGTTTGTTTGCGTGTTTGTTTGCGGGTTTGTTTGTGTGTTTGTGGATTTGTTTGCGTGTTTGTTTGTGGGTTTGTGTGTTTGTATGTGTGTTTGTTTGTGGGTTTGTATGTGTGTTTGTGGATTTGTTTGCGGGTTTGTTTGTGTGTTTGTTTGTGTGTTTGTTTGTGGGTTTGTTTGTGTGTTTGTCTGCCTGTCTGTTTGTGGGCTTGTTTATGCGCTTGTTTGTGTGTTTGTTTGTGTGTTTGTTTGTGTGCTTGTTTGTGTGTCTGTTTGTGTGTTTGTTTGTGGGTTTGTTTGCGTGCTTGTTTGTGTGTTTCTTTGTGGGTTTGTTTGCGTGTTTGTTTGTGTGTTTGTGTGTTTGTTTGTGTGTTTGTTTGTGGGTTTGTTTGTGTGTTTGTTTGCGTGTTTGTTTGCGTGTTTGTTTGTGTGTTTGTTTGCGTGTTTGTTTTGTGCTGTATCACGTGATTGGGATTTCGTATATCATGACTCGCCCACTCGGGATGACAGTGATGTACATCCGGACGCACAATAAAGCGGAGTTACTGCTAACACTCTTGCTTCCCATGTTCCGCTGCACCTCGGACACCACATATTTGTGTGTTTGTTTGTGTGTTTGTTTGCGGGTTTATTTGTGGGTTTGTTTGCGTGTTTGTGTGTTTGTTTGTGTGTTTGTTTGTGTGTTTGTTTGTGGGTTTGTATGTGGGTTTGTTTATGGGTTTGTTTGCGTGTTTGTTTGCGGGTTTTTTTTTGTGTTTGTGGAATTGTTTGCGTGTTTGTTTGTGGGTTTGTTTGTGGGTTTGATTGTGTGTTTGTTTGTGTGTTTGTTTGTGGGTTTGTATGTGTGTTTGTGGATTTGTTTGTGTGTTTGTTTGTGGGTTTGTTTGTGTGTTTGTTTGTGGGTTTGTTTGTGGGTTTGTTTTTGTGTTTGTTTGCGTGTTTGTTTGTGGGTTTGTTTTTGGGTTTGTTTGTGTGTTTGTTTGTGGGATTGTTTTTGGGTCTGTTTGTGTCTTTGTTTATGGTTTTGTTTGTGTGTTTGTTTGCGTGTTTGTTTGTGGGTTTGTTTGTGGGTTTGTTTGCGTGTTTGTTTGTGGGTTTGTTTATGGGTTTGTTTGTGGGTTTGTTTGTGGGTTTGTTTGGGGGTTTGTTTGCGTGTTTGTTTGTGGGTTTGTTTGTGGGTTTGTTTATGGGTTTGTTTGTGGGTTTGTTTATGGGTTTGTTTGTGTGTTTGTTTATGGGTTTGTTTGTGTTTGTTTGTGGGTTTGTTTGTGGGTTTGTTTGCGTGTTTGTTTGTGGGTTTGTTTGTGGGTTTGTTTATGGGTTTGTTTGTGGGTTTGTTTATGGGTTTGTTTGTGTGTTTGTTTATGGGTTTGTTTGTGTTTGTTTGTGGGTTTGTTTGTGTGTTTGTTTATGGGTTTGTTTGTGTCTTTGTTTGCGGGTTTATTTGTGGGTTTGTTTGCGTGTTTGTTTGTGTGTTTGTTTGTGTGTTTGTTTGTGTGTTTGTTTGCGTGTTTGTTTGTGTGTTTGTTTGCGTGTTTGTTTGTGTGTTTGTTTGTGTGTTTGTGGATTTGTTTGTGTGTTTGTTTGTGGGTTTGTTTGTGTGTTTGTTTGTGGGTTTGTTTGTGGGTTTGTTTGTGTGTTTGTTTGCGTGTTTGTTTGTGGGTTTGTTTATGGGTTTGTTTGTGTGTTTGTTTGTGGGTTTGTTTATGGGTTTGTTTGTGTGTTTGTTTATGGGTTTGTTTGTGTGTTTGTTTGCGTGTTTGTTTGTGGGTTTGTTTGTGGGTTTGTTTGCGTGTTTGTTTGTGGGTTTGTTTATGGGTTTGTTTGTGGGTTTGTTTGTGGGTTTGTTTGTGGGTTTGTTTGCGTGTTTGTTTGTGTGTTTGTTTGTGTGTTTGTTTGTGTGCTTGTTTGTGGGTTTGTATGTGGGTTTGTTTATGGGTTTGTTTGCGTGTTTGTTTGCGGGTTTGTTTGTGTGTTTGTGGATTTGTTTGCGTGTTTGTTTGTGGGTTTGTGTGTTTGTATGTGTGTTTGTTTGTGGGTTTGTATGTGTGTTAGTGGATTTGTTTGCGAGTTTGTTTGTGTGTCTGTTTGTGTGTTTGATTGTGGGTTTGTTTGTGTGCCCGTTTGCGTGTTTGAATGTGGGTTTGTTTATGGGTTTGTTTGCGTGTTTGTTTGTGTGTTTGTTTGTGTGTTTGTTTGTGTGTTTGTTTGTGTGTTTGTTTGTGGGTTTGTTTGCGTGTTTGTTTGTGTGTTTCTTTGTGGGTTTGTTTGCGTGTTTGTTTGTGTGTTTGTGTGTTTGTTTGTGTGTTTGTTTGTGGGTTTGTTTGTGTGTTTGTTTGCGTGTTTGTTTGCGTGTTTGTTTGTGTGTTTGTTTGCGTGTTTGTTTTGTGCTGTATCACGTGATTGGGATTTCGTATATCATGACTCGCCCACTCGGGATGACAGTGATGTACATCCGGACGCACAATAAAGCGGAGTTACTGCTAACACTCTTGCTTCCCATGTTCCGCTGCACCTCGGACACCACATATTTGTGTGTTTGTTTGTGTGTTTGTTTGCGGGTTTATTTGTGGGTTTGTTTGCGTGTTTGTGTGTTTGTTTGTGTGTTTGTTTGTGTGTTTGTTTGTGGGTTTGTATGTGGGTTTGTTTATGGGTTTGTTTGCGTGTTTGTTTGCGGGTTTGTTTGTGTGTTTGTGGATTTGTTTGCGTGTTTGTTTGTGGGTTTGTTTGTGGGTTTGATTGTGTGTTTGTTTGTGTGTTTGTTTGTGGGTTTGTATGTGTGTTTGTGGATTTGTTTGTGTGTTTGTTTGTGGGTTTGTTTGTGTGTTTGTTTGTGGGTTTGTTTGTGGGTTTGTTTGTGTGTTTGTTTGCGTGTTTGTTTGTGGGTTTGTTTATGGGTTTGTTTGTGTGTTTGTTTGTGGGTTTGTTTATGGGTTTGTTTGTGTGTTTGTTTATGGGTTTGTTTGTGTGTTTGTTTGCGTGTTTGTTTGTGGGTTTGTTTGTGGGTTTGTTTGCGTGTTTGTTTGTGGGTTTGTTTATGGGTTTGTTTGTGGGTTTGTTTGTGGGTTTGTTTGTGGGTTTGTTTGCGTGTTTGTTTGTGGGTTTGTTTGTGGGTTTGTTTATGGGTTTGTTTGTGGGTTTGTTTATGGGTTTGTTTGTGTGTTTGTTTATGGGTTTGTTTGTGTTTGTTTGTGGGTTTGTTTGTGGGTTTGTTTGCGTGTTTGTTTGTGGGTTTGTTTGTGGGTTTGTTTAGGGGTTTGTTTGTGGGTTTGTTTATGGGTTTGTTTGTGTGTTTGTTTATGGGTTTGTTTGTGTTTGTTTGTGGGTTTGTTTGTGTGTTTGTTTATGGGTTTGTTTGTTTGTGTGTTTGTTTGTGTGTTTGTTTGTGTGTTTGTTTATGGGTTTGTTTGTGTGTTTGTTTGTGGGTTTGTTTGTGGGTTTGTTTATGGGTTTGTTTGCGTGTTTGTTTGTGGGTTTGTTTGTGTGTTTGTTTGCGTGTTTGTTCATGGGTTTGTTTGTGGGTTTGTTTGTGGGTTTGTTTGTGGGTTTGTTTGTGGGTTTGTTTGCGTGTTTGTTTATGGGTTTGTTTGTGGGTTTGTTTGTGGGTTTGTTTGTGTGTTTGTTTGCGTGTTTGTTTGTGGGTTTGTTTGTGGGTTTGTTTGCGTGTTTGTTTATGGGTTTGTTTGTGGGTTTGTTTGTGGGTTTGTTTGTGGGTTTGTTTGTGTGTTTGTTTGCGTGTTTGCTCGTGTGTTTGTTTGTGTGCTTGTTTATGGGTTTGGTTGTGTGTTTGTTTGTGGGTTGGATTATGGATTTGTTTACGCGCTTGTTTGCGTGTTTGCTTGTGGGCTTGTTTGTGTGGTTGTTTGTGGGTTTGTTTGTGGGCTTGTTTGTGTGTTTGTTTGCGTGTTTGTTTGTGGGTTTGTTTATGGGTTTGTTTGTTTGTGTGTTTGTTTGTGTGTTTGTTTGTGTGTTTGTTTGTGTGTTTGTTTATGGGTTTGTTTGTGTGTTTGTTTGTGGGTTTGTTTGTGGGTTTGTTTATGGGTTTGCTTGCGTGCTTGTTTGTGGGTTTGTTTGTGTGTTTGTTTGTGTGTTTGTTTGTGGGTTTGTTTGTGTGTTTGTTTGCGTGTTTGTTTGTGTGTTTGTTTGTGGGTTTGTTTGCGTGTTTGTTTGCGTGTTTGTTTGTGGGTTTGTTTGTGTGTTTGTTTGTTTGTGTGTTTGTTTGTGTGTTTGTTTGTGTGTTTGTTTGTGTGTTTGTTTGTGTGTTTGTTTGTGGGTTTGTTTGCGTGTTTGTTTGTGGGTTTGTTTGAGGGTTTGTTTGAGTGTTTGTTTCCGTGTTTGTTTGTGTGTTTGTTTGTGGGTTTGTTTGTGTGTTTGTTTGTGTGTTTGTTTGTGTGTTTGTTTGCGTGTTTGTTTGCGTGTTTGTTTGTGGGTTTGTTTGCGTGTTTGTTTGTGTGTTTGTTTGTGTGTTTGTTTGTGGGTTTGTTTGTGTGTTTGTTTGTGTGTTTGTTTGTGTGTTTGTTTGCGTGTTTGTTTGCGTGTTTGTTTGTGGGGTTGTTTGCGTGTTTGTTTGTGTGTTTGTTTGTGGGTTTGTTTGCGTGTTTGTTTCTGGGTTTGTTTGTGTGTTTGTTTGTGTGTTTGTTTGCGTGTTTGTTTGTGTGTTTGTTTGCGTGTTTGTTTGCGTGTTTGTTTGCGGGTTTGTTTGCGTGTTTGTTTGTGTGTTTGTTTGTGTGTTTGTTTGTGGGTTTGTTTGCGTGTTTGTTTGTGTGTTTGTTTGTGGGTTTGTTTGCGTGTTTGTTTGTGTGTTTGTGTGTTTGTTTGTGTGTTTGTTTGTGGGTTTGTTTGCGTGTTTGTTTGCGTGTTTGTTTGTGTGTTTGTTTGTGTGTTTGTGGGTTTGTTTGCGTGTTTGTTTTGTGCTGTATCACGTGATTGGGATTTCGTATATCATGACTCGCCCACTCGGGATGACAGTGATGTACATCCGGACGCACAATAAAGCGGAGTTACTGCTAACACTCTTGCTTCCCATGTTCCGCTGCACCTCGGACACCACATATTTGTGTGTTTGTTTGTGTGTTTGTTTGCGGGTTTATTTGTGGGTTTGTTTGCGTGTTTGTGTGTTTGTTTGTGTGTTTGTTTGTGGGTTTGTATGTGGGTTTGTTTATGGGTTTGTTTGCGTGTTTGTTTGCGGGTTTGTTTGTGTGTTTGTGGATTTGTTTGCGTGTTTGTTTGTGGGTTTGTTTGTGGGTTTGTTTGTGTGTTTGTTTGTGTGTTTGTTTGTGGGTTTGTATGTGTGTTTGTGGATTTGTTTGTGTGTTTGTTTGTGGGTTTGTTTGTGTGTTTGTTTGTGGGTTTGTTTGTGGGTTTGTTTGTGTGTTTGTTTGCGTGTTTGTTTGTGGGTTTGTTTATGGGTTTGTTTGTGTGTTTGTTTGTGGTTTTGTTTATGGGTTTGTTTGTGTGTTTGTTTATGGGTTTGTTTGTGTGTTTGTTTGCGTGTTTGTTTGTGGGTTTGTTTGTGGGTTTGTTTGCGTGTTTGTTTGTGGGTTTGTTTATGGGTTTGTTTGTGGGTTTGTTTGTGGGTTTGTTTGTGGGTTTGTTTGCGTGTTTGTTTGTGGGTTTGTTTGTGGGTTTTTTTATGGGTTTGTTTGTGTGTTTGTTTATGGGTTTGTTTGTGTTTGTTTGTGGGTTTGTTTGTGTGTTTGTTTATGGGTTTGTTTGTGTCTTTGTTTGCGGGTTTATTTGTGGGTTTGTTTGCGTGTTTGTTTGTGTGTTTGTTTGTGTGTTTGTTTGTGTGTTTGTTTGTGGGTTTGTATGTGGGTTTGTTTATGGGTTTGTTTGCGTGTTTGTTTGCGGGTTTGTTTGTGTGTTTGTGGATTTGTTTGCGTGTTTGTTTGTGGGTTTGTGTGTTTGTATGTGTGTTTGTTTGTGGGTTTGTATGTGTGTTTGTGGATTTGTTTGCGGGTTTGTTTGTGTGTTTGTTTGTGTGTTTGTTTGTGGGTTTGTTTGTGTGTTTGTTTGCGTGTTTGTTTGTGGGTTTGTTTATGGGTTTGTTTGTGTGTTTGTTTGTGTGTTTGTTTGTGTGTTTGTTTGTGTGTTTGTTTGTGTGTTTGTTTGTGGGTTTGTTTGCGTGTTTGTTTGTGTGTTTCTTTGTGGGTTTGTTTGCGTGTTTGTTTGTGTGTTTGTGTGTTTGTTTGTGTGTTTGTTTGTGGGTTTGTTTGTGTGTTTGTTTGCGTGTTTGTTTGCGTGTTTGTTTGTGTGTTTGTTTGCGTGTTTGTTTTGTGCTGTATCACGTGATTGGGATTTCGTATATCATGACTCGCCCACTCGGGATGACAGTGATGTACATCCGGACGCACAATAAAGCGGAGTTACTGCTAACACTCTTGCTTCCCATGTTCCGCTGCACCTCGGACACCACATATTTGTGTGTTTGTTTGTGTGTTTGTTTGCGGGTTTATTTGTGGGTTTGTTTGCGTGTTTGTGTGTTTGTTTGTGTGTTTGTTTGTGTGTTTGTTTGTGGGTTTGTATGTGGGTTTGTTTATGGGTTTGTTTGCGTGTTTGTTTGCGGGTTTGTTTGTGTGTTTGTGGATTTGTTTGCGTGTTTGTTTGTGGGTTTGTTTGTGGGTTTGATTGTGTGTTTGTTTGTGTGTTTGTTTGTGGGTTTGTATGTGTGTTTGTGGATTTGTTTGTGTGTTTGTTTGTGGGTTTGTTTGTGTGTTTGTTTGTGGGTTTGTTTGTGGGTTTGTTTGTGTGTTTGTTTGCGTGTTTGTTTGTGGGTTTGTTTATGGGTTTGTTTGTGTGTTTGTTTGTGGGTTTGTTTATGGGTTTGTTTGTGTGTTTGTTTATGGGTTTGTTTGTGTGTTTGTTTGCGTGTTTGTTTGTGGGTTTGTTTGTGGGTTTGTTTGCGTGTTTGTTTGTGGGTTTGTTTATGGGTTTGTTTGTGTGTTTGTTTGTGGGCTCGTTTGTGCGCTTGTTTGCGTGTTTGTTTGTGGGTTTGTTTGTGAGTTTGTTTATGAGATTGTTTGTGGGTGTGTTTATGGGTTTGTTTGTGTGTTTGTTTATGCGTTTGTTTGTGTTTGTTTGTGGGGTTGTTTGTGGGTTTGTTTGCGTGTTTGTTTGTGGTTTTGTTTGTGGGTTTGTTTATGGGTTTGTTTGTGGGTTTGTTTATGGGTTTGTTTGTGTGCTTGTTTCTGGGTTTGTTTGTGTTTGTTTGTGGGTTTGTTTGTGTGTTTGTTTATGGGTTTGTTTGTGTCTTTGTTTGCGGGTTTATTTGTGGGTTTGTTTGCGTGTTTGTTTGTGTGTTTGTTTGTGTGTTTGTTTGTGTGTTTGTTTGCGTGTTTGTTTGTGTGTTTGTTTGCGTGTTTGTTTGTGTGTTTGTTTGTGTGTTTGTGGATTTGTTTGTGTGTTTGTTTGTGGGTTTGTTTGTGTGTTTGTTTGTGGGTTTGTTTGTGGGTTTGTTTGTGTGTTTGTTTGCGTGTTTGTTTGTGGGTTTGTTTATGGGTTTGTTTGTGTGTTTGTTTGTGGGTTTGTTTATGGGTTTGTTTGTGTGTTTGTTTATGGGTTTGTTTGTGTGTTTGTTTGCGTGTTTGTTTGTGGGTTTGTTTGTGGGTTTGCTTGCGTGTTTGTTTGTGGGTTTGTTTATGGGTTTGTTTGTGGGTTTGTTTGTGGGTTTGTTTGTGGGTTTGTTTGCGTGTTTGTTTGTGTGTTTGTTTGTGTGTTTGTTTGTGTGTTTGTTTGTGGGTTTGTATGTGGGTTTGTTTGTGTGTTTGTTTGCGGGTTTGTTTGTGTGTTTGTGGATTTGTTTGCGTGTTTGTTTGTGGGTTTGTGTGTTTGTATGTGTGTTTGTTTGTGGGTTTGTATGTGTGTTTGTGGATTTGTTTGCGGGTTTGTTTGTGTGTTTGTTTGTGTGTTTGTTTGTGGGTTTGTTTGTGTGTTTGCTTGCGTGTTTGCTTGTGCGTTTGTTTATGGGTTTGTTTGCGTGCTTGTTTGTGTGTTTGTTTGTGTGTTTGTTTGTGTGTTTGTTTGTGTGTTTGTTTGTCGGTTTGTTTGCGTGTTTGTTTGTGTGTTTCTTTGTGGGTTTGTTTGCGTGTTTGTTTGTGTGTTTGTGTGTTTGTTTGTGTGTTTGTTTGTGGGTTTGTTTGTGTGTTTGTTTGCGTGTTTGTTTGCGTGTTTGTTTGTGTGTTTGTTTGCGTGTTTGTTTTGTGCTGTATCACGTGATTGGGATTTCGTATATCATGACTCGCCCACTCGGGATGACAGTGATGTACATCCGGACGCACAATAAAGCGGAGTTACTGCTAACACTCTTGCTTCCCATGTTCCGCTGCACCTCGGACACCACATATTTGTGTGTTTGTTTGTGTGTTTGTTTGCGGGTTTATTTGTGGGTTTGTTTGCGTGTTTGTGTGTTTGTTTGTGTGTTTGTTTATGGGTTTGTTTGTGTGTTTGTTTGTGAGTTTGTTTATGGGTTTGTTTGTGTGTTTGTTTATGGGTTTGTTTGTGTGTTTGTTTGCGTGTTTGTTTGTGGGCTTGTTTGTGGCTTTGTTTGCGTGTTTGTTTGTGGGTTTGTTTGTGGGTTTGATTGTGTGTTTGTTTGTGTGTTTGTTTGTGGGTTTGTATGTGTGTTTGTGGTTTTGTTTGTGTGTTTGACTGTGGGTTTGTTTGTGTGTTTGTTTGTGGGTTTGTTTGTGGGCTTGTTTGTGTGTTTGTTTGCGTGTTTCTTTGTGGGTTTGTTTATGGGTTTGTTTGTGTGTTTGTTTGTGGGTTTGTTTATGGGTTTGTTTGTGTGTTTGTTTATGGGTTTGTTTGTGTGTTTGTTTGCGTGTTTGTTTGTGGGTTTGTTTGTGGGTTTGTTTGCGTGTTTGTTTGTGGGTTTGTTTATGGGGTTGTTTGTGGGTTTGTTTGTGGGTTTGTTTGTGGGTTTGTTTGCGTGTTTGTTTGTGGGGTTGTTTGTGGGTTTGTTTATGGGTTTGTTTGTGGGTTTGTTTATGGGTTTGTTTGTGTGTTTGTTTATGGGTTTGTTTGTGTTTGTTTGTGGGTTTGTTTGTGGGTTTGTTTGCGTGTTTGTTTGTGGGTTTGTTTGTGGGTTTGTTTGTGGGTTTGTTTGTGGGTTTGTTTATGGGTTTGTTTGTGTGTTTGTTTATGGGTTTGTTTGTGTTTGTTTGTGGGTTTGTTTGTGTGTTTGTTTATGGGTTTGTTTGTGTCTTTGTTTGCGGGTTTATTTGTGGGTTTGTTTGCGTGTTTGTTTGTGTGTTTGTTTGTGTGTTTGTTTGTGTGTTTGTTTGCGTGTTTGTTTGTGTGTTTGTTTGCGTGTTTGTTTGTGTGTTTGTTTGTGTGTTTGTGGATTTGTTTGTGTGTTTGTTTGTGGGTTTGTTTGTGTGTTTGTTTGTGGGTTTGTTTGTGGGTTTGTTTGTGTGTTTGTTTGCGTGTTTGTTTGTGGGTTTGTTTATGGGTTTGTTTGTGTGTTTGTTTGTGGGTTTGTTTATGGGTTTGTTTGTGTGTTTGTTTATGGGTTTGTTTGTGTGTTTGTTTGCGTGTTTGTTTGTGGGTTTGTTTGCGTGTTTGTTTGTGGGTTTGTTTATGGGTTTGTTTGTGGGATTGTTTGCTTGTTTGTTTGGGGTTTTGTTTGTGGAGTTGTTTGCAGGTTTGTTTGCATGTTTGTTTGTGGGTTTGTTTGTGGGTTTGTTTGCAGGCTTGTTTGCAGGTTTGTTTGCATGTTTGTTTGTGGGTTTGTTTGCGGGTTTGTTTGCGGGCTTGTATGCGGGTTTGTTTGCGGGTTTGTTTGCGTGTTTGTTTGCGGGTTTGTTTGCGGGTTTGTTTGCGTGTTTGTTTGCGGGTTTGTTTGCGTGTTTGTTTGCGGGTTTGTTTGCGTGTTTGTGGGTTTGTTTGCGGGTTTGTTTGTGGGTTTGTTTGCGGGTTTGTTTGTGTGTTTGTTTGTGTGTTTGTTTGCGGGTTTGTTTGCATGTTTGTTTGCATGTTTGTTTGTGGGTTTGTTTGTGGGTTTGTTTGTGGGTTTGTTTGCAGGTTTGTTTGTGGGTTTGTTTGCGGGTTTGTTTGTGGGTTTGTTTGCGGGTTTGTTTGTGGGTTTGTTTGCGGGTTTGTTTGCGTGTTTGTTTGCAGGTTTGTTTGCATGTTTGTTTGTGGGTTTGTTTGTGGGTTTGTTTGCAGGTTTGTTTGCATGTTTGTTTGTGGGTTTGTTTGTGGGTTTGTTTGCAGGTTTGTTTGCATGTTTGTTTGCGTGTTTGTTTGTGGATTTGTTTGCATGTTTGTTTGCGTGTTTGTTTGTGGATTTGTTTGCAGGTTTGTTTGCATGTTTGTTTGTGGGTTTGTTTGTGGGTTTGTTTGCAGGTTTGTTTGCATGTTTGTTTGTGGGTTTGTTTGTGGGTTTGTTTGCAGGTTTGTTTGCATGTTTGTTTGTGGGTTTGTTTGTGGGTTTGTATGTGTGTTTGTTTGTGTGTTTGTTTATGGGTTTGTTTTCACGTTTGTTTGTGGGTTTGTTTGTGTGTTTGTTTGTGTGTTTGTTTGCGTGTTTGTTTGCGGGTTTGTTTGCAGGTTTGTTTGCATGTTTGTTTGTGGGTTTGTTTGTGGGTTTGTTTGCAGGTTAGTTTGCATGTTTCTTTGTGGGTTTGTTTGTGGGTTTGTTTGCAGGTTTGTTTGCATGTTTGTTTGCGCGTTTGTGTGCGCATTTGTCTGCAGGGTTGTTTGCATGCTTGTTTGTGGGTTTGTTTCTGGGTTGGTTTGCAGGTTTGTTTGCGTGTTTGTTTGTGGGTTTGGTTGTGGGTTTGCTTGCAGGTTTGTTTGCATGTTTGTTTGTGGGTTTGTTTGTGGGTTTGTATGTGTGTTTGTTTGTGTTTGTTTATGGGTTTGTTTTCACGTTTGTTTGTGGGTTTGTTTGTGTGTTTGTTTGCGGGTTTGTTTGTGGGTTTGTCTGCGGGTTTGTTTGCGGGTTTGTTTGCGTGTTTGTTTGCGGGTTTGTTTGCGGGTTTGTTTGCGTGTTTGTTTGCGGGTTTGTTTGCGTGTTTGTTTGCGGGTTTGTTTGCGTGTTTGTTTGCGGGTTTGTTTGCGTGTTTGTGGGTTTGTTTTCCGGGTTTGTTTGTGGGTTTGTTTGCGGGTTTGTTTGTGTGTTTGTTTGTGTGTTTGTTTGTGTGTTTGTTTGCATGTTTGTTTGCATGTTTGTTTGTGGGTTTGTTTGTGGGTTTGTTTGTGGGTTTGTTTGCAGGTTTGTTTGTGGGTTTGTTTGCGGGTTTGTTTGTGGGTTTGTTTGCGGGTTTGTTTGTGGGTTTGTTTGCGGGTTTGTTTGCGTGTTTGTTTGCAGGTTTGTTTGCATGTTTGTTTGTGGGTTTGTTTGCGCGTTTGTTTGCAGGTTTGTTTGCATGTTTGTTTGTGGGTTTGTTTGTGGGTTTGTTTGCAGGTTTGTTTGCATGTTTGTTTGCGTGTTTGTTTGTGGATTTGTTTGCAGGTTTGTTTGTATGTTTGTTTGTGGGTTTGTTTGTGGGTTTGTTTTCAGGTTTGTTTGCATGTTTGTTTGTGGGTTTGTTTGTGGGTTTGTTTGCAGGTTTGTTTGCATGTTTGTTTGTGGGTTTGTTTGTGGGTTTGTATGTGTGTTTGTTTGTGTGTTTGTTTATGGGTTTGTTTTCACGTTTGTTTGTGGGTTTGTTTGTGTGTTTGTTTGTGTGTTTGTTTGTGGGTTTGTTTGTGTGTTTGTATGTGTTTTTGTTTGTGTGTTTGTTTGTGTGTTTGTTTGTGTGTTTGTTTGTGTGTTTGTTTATGGGTTTGTTTGCATGTTTGTTTATGGGTTTGTTTGCATGTTTGTTTGTGGGTTTGTTTGTGTGTTTGTTTGTGTGCCTGTTTGTGTGTTTGTTTGTGGGTTTGTTTGCGTGTTTGTTTGTGTGTTTGTTTGTGTGTTTGTTTGTGGGTTTGTTTGTGTGTTTGTTTGCGTGTTTGTTTGTGTGTTTGTTTGTGTGTTTGTTTGCGTGTTTGTTTTGTGCTGTATCACGTGATTGGGATTTCGTATATCATGACTCGCCCACTCGGGATGACAGTGATGTACATCCGGACGCACAATAAAGCGGAGTTACTGCTAACACTCTTGCTTCCCATGTTCCGCTGCACCTCAGACACTACATATTTGTGTGTTTGTTTGTGTGTTTGTTTGCGGGTTTATTTGTGGGTTTGTTTGTGTGTTTGTTTGTGTGTTTGTTTGTGTGTTTGTTTGTGGGTTTGTATGTGGGTTTGTTTATGGGTTTGTTTGCGTGTTTGTTTGCGGGTTTGTTTGGGGGTTTGTTTGTGGGTTTGTTTGTGTGTTTGTTTGTGTGTTTGTTTGTGTGTTTGTTTGTGGGTTTGTGTGTTTGTTTGCGGGTTTGTTTGTGGGTTTGTTTGTGTGTTTGTGTGTTTGTTTGTGTGTTTGTTTGTGGGTTTGTTTGCGTGTTTGTTTGCGTGTTTGTTTGTGTGTTTGTTTGTGGGTTTGTTTGTGGGTTTGTTTGCATGTTTGTTTTGTGCTGTATCACGTGATTGGGATTTTGTATATCATGACTCGCCCACTCGGGATGACAGTGATGTACATCCGGACGCACAATAAAGCGGAGTTACTGCTAACACTCTTGCTTCCCATGTTCCGCTGCACCTCGGACACCACATGTTTGTGTGTTTGTTTGTGTGTTTGTTTGCGGGTTTATTTGTGGGTTTGTTTGTTTGTGTGTTTGTTTGTGTGTTTGTTTGCGTGTTTGTTTGTGTGTTTGTGGATTTGTTTGCGTGTTTGTTTGTGGGTTTGTTTGTGGGTTTGTTTGTTTGTGGGTTTGTTTGCGTGTTTGTTTGTGTGTTTGTGGATTTGTTTGCGTGTTTGTTTGTGGGTTTGTTTGTGGGTTTGTTTGTGTGTTTGTTTGTGTGTTTGTTTGTGGGTTTGTATGTGTGTTTGTGGATTTGTTTGCGGGTCTGCTTGTGGGTTTGTTTGTGTGTTTGTTTGTGGGTTTGTTTGTGTGTTTGTTTGTGTGTTTGTTTGCGTGTTTGTTTGTGGGTTTGTTTGTGTGTTTGTTTGCGTGTTTGTTTGTGGGTTTGTTTATGGGTTTGTTTGTGTGTTTGTTTGTGGGTTTGTTTGTGTGTTTGTTTATGGGTTTGTTTGTGTGTTTGTTTGCGTGTTTGTTTGTGGGTTTGTTTGTGGGTTTGTTTGCGTGTTTGTTTGTGGGTTTGTTTATGGGTTTGCTTTTGGGTTTGTTTGTGTGTTTGTTTGCGTGTTTGTTTGTGGGTTTGTTTGTGGGTTTGTTTATGGGTTTGTTTGTGTGTTTGTTTATGGGTTTGTTTGTGTTTGTTTGTGGGTTTGTTTGTGTGTTTGTTTGTGTGTTTGTTTGTGGGTTTGTATGTGTGTTTGTGTGTTTGTTTGCGGGTTTGTTTGTGTGTTTGTGGATTTGTTTGCCTGTTTGTTTTTGGGTTTGTTTGTGGGTTTGTTTGTGTGTTTGTATGTGTGTTTGTTTATGGGTTTGTTAGCATGTTTGTTTGTGGGTTTGTTTGTGTGTTTGTTTGTGGGTTTGTTTGGGTGTTTGTTTGCGGGTTTGTTTGCGTGTTTGTGGGCTTGTTTGCGTGTTTGTGGCTTTGTTTGCGGGTTTGTTTGCGGGTTTGTTTGTGGGTTTGTTTGCGTGATTGTTTGCGGGTCTCTTTGGGGGTTTGTTTGCGTGTTTGTTTGCGGGTTTGTTTGTGGGTTTGTTTGCGTGTTTGTTTGTGGGTTTGTTTGTGTGTTTGTTTTCGTGTTTGTTTGCGTGTTTGTTTGTGGATTTGTTTGTGGGTTTGTTTGCGGGTTTGTTTGTGGGTCTGTTTGTCGCGCTACTCCTCCTACAGTCCTGGGCCAATTACATCCAGACTTGCTACAGAGGATCAGCATGACCCCAATTAATGTATAGGGGAGTTGTTATCTTTGCTGATGGTCTTGGGATTTTTTTTGTGGGGGGGGTGGGGCTGTACAGAGCTATCATTTGCCTATACACCGCCCAAATAAAGGTATGCGTCAGAAGAACGCGTTGCATGCTTGAAGTAAGATCGTCTGTCGGGTGGGTACTCTGCTTGTTCTTTATAAAACGCGGCGAGACGATGGGAATAAAACAGTGGGAGGAAGGACAGCGCATACTGCCATACCCGACCTCCTTTCGAGTGCAGCCTGTGGCTGCTGGTTGCATCATTGGTTGGGACGCGGCTATGCCGCTGATGCAGTGTCCCCCTTACCAGTACACTGGTGCTCATTTTGCCGACCTCGGAAGGATGACACGCTGAGTCTGTGAAGACTCCGTTCCCCGGACAGGAATGAAGAGAGTCAAAGAGGAGTCACAAATGCACCGGTTTATTGAAGGACCACACGCCAGCGGAGGTGGTGTGGCAGCTCAACCAGCACAGTGGAGAGCGACCAAACCACACTGAGTTTTACATGCAAAAACTCTCCTTTTATATAGTCTATCTCTAATTCCAATCTATCTCTGGTTATACTCGAACCCTGGTTGGTGTGACAGAGCTGTGTGAATACCCAAATATGTGCTGCAGAGTTTTCCCTTCCTCCCATAAGGGAGGGTGGAACAGTCAAGCCACTTATCTAAAGGCCCGGTCACACCTTGACGTTTTAGCCAACGTATGCCGATTTTTGAATTTTTTTTTCTAACACGCTGGCACACGTTGAATACGTTATGGGTAAGTTTTGATAACATTGAGAGCACGCTGAAAAACACTGCCATACGTCGTTGTACGTTGGCTTTAAACGTTGTACTTTTTGGTTGTCCTCAAATTTTTTCATGCTTGAAATTTCACGACGTATGCCGGCGTATGACTCACACGTTCCGCTATGCTGGCCACAAGTTGTATGCACGGTCTGCGATCGTTGACAGACGTCAACACATGCTACTTGTAAGTTAATCATAAGTTGAGACACGCCGAGGTAATGTTTAGCGTACCCGAAACTTATTTCTAACCTATGATTAACGTGTTGTTGGCACGTTACGCGATCGTTGCCACACATCGACAGACGTTACTTTTAAGTTACTCATAGGCTGAAAGACGTCGGTATAATGGATCGTCCTTGCGTCAGCGTCCACGGCCACGGCCAGGACACTTATTTGCAGCATTCTTCAAACTTTTCTTCGGCATGACGAGGATGTTCACACTTCGATGTCTAGCTTGGCTATGATTCCAATTGTCCATCGGCAGCGTCTATTTAAAATAGTCGAGTTTGAGCGTTTCAACACGTTCAGAAGAAACGCTTCAAATTTCCAAACCCCAACGTCAAAAAACAAAGGCGAGTGACAGCAATTTAAATCGTTCATTGTAAACAATGAAAATAGCTGAGTGGTACCGTTTAAAAGTCGTTGAGTGTAAAAAAAAATCCAATTGTTGAGCGCAAGCGTCTACTTTCAATAGTGGAGATGCAGCCATTTAAATCGTTGAGTGGCAGCCTATGGATAGCAAACCCTACGTCACCGGCAAAGATAAACTGCCGCACGATATGAATAAGTTAGGCTATCGTTGGGCATAGTTTGTGAATGCCAGCTTCACGATAATTATTCGTTGGTATACCGTATATATCTATGTTATCGAAGCGCTCTATGCACATTATTAGTTCATTGTGCATTTGTCCAACCCGTTATGAATAGACCGAAATCGTAAAAACAAGCTATAGCTCATTGTTGAAAAAGCCCCATAAAAAATTAGCCGCGAAGAACTTCGAACAATGGTGAAAAGATGTCTCCTACCCGTGGACACGCGGACGCAAGGACGATCCATCATAACCCACACCCTCCCCCTCAAACTCACCTACTACTGCCAACATGAACAAACTACTACTAATACTAATACTGATACTGATACTGTTACTGCTGACATGGACATCGACTCAAAAAGGACTCGAAAACACTGTTGGGTTCCCCTTTTATGAACACCATTTTTATATACCAATTCCCAAAACCGCTGGGAACACGTCTTTATATGGCAGTTGTAAGCTAGAAACACGTTCATTTATTTTTTTTGTCGACCGAAAGACGTCATTGGAATACGTCTACATACGTCGATGTGTGTTGGGACTACGTAAAGAATTGGTTCAAAGCACGTCAAACATAAGTTAGAAATAAGTTTCGCGTAAAAAAGACATTACCGCGACATGTTTCGACTTATGAGTAGCTTATAAGTAGCCTTTGTGGACGTGTGTAAGCGTCCACATATCGTGTGTAAAACTTATCCCCATCGCATGCGGAATGTGTGTCATACGCCGAGTACGTCGTAAAATTTTGAACATGTTTAAAATTTCTTGACGTACTCTACTTACTACGACGTATGATAGCGTACTTTCGCGTTGTACTCACGTATACCAAACTTACTCATACCGTATTTGACGTGCCCCAACGTTTTAGACACATTTTTCTTAGGTCGGCATACGCTGGCAAGATCGCCAAGGTGTGACCGCGATGTTGACACTTCCATTTCTACCGCAGTTATGATTCGAATCGTTGTGCGTCAGCCTTTTAATAGGCTACGTCACGACATCGTCGGCGATGCGTGCAACGCGCTATGCCTAAGTTAGACTATCGTTGGTCATCGGTTGTGTCGGCTGACAACAGGTTCAGCATTCGTTGGTATAAGTTATCTATAACACAACGAAACGTTCTGTGTCTGTTACCAATGCGTTATACATAAGACCAAGTCGCTATGAATACGTCCGAATCTTAAAAAAAAAAACATCAAAAGTTCAACGTAAGCCAGCGTTTTACATACATTTTAATACGTTGCCATCGCTGGCTAAAACGTCAAGGTGTGACCTGGCCTTTAGGGCCCAGGAATTTCTCTTCGGCAATTATCTGGGCTTGTTATCACTGTAAAAGCAAAAATCCTTTAAGTTTCCCAAGCGTTGGCTGTGTGAGGTGACCAGAATGAGCTGACTGGTGGAAACTGTGTGACTGAAGGCAATGAAGATGTTTAAAATGCATTTCAAACTAAAACAAGAGAGTGTCACAGAGTGGAATGCTTGGGAAAGCCAAGATCAGGACTAGCACTACCAGTAAAGAATATGTGGTAGGCTAGACAGTGCAACTAAATTTATAAAGTTTTTAAAATACATTTTGAAGGATACAAGAAAAATTGGTTTGAATCCCTACATCTAACTAATATATATGTATTGACTTTGGCTCAAATGTGGCCATTTAATAGCACTCCTCACAGAGTCAACCTCCTGGTGTGTATTAATTCAGCAGCGGCCCAACTGGGCTTGAACTCAGGACCCGAGGATCCCAATCCACCATCCGAACCACAAACCCAACACCAGGCTTGCCACTCACCTGCAGTACACACACAAACATTTTCAGAACGATTGCTTGAAAACTGTGGCCAAAAATCATGTGACAAATACACAGACAAACGCTGCAGACCAACAAACTTCGGAAAAAGTTTTTTTTGCCGTCAACTACCAAACACCA
Source organism: Eptatretus burgeri (assembly GCF_056783735.1). NCBI lineage: Eukaryota > Metazoa > Chordata > Myxini > Myxiniformes > Myxinidae > Eptatretus > Eptatretus burgeri. Next base: position 39,934,118 of record NC_140977.1, on the reverse strand, counting down.
ATCAGGAATCAGGATGAAACATAAATCCATCTTCTGCTGGACATCTTGAACATCAACTTCATTCACACGGTACTTATATTTTCTGGTGTTCATCCTTCCGATATGGAGGACTTCGCACGATTCCAATTCCAACGCTCTTTCCAAATCATCTTGCAGGGGGATTCAATCCGGTCACCATTGGAAACCGGCCCAGAAGTCTTTGCATCATCGGCGACGGCTTCCTGCACATGCAATTGATCACAACTTCCGGCACATCATAGCAGAGGACGGAGGACATGATTCCATTGAGGTGTGCCGCTTCTCACTGGGCTCCAATTCGAGCTAACCCCATTTATCGGAGCCCACGTGTTGGCCTATCAGCCAGAAATGCAGCCATATGCACTTGAGGGGCTTCATTGCTGTCGAGCGGTTTTAGTACACATGATGCAGTGCACGGGCGCCATTTTGGTGGGCAAGGAGAACAAGGTCGACGAATGAGCGTGACCTTGCAATGCAGGGAATTGAATACCACCAACGTGGCGGCGCGCACGGAATTATGGGATAGCTCTGCAAATCCTCCATTCCATAGATCGCTACGTTGATCCTGATAAGGTGTTCGTACGGTAGCGAGTCAAATGCTTTGTTAAATACCGTCCAATCCTGGGAGGTTTAAAGTAAGAGAAAAAAAAAATTACTTTTTTTATATAAATCAAGATTATTTATATAATCAAGACTGAAGAGTAATTAATAATAAACGAATGCAAGATGAGAATATTTTCCAAAAGCGATGAATTATTTCGTCTTACTCTGAATGTTTTTTTTTTTTTTTTCCTCAATTTCAGTTTTTCTAATCCCGAAGTCGCTATAAACTGGCATCCTGGTGTTTCACAAGCAGAGAGCGATTCATCAATGTGTGTGCGCACCGTCCCTCGGATGGACGTTAAAGATCACACGGTGTCTGTCCTTCGTGAAAAGTAGGCGACCTATCGCCGGCACCCTGGACGAATTACAAATTCCTGCCCTACCTACTGCTGGGAGAGGGGGAAGGCAAAGCACCCAGGATTGTAGCCTCATAACCAACTGCTTCAGGCATCATACATGATGATGACAAATTGCTAAATATCGAAGCTCTACAGGTACCCGATTTAATTTGGAGATCACGATGAAACACCCACCAAGTGTAATGGTCACCAAAGGCCCCTTTACAGTGTTGATGATACCCGTGAAAGTACCAGAAGGGTGGTGTACCTGCTTTAAACTCGTGGATATGGATAGCATTTCTGATCGTGTTAATGGCGGCGCAGTGCCCAACTCGGGGCCTCTTCCCAGACGAACAAAAAGTGCCACTCACGCGCAGTGAAAATAGCAGTTTGGCAAAGGCCATGTCACACGATCGCCTTCCAAGAGCCACCCGCTGCCAGGCACCCATGGGGGCTGCCCACTTTCATGCCATTTGATCTTCGGGCAAGTTACTCAACAAATGTCATTTCTAAACGGCAAATCTAGTTTGTTGGCCCAAGGTTAATGAGCCCAATTATTCAGACAATGCAGTAAGTCTGGTCTCGAGTCCATTTTGGATAGTTAGCCTGTACTGGACTCTAACAAAAAAAAATAATCGAAAATCTTTCAAGGGGGTGTTGGGGGAGGGACATGCTGAGAACAAATTAAATAAACTGAGGCATAAAATCTGGAAACAGCAAGAACGAACATTTGGGCATTCCATAATGCTCGACACTCCTTCAACCGACAGATAGGCCAAATTAACTTGCAACCGATAACTCTTCATCTGAACTTTCGCTTCAAACACAAGCCCTTCAGCGATGGATTATATTTTCATAACAGTATATATATATAATTTTTTTTTAAATCAATTAGTTCGATCCGAGCAAGCTTTGTTTTTAACCTCTGGCAATTGGCGCAGGCAAGAATAGATTGGCAAAGTTTTCGAATTCCCAACACCCACCCTCCTCCACCCCCAAACTATCTCGTTCAGACACTCAGCAGAACTCTTCCGCGATTCCGGTTTATTGGTTCTAAAGCTGAAAGGGACAGTTGTCTGTTTCAAAGGGTGGGGATGCCAGAGGGATGCACAGGAAGCATGAACATGGAATAATCTCCAATGAGACTGAATTGTCCATGTGGAGTGTCAAAGAAAGCACAATTTCCAAGCACTTTATTGGCAAAACAAATGACAAAAGGGTGGCGAATTCCACAACCATTTTGAACAGTGTTATTTTGCTCGTATGCATCATTTACGCAGAGATATGCAGAATGAACACAAACAAAACAAAAAAAAAAACAGAAAAAAAAAAGAGAAAACAACAAGGAATCAAGTCGAAGCCGCAAAACCGAGCCGCTCTAAGGAAAGGCGCTGCGATTCCGCGTTTGCCTGATTCGTGGGTGCCTGGCATAGAGCCAAACTAACGATAGGCGTAGGAGGATTGAACACTAGCTCAAAGGCAATCCAACTGCGAAGCACAAACATGGGGCTTATTTTCACCAAACATCGATTCCAGGGAGTATCAAAGGGATCAACAGGCAACAGAAGCTACAGGCATTCTGACCGATGACAAGACACCGTGGTGGAGATCTGGGAAAGGAAAGAAAGAAAAACAAACAAGCAGGCACAAACCAAAAGCAGCAAGGCCCGTGCGTGCTTCACGGGAGCAGAGATCGCGTTTGTTCTGCATATTAATTGCAATCGATCAACAGTGGAACGCAATGAATGAAATCCCAATGAAGAAATTCATAAAATCATTATATGCAATTGTTTAATTCAGCGACCGTGCAATATAGCCCGATAGCCAGTGGACAAACTCGTGCAACAATAATCAGCACACGTAAGGCAGCACTACTAATGAACCCAAAGATAATTTATCAGTCAAAATGAAACCTTTTTAAAATTTTGGCAAACTAAGGCACGTGCCCGCAGGTATAGCCTCCAAAGTTCCACAACCCCCGAATGTACCGCCGGAAAGGGGAGCTTCAAAATAACTGACGTGCCTACGACTAGTTCAAAATTGGAAACTACAAAATATATGTTTTGCTGGTGATGTTTGGATTTGAAGTCGATTGCATAAACTACGGGATCGACAATATCTGAGGGGCTGAAATGAGGCATGGGCTGAAGCTTACAGGTGTGCTCAGTGCTGGTCACCAAACTTGCTTGATAGCTTGTTGACAAAAGCCATAACCTTAGGGTTGTTTTGGTACTTTGTGATATTGGCTGGATTCTGAGCAACGTCTTGAAATGCTGCCAGCACAGTGGGGTCCTACAGATGGAAGAGGTGGTGCACAAGAAGAAGAGGAGGAAAAAAAAAATCAGAACAATAATAGAAAACGGTACAAGGAATCGGACAAAATGTTTCAAAATAATCATCAAGGATTCAAAATGCACCGCAACAGAGTCGATAGAAAGTCCACATGCCTTTTCAAAATCTTCACCTTTTGTTGCTTTGTAAGGTGGAATTAAATAAGACTTTTTCCACCTTTATTTATACATCGTAATCCACACCTTCCAAGTGAAAAACAAATTGAACAAATTTCAGAAAATTAAATGGAAATACAAAAATAGGATCTCTTGGTTGGATAAGTGTCCACCTCTCTTGTAACAGCAATTGTAAATTAGCTCAGGTGTAACCAATCACACACCAAGTTAATTGGCCTATTTCACAGCAAAAGGGTCAACCATCAGCCCCAAGGAGCTTTCAAAACACCACTGGGATAAAGTTGTGAAAGGCACAGAACAGGGGATGGGGATAAAAATATTTCAAAAGGCCTTCAATATCCCTTGGAGCACAGTCAAGCCAATCATTAAGTGGAAGGCATATGGTACCACCAAGATAGTGCCGAGATCAGGCCGTCCCTCCAAACTGGATGACCAAGAAAGGAGGAGACTGATGAAAGAGGCCACCAAGAGGCAAATGGCAACTTTGAAAGAGCTACATGCCTTTATGGCAAAGACTGGTCACTGTGTGCATGTGACAACAATATCCCAAGCACTCCACAAGTTTGGCCTGTATGGTAGGGTGGCAAGAAGGAAGCAAATACTCAAAAAAGCCCACCTTGAGTTCCTTTTGAGGTATGCAAAAAAAACACTCCGGAGATTCTGAAGCCATGTAGCAAAACGTTTTGTGGTCTGACAAAACCAAGATGGAACTTTTTGGCCAAAATGCAAAACGTTACGTTTGGCACAAACACAACACAGCACATCATCCAAAGAACACCATCCCTACTGTAAAGCATGGTGGTGGCAACATCATGTCGTGGGGATGTTTCTCATCAGCAGGGACTCGGGTACTTTTCAGGACAGAAGGGAAAATGGCTGGAGCAAAATACAGAAAAATCCGAGAGGAAAACCTGCTGCCCTCTGCAAGAAAGCTAAAATTGGGACAGAAAGTTCACCTTTTAGCATGACAACGACCCAAAGCACACAGCCAAAGCTCCACTGGAGTGGCTAAGGAACAAAAATATAAATGTCCTTGAGTGGCCTCGTCAGAGTCCTGACCTAAATCCAATCAAAAATCTGAGGCATGACTTGAAGATTGCTGTTCATCAACACTCCCCACACAACAACTTGACGGAGCTTCAACAGTTTTGTTCAGAAGAATGGGCAAATATTGCCCAAACAGAGTGTGCGACATTGGAAGAGACCTGTCCCAACAGACTCACACCTGTAATTGCTGTCAAATGTGCTTCTGCAAGTATTAACTCAGAGGGGTGGACACTTATCTAAACAAGATATCCTAGTTTTGTATTTTTATTTAATTTTCTGAAATTTGTAGAATTTGTTTTCCACTTGGAAGTTGTGGGTGACGATGTGTAAATAGAGGTGGAAAAAGTCTGATTTAATGCAATTTAATTCCAGGCTACAAGTCAACAAAAGGTTCAAAATTTTGAAAGGGGGTGGTAGACTTTCTATAGGCACTGCAAATGCGGTGAGAAGAGTCGATTAGGTTGTGCAGCGACACACCGAAAATGAATCAACAGGACAAGACAACAAAACATCAAGTTGGTGCTTCACAGGAGCAGGAATCTGGAAGACCGTCCAAAAAGGGCAATCAAGCCTGCTGTTCGGGTTTGTCCATGATTGGTTGAAATATATCAGTCATGTCACTTGCGTGTTTCACAGACAATCAATGGCACAAAGGAAAAAGATACCTGCCTTGAGAGAAATCACTGGGATATTCATTAAAGTTGCATTTTTCATGGATCTAGTGAATTTTTTTTTTTTACAAAACGAGCACATACGTAACTCAGTTTTCAACTTTTGATTAACTTACCTGCATAGCTGCCATGACCTCTGGATCACTAAGAAGATGACTCATGTTCGGCATTCCTCCAGGGATCCCGCCTGGCATCCCTCCAGACATCCCTCCGGGCATCCCTCCAGGAAAAGCTCCTAAAAATATATAAATGAATAATAAATTTAAAAAATAATAATAATTAAAAAATCTAATTGCAGTGAGAGATCTCCACATGGTATGACCATGGACCACCACCCGAAAGGGGCGGTGTGCAATCGTCACAGATTCTCACAAGTTCACGTGAACGCCAGTCTTGGACAGTGCTGTTTATACCTTAATCACAAAATGCATCAAAATAATCAGGACAAAAACAGGATGTATAAAATACATTAGAATGACTGAATAAATAAATAAATAAATAAATAAACAAACAAACAAAACAAAATGTCAAACTTAAACCCAATGGACACCATGAATGCAAGGGTGCCCATAAAACACAACACCTTACTGGCTTAAGGATAGGGAGAAGCAAAGGTAGAAAAACAAATGATGGAAGTAGAGGGGGAAAAAGAAGAGCCAGGAAAAACCAAAGATAAGTAAGTGAGAGGGCTCTGCACATCACAAGTATAAAACTAGTGCAGTCGCTCTCAAAGTCGGTGCAGTCCCATTAAGAGATCGGTCCACCATTCCGATCAAGCGTTACAGGGACCATGTACCTGAAAAGTCAGCAGTTTCACCAGCGGCTTGCCTGCGATTCTCTTGTTCCTGCAATAAATGCACGTCGTCGGTGTTGGATTATACAAGAGATAGTGAGCTTCGGTTAACCGTCACATTACTGCCATGCATGTGGTGATGAGATGGAAGAGTGCTTTGCATGCATGCAACTCGACAATCAACTCGATATGCGGAAAATGACAAAAGCTGTCAGATTTGATGGAGGAATTTACATGCACAGAGCATATCATATTGTGTATTTAAACCCATTCATCGGTTTTCAAAATTGTGGTTCAGGAGAAATCATTTTAAAATTCTGTGTTGGAGTCAGGGCCATATATTTATTACATATGTACCAGAGATGGCCGAGCCAGAGTAAGTAAAGGAAGCACAATTTTAGATGATCGAAGATAGGAGGGTGGAAAGAGAGGGTAGTGGAGTGAGTGAAAGAAAGGAAAGAAGGTTGGGGAGGAGGGGATGGTGCAGAGATAGGTGTAAGGGAAGGGCAATATGGGGGGAGGGAAGGGGGTTCAAATAGGAAACAGAATTGCATACGTAATAAACAGATGGCATCGAATATTCACACAGACTACTTATCACTCCAAATTTGTTGTCTTTGCCCCAGAATGCAAGTTTCAAAGCATGGAACTCCAATAAACATTCCTGTAATATAGACTTCCTTGTAAGACGAAGGGGCCGTTGACATCGTCGGTAAGTAAAAGTAACAGAATACTAAACTTCCTGAACATCTTCCACAAGTCTCAACCCTGTATTCCCCTTTCACTCCCTCAATTTTTGAAACCTTCACCCAACCCTTCACATTCCAGATGTAATGTAGATATCCAGGAGAACCCATTTCGCTGCACACATATTCAAATGTTAAACTTGTACAAGAAAACGTTAAAAAAAACAAAACAAAAAAACAAAAACAACAACTTGGATTGAGGAGACAGAGGGTAAAAAAGGCCACATACTCACAGGGGCAACAGTTGGACGCAGTGAGCAAAGGCATGAATGAACAGCAAGAGAGAAAACGATTCTCAAGTGAAATGATTTGCAGTGAATATTTTTCAATAATAATAACAATAATAATAATAATAATAATAATGATAAACAAACCATACAAACTTGGAAGCAGAGACATACCTTGCGCGCCTGCTCGTGTTCCTCCTGTGCCTTGCGGACACGTTCCCTACGCTCGTGCAGCTTTTGCTCCTCGTGCTTACGCTCGTACTTGCGCCGGTGCTCGGCGATGCGCTGTACCTGTGTGCCGCACCACACAAACAAAGAGCGTGCAAGTCATGTGGAACGCTCGCACAACAACCGTAAACAGTGTTCTCATCACAAATCTTCTTCTTCCATTACTAAAAGGAGCAGCATGCATCAAGCTTCATTCTAAAGGGTTCCTGCTGCTGTGGAATAATAAAAATAGGACCGCACGTCCTGAAGCTCACCTGGATCAGGAGCAAGTCACTCAAACCGCCCGCAGACACCTCGAGACCCTGATATTTTTTATACCAAGAACAAACTTTGGTACATCATGGGCGATGAAGGTTGTGGTCAAGTTTTATCAAAATTGTGAATGTCGTTTCAGAAGAGAGAGCAAATACCTATTTTAGGGAGTTAAACCCCCACCTTACCACCCCCCTCCTTACCCCCCCCCAACCGACCCTTTCATGAGTGCAGATCTTGATGCGATCGATACACTTTAGTACATTACGGGTGATGAAGGCTGTGATCAACTTTCATCGAAATTGTGCCTGTAGTTTTAAAGGAGAGAACAAATACCTATTCTTTGGGGGGGGGTCGACCCCCCCCCCCCGGTAAGCACCCTTAATGAGCACAGATTTTGATGTTGTCAATACAACTCCTTTAAACATCAGATATGAAACCTGTGGCCAAGTTTCATCAAAATTGTGTGTTGAGTTCAAGCGATGACTGAAGTGTTTATGGACCAATTGACTCACTCACCTACAGACACTGCTTGGTAGCATAAGCTCACCTGACTGAAGTCCAGGTGAGGTAAAAATGGTCCTGTTGGAAAGTTACTGATAGATTTCATTGGAACAAAAATTTCAGTTTTAAGCTGGCGTGTCCGTTTTATCAAAAAGGTGCCTTTTACTAGGACTTGGAAGCTTAATGTTGCGGTTTCAACGGGACCAGTTTCATAATTCCACGACAACACAAACCCTTTAGAATAAAGTGTGACGGACATGGAAGGGGCACACAAACAACTACAACCACAGTGACAGCGACAGCAGCACATGGTAGATTGCATACCTCTGCCAGGCTGAACGGTTTACATTTTGTATCCCACTGATAAGCCAGACATGGATCAGGACCATAACCAAAATCTTATTGTTCCTCCTGTCACCGACCCAAATCATCAATCAAGGTTCTTCCGAATCCATCCATAACTCTGAGATATCATGATATATCTCGTTTTTTGGCCCAATCTCTCAATGCCGAAGAAGCACTTAAAAAATGAAAAAAAACAAAATTTCATATCCGGATGCAGATCTTCACCAAAATCTAATCAATTCGTCCTTCTCCCACACCCAACCTGTCGCCAAAGTTTCGTCCCAATCCGTCCACAACTTTTTGCGATATCGTGCAAACAAGCAGACAAACAAACATGGGTGAACACAATCTCCATCCACCTTCGGTGGCAGAGGTAACAACGTGTTATGAAAGATCTTTTCTCGTAAGTTTCACTTCATTTTCAATCCTCACTGACACTCACAGATGGACATGCAATATGGTTTTGAAGTACAACGTGCTGTCTTTTGATTAAACCCGTCAGCAAAGTGACCGGTCTTATTTGCAAGTAAACCAGAAAAGAACCATGACGGATCAGAAAGAAACACTGGAGATGCTATCTCATTCAATATGTTAAAGGCAAAAATAAAACCGAGAAACTCTGAGGCCTGTTACTATTGGTTAAGGTAATTGTTGTGGTTCCACATATCGTCGACCGAGAATTAACAGGGTCTATCTGACATTTCATTCAAATTTAGAAGAAATCCATGTAGAAGGGCAACAGAGGAAACTAAGTAAGATTATTTTATGTAACCTTTATATGTACCTGTTATGTAGCACACGATATGAAAATAAAATGTTATGAGATAGCGGCAATTCCACTTTGAATTTTTGATTTCATTTTTCTCAAACTCTAAAAAAAGTGTAGTTCGACCCTGTTAATTCTCGGTCGACGATATGTATCCATTTTGCAACTTTTGATTGGTCAAAGGCTTACATTATGTGACCCAATTACCTCTCAGAAGCTGCTCACTCAACATAGCAACTAATTGATGTGCTGCCAAGTCAGAGTTCCTACGATCAATGCTTGAAATACATGACACTGACATGATACCCACGAGAAGGCAGAATGGTAATCCCTCTTTCATAGTTCTCTTGGCAATTCCAAGGTCTTCCCTACATAATGCAGTGTCGTGGTAGTAGTTGTAGGCAGGGACAAGAGCAAGAGGACAGCCGAGAGCATCAGCTATTTATGGCCGCTGACATTCGCAGGAAAGCCTCTACACTGGGAGGTACACGGCACAGAGAGGAGAGGCAAGACGAGGCTTGAGGCAAGGTTGCTTACAGGCACCGACAGCAGCACCGTGCCACAAGTTTGCACTACAATGTTTCGCTACTTCACCTGTCTTCTCGTGTTACTTTTAGCACTGAGTGCCGCTGCTCAAGGTGAGTGGTACACCACCGGTGCAGGACACCACACACAACCGCGGCATCGTTTGGTCACCTTGTGATTGGGACGAACCCAACAATTCGCTCTTTGTATGTCATTTGTGTGTCGATATGACTTTATAAAACCATGTTGTCACTTTTAGAATCGAGTGACACTGCACAAGGTGGGTACATCATACCGCACAGTGCAGGGCAGCATCGGTCGGTCACATGGTGGTTGAGATGAACCCGACGTTTCGGAATTCAAATGTCATTTTATGTGGATAAGTGCTTGGAAACCATTTTCAGTATTTCTGTGCAAAGTTAAGAAAGCTTAATGTGTGCCTTTTGTAAAAAGACCTCAACATCCATAGAAGTTGCTGTCATTATTAGTAACAAACATGGGAAACAAATCTTTTGGAATGCATACGATACGGTTAACCGTCGCTCTTGTGCTTAAACGATGCACCTCTAACTCACTCCATGGGTGCAAGCTTTAAAAGAGTAATCTGAGCTCCTTGTATCATTGCAAAGATCCACCCATAAAGCCAAAATATGACTATCTATTGCAGCAGCATGACGTAGTGAAGCAGACAACAGATGCACAGTGAGAAAAGGAGCATCCATTCCCCATTCCCAGCACACTCACTGGAGTAATTCAAGGCAGGCGATTAGAGCGCTTCCCATTTTAGCGGCATCTCACCGAGCAGCCCAAGTATGGTCAGCGCGCCCAGCAACTGGCTCGCTGTGCTCCAGGTCACTGACGGCGTCACTAACGAGACCAGTCATTAGGACGGGCTTTCAGGCTCCCGGCACTCTTGGGAAAACAATGACAATAATGCGTTCCAATGGGCTGCACAAAATTTGGTGCTGTTGTGGAAGCGATGGCCAGATGCAAAAGAAGGCAGGGAGAAAAACAATAAACAAAGGCTGAAGTGGTAGAGAGAGAGAGAGAGAGAGAGAGAGAGAGAGAGAGAGAGAGAGAGAGAGAGAGAGAGAGAGAGAGAGAGAGAGAGAGAGAGAGAGAGAGAGAGAGAGAGAGAGAGAGAGAGAGAGAGAGAGAGAGAGAGAGAGAGAGAGAGAGAGAGAGAGAGAGAGATAGAGAGAGATAGAGAGAGAGATAGAGAGAGAGATAGAGAGAGATAGAGATAGATAGATAGAGATAGAGAGAGATAGAGAGAGAGAGAGAGAGAACACGAGAGAGAGAGAGAGAGAGAGAACACGAGAGAGAGAGAGAGAGAGAGAACACGAGAGAGAGAGAGAGAGAACACGAGAGAGAGAGAGAGAGAGAGAGAACACGAGAGAGAGATGGACAAGACAGACAGACAGAGAGACGGACAAACAGACAAACAGAGAGAGACAAATCATTAAGCCCTGGGTGTTGATAAATTAACATTGCAAATTGTTGAAGCAATGAGTAGACCCCCAAAGGAAACAAGAACAAAAAAAATTGATTCTGAAAAGCAAGAAGGTAAGACTATGTTTTGGCAAACAACTAATGGCCGTGCCTTTGCGGCGCAGATGTGGCAGAAACAGTCAGCACCTGCACTGTGGAGCCAGAGCGACCGGTCCTGGCAGAGCTTGGAGGGATGGAGAATACTGCCAACCAAAGCCCGGTTCCCAGCGCACAAGCACCAGAATTGGACGGCGGCACACATGCCGAGGACACAATTGCACAGGTTCTTCAAGAGAGCGGAGTTACAGCAGACTATGAACCTGAGCAAACCCAAACCAAAAATTCTGAACCAAATGCAGATGACATAGGGTTGGATAGTGGCAGCAATGAAGGCACAGACCCCCCACTTAGAGATAAAAATGGCGAATCGACAGAAAGCAAATCAAATGAAAACCAAACGCCTACCAAAACATGCATCCCAAAGGGAGACGCAGATGAGAGCGAAACAATTAGCCATACTGAAGAAAGTGGTCCTGAGGATGAGCCTGATTTAACCCAAAGTCCAAATGATAGCTCGATTCTCAAAACAAACATAGATGAACTAGAGCAGAGTAGAGATGACAGCATAGGGGAGATTAATCGCCCTTTGCTGGATAATAATGGATCCGATGGACAACAAACACCCACAAAAACATCGATCGAAAAGCTAAAAGCAGATGAGGTCGAAATAAAAGCCGATACGGAGGAGATAAGCCACGAGAACGAATCTGATCTCCCCCAAATTACAAAGGTTCCCGAGTCAAATGGAGTTGTGGTTAAGCTCACAAATTATACGCTTGCTGAAGAGTCCGTGTCAAATCCGCCGGTCGCAGAACGGCAAGGTGGACAAAGTGCTGGAAAAGAGCCACTCCCTGACCAAACTGTGAAACCTAATCGGGTTGCAGATGTGATCGAGCCGAGCCACGAGGCCTCCGTGAAAGCACCAAACCCACCGGTGCTCAGACCCAATGGAGCAGAGATGGAGGCGAACGTTGATGTGGATGAAATTGCATACGTGCTTCGTGATCGTACGCACATTGACCAAACACTGCAGCTCGATGACACGCCACTCGAAGACTATCCAGGTTTGGACATTAATAATAATAATAATAATAAAAATAATAATGTTTTGATTTTGATGAAAAAAATACTCTTTACAAAGCATTGGTGCTTCTGAAGCAGTTTTTTATTGCAAGGATGATGCTATGTACGAGGTGGTTTGCCATTGCCTTCTCAATGTTGTTTGTCTGTGATCTATCCTTTTTAATGCTGAGCATCAACAAACAAGGAACCGTTTGGTAAGTCTTTGGGACGACTCGGCCAGGGTTTGAACAACCAACCCCCCCAGACTCAAAGCGGACGTGCCAACCATTACACCTCTGAGTCTGGTAATAATAATAACAATAACAATAATAATAATAATAATAATAATAATAATAATAATAAGTAAACCATGTGCAAGAGGAGGCTTATGTTGCAGTTATATAAAACACTTGATTCTGTTTGTATTTCATTAATGGACAACTAACCCACAATATACATTTTTGCTCTCACTGGGTAAACGATAAACTGTTGGCTTCATTGGAAAACACAATTTGGGTGATTCAAGAGGAGTTCTGGAGGATTGTCCCACACCCCACCCCCAGCCAACGACATCAATCTTTTGCCAGATTTGGGTTAAATCCCCCCCATTCCTTACAAAATTTGAGCCTATTTTTTATTACGTCCTGAGGACAGGACATGAAGCGGTAAATTGTGAAAAAAATTAATGTTATTGGAATTAAAGCCAGGAAGATAGATAAAAGAACAAAGGAAGAAGAATGTTGGCAGAGTTGGGAGGAAAGGATGACAGGATGTTGACTGAAGTAAGGGTGAAGGTGCTTGGGGCACGTGCGGGTGACATGCATGAAAGGAAGGGGCATTTTTGTGCAAATCTGGAGTGAAATTTGATAATGTAAAGAAACGAATCTTGTATCTAAGCTGATATACCTATTAACTTTAAACAAGCAAGGCTATGTTCCCTCCTTCTCCATATTTACACAAGAAAATGGGAAATTTCCAAAACATTAAACTTATCTTTTTTGGACTGTTTGGAGAATTATATTGAGTGAACAAAAGATGTAAGAATGTGCAAAAATTAACTAGTTTCATTGAGCTATACAACAATGCATTCAGTGCTTGACCTATCTCCCAGAGGTCCTGTTTATCCAGAACATCTGCCAGATCTGTGTCAATATTTTTGGAGGTTCTGTGAGGTGCTCTACAGGGGATCAAAGCAAATCTGGTGAAAAACACACGCTTTAAAAAAAAAAGTTACGTTTGCGCAGACCGCGAACGATGCAACATGTGACGCGTGCACAGACGAGCAGGCAACATAGCGGATCATCTGCAATGTTTATTTCATGGGCGATTAAACTTTGCAATGTCCCCAGAGTTGTTCTCCATAAGCAGCAACTCTTTTGTGGATAAAGTCATTATTTGAACGAATTGATTTTATTTCATTAACTGATGCGTGCGTGGTGATGACCGGCTTTAAAGTTAAAGGGATCCTATATAGTATCCAGCCACAGCCTGGCCAGCCATTCCTTATCAACCATTTAATTGAAGTGCTTGCTCGAGTGCTTAAGCCACTTGTCGAGCACCCGATAGTCGATAGTAGTACCGCGCTGTGTCTTTATTTTGCTCGTAATAAATAGATGGCACCTTTTGTCCAAGCTTATCATTCAAAACGAGCGAAGTGCTGCTTTCAAAATGCCAAACTTGAATGAGCTTTACATTTGTGACCCAGGCCTCTTGGAACGCCTCAAAAGGACTTACCACTCCGCCATCAAACCGATGGAGAGGGCGTACAAGTACGAAGATATAAGGCACCAAGACATCTCCGGTAATGTATTTCTACACAGCACCAAAGCACAACAGATTGCGACCTCGACAGTCATAATACAGTAGTTATAACAAAAGAAGCACATTCGGGTTTAATGACTGGACAATACCGACTCGAGCATGTTCCACACTTTATCAGCACAACCTCACTCGTCTAATTGCTTGGTTTTCATCTCCTGCTCCACCACCTCCACCTCCATGAATGGTTTGACAATGAGTGCAGTTACGTGGTGGTGGGGGAGGGCACTTTCTGCACGAGAGCACCGGAGTCTTAACACAGACACTAAGCTGCACATAATGTAACTGCTCTACAATTCCTCCGCAAGTTAACTTCCCATTCTTCCCTTTGGGTTAAGCATCCCATTAAAAAGCACTCCTCATCCTGTGGAACTGAGATAATCCTCCATAATGCTTACCACTACTCTCTTCTTTTTCCCTGTTAACAGCTTTTGCTGGTAGAAGTGCAACTTCTTTCCAAGGTTAGTAACAAGATTGCTGGCAGACATTTTGTTGCTAATGAGGGAGGAGGGGTTTGATGAAGAGGGGAATTTTGTTTTCAATTTGGCCAATGCAACCTTCACAAAGTTACGAAGATTCTGTTTGCAGTAATAATCTAAAGTTCAAGCATTTTAATGTTAAGTGAGTCATGATTAAAATTGTAAGCGGTGAGATTTAATTCCACTAAAAGAAGCATATTTTAAATGAAGATATCGTTATCAGCAGCACCTGACACCGGAGCGCCCGAGTTATCGTCCTCACCCCCCCCCTCCCCACCTCTCCCTCGCCCCAGTTTAAATCACATTCCATTCCATTGTAAGAAAGAATAGCACAAACACCACCATATACCCCCTGCATGTTCGGAGTTGTATCCCGAACCCAAGTACGAACCCAGCACTCCAAAAATGCTCGAGACAAAAGCTTGTCCACCTGGCATGTACAAGGTCTAACATTTGATCACGTTGAGATTACAGCCCCAGCGTGCTGACTATTTCACAACACAAATGCTAAAACTACAGCGAAAATGTCCAATTCGACCATTGGCGAGACCTTTTTACAGCAGCTCTGAAAGATGCATTCACCCAAGGTGGGAAAGGCAAATAAATAGATAAATAGCCATTCAAATCCACAAACATTTATTTTTAACAGATACCAACATATATAATAAACATAATAATAATAATAAAATGTTTATTTTTGTTTTTTAAATATCTGGCCAAATAATGTCGACATGATTAACTCTCCTTATAAACTTCAAGTATTTCAGCTCGTTTTCAGACCTCCAACCTGGAGCACCAAAGTTTCTTTTTCGAATTGCGATTCAAGAGCTGCTTGCATTTTCCTTGGGTGATGCTCATCATGAATGAGTGCAAATTTGATGAGGATTTAGGGCAATCCGCCTAACAACAGACAGTGCTGTGACTTGCTTGTCCAACTTAGACTTTGACTGTTGAGCTGCAATTTGTCACTTGCAAGAAGAATAAGCTGCTTGCTTCACTGTGCATGCAACTGTTGCAGCCGTTGGGATTGACGGTTCTTTGAGATTCAAGCCGAGGGTCCGTCCAACCTTCGGCCAGGTGTGTATAATAACCCTCACGTTCTGCCATCCCCGTCTGCCTTTCAGAGAACGAGATAATGTCCAAACCTATGGTGTTATTCCTTGGCCCCTGGAGTGTGGGCAAATCAACGATGATAAACTACCTCCTAGACCTTGACGACAAACATTACCAGTTGTACACAGGTAGGTTTCAGCCAGAATCGAGCTAAAATACACCACTTTCCAGCTTCAAACAAGTGACCTTGAGTTAATAATAACAACTGAGTTTCCACATCCATGCTATCCATACCTCACAGGGGGTCGGAAACTTCCTAGTGTCACGAGCGAGCCAAATAAGTCACCTGTCACATGCTTACACCAGCCAGAACATCCAAATCATGAAGTTTATGATCACTTAGTTTTTGACTCCAACATCCATGGGGAAGTGAAGTACTCATTTAAGGCCTGCACCACAAACCATTCTCACATTACCTAAACAAGCGTTTGCTGAAACGAAATGACAGCCGGGGATGCCCAAGATAAAAATGGTGCTGACATAGCAATGGCGATGGTGGCATTTCCAAATACAGATTGGTATCCAGCTTCGCAAGTTAGGAGCTTAACTCTTTCATACCAATGAATTCTGCACTTGTAGCACTTGGAAATTGAAAATGATCAGCATGGACCATGGATGCACATTGTCTTTGCACGAGTATGTATGCATCCATCCATCCTCTCCAAAAATCACGAAGACTAAAAGGTCAACAAGCAATTTTAACAGTCCGCTTCGATTCCGACAGGTGCCGAGCCGACGACATCGGAATTCACAGTCATTCGGCATGGACCCAAGATGAAGCACCTGGAGGGAATAGTCATGGCAACTGAAGGTGCACGCACCTTTGCGTCACTTGAGAAGTTTGGACAAAACTTTCTGGAACGTTTTTCCGGGTATGAAATCCCACACCGACTGCTTGAACGGATCACGATTGTTGACACACCAGGCATCATTGAGAACCGCAAGCAACAGCAGCGCGGTATGGCCACCCCAAACCTAATTTACAAATTTCAAAGTTTGTTGGAAAAGGCAATGTACAAAACATTTATCTGCATCACAAGAAACACAAAAATAACTCCATTTCTCACTTTCTCAATCTTGTGCCCCCCAGGTTACCCGTTCAACGATGTGTGCCAGTGGTTCATTGATCGTGCTGACCTCATACTGGTGGCCTTTGACCCAACAAAGTTAGACGTGGGACTCGAGCTGGAGATGCTGTTCCGACAATTGAAGGGTCGTGAATCACAGATCCGCATCGTCCTGAACAAGGCCGACAGCCTGTCCACACAGGAGCTCATGAGAGTTTACGGTGCGCTGTTTTGGAGCCTCGCCCCTCTCATCAACGTTACCGAACCACCACGTGTCTACGTCAGTTCCTTTTGGCCCCGCGCATTCCGTGTCAACACCAACAGTCGCCTCTTCCTCATGGAGGAGACATCGTTGCTCGATGACTTGCGGCAGGTAATCGCTAATCGCATGGAGAACAAGATTGCATTCATCAGACAGCATGCAATTCGCGTGCGCATCCATGCTCTCGTGGTGGATCGTTACGTGCAGACCTTCCATGCCAAAAGTTCATTCTTCAGCGATCCAGACGAAGTCTTCACAGAGATTGTAGACAATCCGGAGAAGTTTGGGATTTACAAGGCCGTACTGTCTCATAACAACATCAGCAAGTTTGACCTGCCTGAACCAGCTGCATATTATGAGTTCTTTGCAATGAACCCAATCAGCCAATTCCGCACGCTTTCCCACCACTGTGGCTTCACGGGAGGATGCTTGCTCGACAAGATGGAGCGGGCCATCGCTTACGAGCTCCCGGGCCTGCTAACATCTGTGGGAAACATCGCTCATCGGGCTCGGTTTGGCCAGACCTGCTCCACAGTTTCATGCAAAGCTACCAAGGGTCACAAGCCATAGGATGGCACAAGACCACGGCACCCAGCCATGGTCAACCCTCCCTAATCTCAGCCCCACTTCACGCCGGCTTTTCCAACAGGACACGAAAAGCTGATAGAAAGGTCAGGGAAGCCCAAGACTCGGAGTCAATGCTAGCACCCCATCTGGAAGAGTTTCCTGTGACCTTTGGCGGAAGTTAATCATCCAAACCATCCGGCGGGTAGTTGCATGTCCATCGTCATTTTCAGCTCAAACCCCATACAGTTCCCCCAAAATGTCCGTAACTTTTCCCCTATGGCTGGGAATCATTTTGGGACCTTTAAAGCTGTTTGTTTGTTTGGCAACCTCAAATTATTACAGACAATACGTCAAAGCAATTAGGCTGACAGTGAAAAAAAAAACTTCAGCTTTGACAAAAAATTATAATTTGAACAGTCTTGCCAGCATACAAAAAGCTTTTTGCTAAAAATGACGAATATAATTCAGACCTACGAGAGCCCAAGATTGGGCATATATAAATATATTAAAAAAAAGAAAAGAAACGTATTTAAAGCATGTGCGTCGTCGTTTTAGGGGAGAAATGATGCAAGGTTCGATCCTTTTTATTCGTTTATGGTACTACTAACCTCCTACCAGTCAAAAAAGCCAAAACAGTCCACAAAATAATTTTTAAAAAGATCATGTAGTGCAGGTCGAATCAGTTTATCCATTTCACCCCATACTATCATTCAACAAAAACAAGTGAAGCGCACAATAATTTGGTCCTGAATCCATCCATTCATATGTGCACATCCATCCAGCTAAAATCTGAATCCACACACATGCGCATTCAGCTAAAATTATTCACAAGCAATAAGTTGCACAAAGAAATTGTATTTGCATAGCATATGACTAACAATACACCAATGGCTACAAATTGCATGCTCGTCATTACCGACATCGGTCATGAAAACCAAGGAAATACGGACAGCACAACCACACAACACGGCATACCAACAAGCGGAGTTACCAGTAAATGCACTTTATAATACTCCATCATACATGACCTCGACTTGATAAGCCAATTATTAGGTTCACCGCAGGATGAAAGCCTCCATCAACATAAATGAGCAAACTGCAAAAAAAAAAAAATATATATATATATATATATATACATATACATATATATATATATATATATATATATATATATATATATATATATATATATATATATATATAGATATATATAGATATATATAAAAATAGGATTTTCCACGAATGCGTCGATGGATATGCCTCCACCCAGGTTAGATGGCATCACCCGTTACGTTTGATCTCAATTAAAGGTCACGAGAGAGCACTAGAGAAAATATATTAAGGCAGAGAAAGATAGTCACATGCTTCAAACTTGAATTATGGTCTGCAAGAGTCACAAAGGGCAAATGACCTTCGACCTTTGAGCCATTGCAACTAAAATTGAATCGGTTCATGTTTCTATTTGCATCGCGGTCCATACTTGCACCAGGTGTGGTTAGAATCCCTTCAGTGGTTTACAAGTTAATGGATAACAAAGATTGTCAATTAAAAGTCAAATGACCTCTAAACTTTGACCTTTTATACCCAAAATCGAATCAGTTCATCTTTGTATCATAGTCCATATTTGTACTAAGTTTGGTCAAAATCCCTTCAAAAGTTTACAAGGTATCATGGTAACGAAAATCCGCTTCACACACGACTGACGCATGGCCAAACGGACAGCCCGTAAATGTAGCGCCCCCAGTGCTTTCACCTGAAGAGGCATTAAAAATATAAACACACAAACAAACTCGTCAAAGAAAAGAACCAAATCAGAATACTATTTCACCAAAACACCAAAGAGGACAAACTGGAAATATTAAGCAAGAGCAAACAACCCAAAACTAATGAGTGTTGGATACCTGCAAAGTGAAACTTACAAAGCCATAGCATGGGACCTTGCACTGACATCTTAGAAAAACGTGTTTATTCTCAAAAGCAACTTATTCATAAAGGGCTGAGTAAATTGCCATCACTAGGGTTGGGAGGGAAGCGGGGAGGGGGAGGATTGGTGGCGGGGACTAACTCACTTTGATCCGCTTCTGCTTAAAATCACGGCTTTATCTGTATGAACCTTCTTCACGAATATTGACGTGGCGGGTTGGGTGGGAGAAGCAGTGGGCAAGTTAAGGACTAAATTTCCTGTATTTATGGGGAAAGAAGAGAGCAAGAAATAAGCAGTTTTCATTTTTTGAAAGATTGGCAGATTAATTGCTCGGGATATTTAACCCGAAGCATCGTCGCAACATGCTTTTTGCACTGAGTTGCAAAGTTCCTATTGTGCTTTTAACTCGGCCACGTTCGCACGACGCCCGAGTTCTGAAGCGGTCAACGCTGGCTGGTTCATGGTGCTACAATCAAATTGATCAAATGTGTGTTCAAGCTAAGGTTACATTCATTTTCATAAACAAGAATGAAGCGTCAACTCGGTGCAACCGGTGGTGACAGAGGATGGACAGAATATTTAGCATTGTAATGAGTGTGCTAAAAGTTTGATCCCATAGATATATAATTAAAGGAGCAAGTAAAATAGATATCATTTTGACAATCTGTGTTCAAACATTTAATCTTTTTTTTTGTAAGTAAATATTCAACAAAACAGTGGAATGTTACAAAATAAATGACCGACTCAAATACAGGAACCATAAGTATACAGATGTTTGAAACGGAAAGCAAATTCGTATTTTGTGTTCTGGAAACTTTCAATAAGTGATTTTTACAATGGACTGCAATAAAAAGGAAATGCTACCCTCCCCCATTCTGCCCTGTTTATCAGATCTTTTTGCCACTGGATGCACACATCCAACTCCAACTGAAGATTAAAGATTCAACCAAGTGCACATTATTTTGATTTCCTTGTTTAACAGACAAAACTAGAGGGGGAGCACTCGGTAGAGTGCAAAACCTCCGCCGCCAATACTGCGAGGTCACTCAAGTGAACCTGATATCCTATTCATTCAATTTGACGTCAACAGTGCTCAGAGTTATAGTTTGCAACTTTCCCTTTTACTTTTAACTTTTACATACTCAATTCATTCGTCATAACTAGATTCCTTGAGACAAATTGATTTTACGTGGGTATATCCACCTGAAGTTCCAAAATCAGCCGCAATTATAATGTTGGCATGTTTTTTGTTGGAAATCACTTATAACGTGCAGAAATGCAAAAAAAAATAAAAATAAAAATAAAAATAATAAAAAAAAAATCGAAATTTTGTTGAAAAAAAAGTTGCAAAATTTTCTTAAGTTTTTTTTTCTTTTTTTTCTCTCAAACAATTTTTTTTTTTTGGTTGGAAATCACTTAAAACATGTAGGAATGCAAAAACAAAAATTCAAATATTTTTTCAAAAATGGCCGCCATTGCAGCCATATTGGACTTTGGACCAAGTCCAAAATCTAATGGCATGATCCTTGGACCATACCTAACCCCCCACCAAGTTTCGTCGAAATCCGTCGAGGAGTTTTTCCATAATACTGTTCACAAACAAACAGACAGGTGAAAACAGTAACCTCCATCCATCTTCGATGGTGGAGGTTAAATATAATTCAACGAGAAGGGCACTCGGTAGAGCATAGACCTCCGCCACATAATGCCTGATTCATGAGAACATATCATGCCACGTGTCGTTTTTGACTCGATCTCTCAATGGTGAAGAATCACTTGAAAAATTAAATAATTCTCGTATCTTCACCAAACATCGAATCAATTCTTCATCACACACCCAACGTGTCCACCAAGTTTCGTCCGAATCTGTCCACAACTTTTTCACACATCGTGCTATATATTAGTTTAGCCCCATCTCTCAATGGTGAAGAATCACTTTAAAAATTAGCGTATCTGGATTCGGATCTTCAACATTGAATCGCTTCTTCCTTGTCACACACCAACCTGTCCACCAAGTTTTATCGAAATCCACCACAATTTTTTGAGACTTCTTGCTATATATAGTTTTTTTTGCCTCATCTCTCAATGAAGAATCACTTTTTTAAATTCTAGAAGCCAGATCCAGATCTTCACCAAAATCTAATCAGTTCATTGTTGTCACACACCCAACCTGCCCACCAAATTTCATCCGAATCCATGCATAACTTTTTGAGATGTCCTGCTCACAGACAAACAAATAAAGACAGACAGACAGACGGGGGTGAAAACATAACCTGCGTCCACCTCAGACATCGCCGGTGACCAAGGTAATAAACTCCAGTCAATAATTGTCAGGTCATGAAAATAAATGAAGAGAAATAAATAAATCCTCAGCTTATTGAGCAACTTTAAAGGGATAAAAGTGGAAATCGAGAAGAAGATATTCATTTGTGAAGACAAATCAAAGTAAAGTCCATGAGAGACAGATGTACTCCCAAATGTATCGCATTGACAAACCCTCACCTCCCCATGACTGCAAGTACCATATTTTGACACTTAAAGTCTTTCAATATCGTCACAGTGCAGGTCTGGCACGATTGCTGCCGTGGAGGACACACCTTTGGTTGGATTTCTTTCAGCACCTTGCTCGACTCGTCATCAAAATCCAATCGGCAGGCAATCGAAAGATCTTTCCCAGCTTCCTCCCAATGGCCTAACAACCTGCACAACATACAATTCTGTGAGCATTTCAACGGTGTAACTCAGAACTCTTGCCATGTTCTACGAGAGTGCTCCAAACTTAACATTGACCGTGGAATGGTAGTGCAATGCAGATCATCAAGTTGAGGGAATAGGTCTTTATAGCGCCGGTAACCAATAATGTACAAATCACGCCTGCCACACTTTAAATGCCATGTGCTGAACAATAAAGATGATGGCAAGTGAGGTAACAAGGTGGATCGGTGCAGGAGGAAATTCCTGGTCAGTAAAAATATCAAACCCATTAACGTTTAGAGTATTGGCTGCACAGTACGGTGAAGATTGCTTGCCAAGGAAAACCATTAAAGCGCAACTGGACAACAAGCTTTTCACCCACGAACACGTTAAGAAGTCGCAGATAATGCCCGTGAAGGGTGGGTGATTGGATGGTTGAGATTTGAAAGGATGGGAGGGCCATAAAACAACAACAACAATCACATGGAAATTTGGATTGAACCCTGCCCATCAGAATGACACGTCATGCAGAGACTGGAATAAATAAACACCTTGGAAGCAAATGGAGATGTCATAGTCCAAAATACAAGACATTGTTTACTAAAGATTTCATAGAACATGATATCACATGCAGTGCTCGAGTATACACAATACCAAAATGATTTTAAAGATAGTTTAAAAAAAAAAAATCCAGAAACAACACTATTGAAGCAGTCATACATCACCTTTATACACCACCCTATTTAACATGTTAAAGTAATGCAAAACTGGAGGTTCTTGGAAGTATTTAGAAGGTGATTCATGTTCAAGTATTTCATACCACTTAAATAAAATAAAGCTTGAAAGTCATATAAATTAATTAATTCTGAGTTTTAGTGCCGTTATTCGCAGTGTCTACTCCACCACCTTATTTAACACCTTCCATTCATTCTTTGTGCCTGGTGTTTGTGTCCTTTAGGACGTCCGTAAAAACAGGACGTTTCCTGTTTGGAATTTTGTTTTGTTTTTTGTTTGTCCTCAATTTTGTTTGACTGCCAGGCAGACAGAGTTAAAAAAAAAAGTATCTCACTCTTCTCTGCGCATGTACGATCGAGCCAAATTCAGAGACAAAGTCGTGTTTAACGGCAGATTTGTCTTCCGATTCAGGTTCAAAATAGAACATTTGATTTAAATTAGTTGTTCCTCGATCGTAAACTGGTAAAGGCCCAGTCACACCTTGACGTTTTAGCCAGCTTATGCCGATTTTTGAAAAATTTGTCTAAAACGCTGGCACACGTCGAATATGTTATGGGTAAGTTTTGGAAACATTGAGAGCACGCTGAAAAACTGCCATACGTCGTAGTACGCTGGCTTTCATCGTTGTACTTTGCGGTTGTCCTCAAATTTTAGCATGCTTGAAATTTTACGACTTATGCCAGCATATGACTCAAGTTCCGCTACGCTGGCCATAAGTTGTAGGCACGTTATGCGATCGTTGACACACGTTAATTGTAAGTTAATCAGAAGTCGAAACACGTCGAGGTAATGTTTAGCGTACCCGAAACTTATTTCTAACCTATGAGTAACGTGTTGGAGGCACGTTATGCGATCGTTGACACACGTTACTTGTAAGGTTACTTCGACCTGACACACGTTACTTCGTCAAGGTTACTTCGAAGTAACGACACACGTTACTTCGACATACAAGTCCAAACACGTCAATGTAATGGTTAGTGTCAGTATTCCAGACTCCCTGGTTTTTTTTATTTTTTCTTCGGTATGACTGATGTTAACACTTCGATTTCTAGTGCGGTTATAATATAATTAATAGGCTGCCGCTCAACGATTTAAATCATAACCGCACTCGAAATCGAAGTGTCAACATCACCGTCAAAACGAAGAAGAAGAAGGAAAAAAAAAATAAAAAAAATAAAAATAAAAAAAAACAGGGAGTCTGGAACACTGACACTAACCATTACATTGACGTGTTTCGACTAATGAGTAACTTACAAGTAACTTTTGTCGACGTGTGCCAACGATCGCATAACGTGCGTACAACTTATTCCCATCGCATGCGGAACATGAGGCATACGGCAAGTACGTCGTAAAATGTTTAAAAGTACAAGACGTACTCCACTTACTACGACGTATGATAGCGTTCTATTCACGTATACCAAACTTACCCATACCGTACTCGACGTGCGCCAGCGTTTTAGAGGCCGGTATACGCTGGCAAGATCACCAAGGTGTGACTGCGATGTTGACACTTCCATTTCCCCGGCGGTTATGATTTGAATCATTGTGCGGCAACCTTTTAACAGGCTACGCCACGTGATCGTCAGCGATACGTGCAGCGCGCTATGCATAAGTTAGACTATCGTTGGGCATAGGTTGTGAATGCCGACAACAGGCTAAGCATTCGTTGGTACAAGTTATCTGTAAGACAACGGAACGTTCTGTGTCCGTTACGAATATGTTATGCATACGACCAACTCGTGATGAATACGTCCGAATCTCAAAAAAAAAAAAAAAAAAAAAAATCAAAAGTTCAGCGTAAGCCAGCGTTTTACATACATTTTGATACGTTGCCATTGCTGGCTAAAACGTCATGGTGTGACTGGGCCTTAAGGAAGATGGACGGACATAAACCAATTCCGCTTCACGTGCGTGGGGTAATTATGACTAAGTTTTGTGGTCAGACGTGAAGCAGAGAGAGGGACCATGGGAAGTGGGAGAGATAAAGGTGCAAGCACAGTCCATTTAAGGCCTGCATTGGCTATTTTTTCTTTTTAATGGAAATCGCTCCAAACAAGGCATAAAGCCACTCTTGGTAAGGGGCTGAGGGAAGTTTAGATAAAGATAATGACAAAGCAAAACAAAAATAAAAGAAAGAGAAAAACAACAAGAAAACATCCAAGACACAGGAAGTAACAGATGTCAGGTGAAATGCGATGCAACCTCAAAGATTTTGGAAGATGTTATTGACATTCCTCTTAAAGTCGAGTAGATTGGAGGATAATGGGAAGCACAATACAGGTAGTGAATTCCAAAGCGAGACAGCACGAGGGTTAAAACGATCTGCATCGCCTTTCGTTCTGCACTTTAGATCAGCCATCGTGCATCGGTGTGCAGAGATGGAAAACCGAGTCTTGCGTCCAAACATTCATACAGGAAGAAAATCATTTCAAAAATTATTTAGGACGAGCTATGCACACATCCCAAATAATACCTTGAAAATAATCCAAGTATAGTCCCTCACCTTTGCGATACACATACAAGCTGAGTTACAAGTATAAACACAAATCCAGGTAAAAAAATTGAGGTACCCTTGCATAAGTTAGAGTGACTAAGGCACCACACATCAGGCAGCTTCATTCAATTTTAAGCCTGGTGTTCGCTTGGTGGTTAGGGTAGCTGGCCTGGGATCCTAGGGTCCTGAGTTCGAGCCCGTTGGCTGCTGAATCAACACCAGGTGGGGTTGACTCAGCTCGTCATCCGTTCAAGGTCGGTGAAATGAGTACCAGTGTACTGGTCGAGGGGCGCAGCATCAGCGGCACAGCCACACTCCAATAAATGATAGCTACCCGGCAGCCAAGCTGCCATACGCAAGAGCAGATTCAATTATAATTTGCCAAATTTTCTTTGAAGATCTCAGCCTTACCTGTGAGCAATACCTCTCCACTTGTAAGACTGCGCAGAGTCAGGGTTGATGTTGATTGCTCGGTCACAGTCCCGGATTGCCGCATTTGGCTTCTGCAGTTTGATGCAAATACTGCACGCACCAGGTAAATGAAAAGGACCATGATGCAGGACTGCAACGTGCATCAGCAATAACAAGGTAAAAGAAAGTATATGGGCAAATGCCATGCATGTCACGGTGGGACATGCCAAGGCCACCTCGTACCTGGCCCGTTTGGCGTAGAGAATGGCAGACTGGGGATTCAACTTTACAGCTTCCGTGATAAGGGCCAGAGACTTCTCCAACTCCCCTGCATTCCAATGTTGCAAGCCTCAGTCTCAATTGCAATCCCAAGTCTCCCATAATATGAGGTAAACATGTAGAGAGTTGTTTCACCTGATATTCAAATTCATGATATACATTGACATCCTCCCCCAATTTGCACAAAACAATTAAAGGCAACTCACCTTCAGAAAAAGCACTCAAAGCCTCTATTTTTTTCTCACTTGCCTGATCAATCATCTCTTCTGTCACCTGTAAAGGGAGAGCTTATTATCTGCTCAAGTACCATCAGTTTCACCGCCACAGTGCCACACAAATACATCACCCCACCAATAGCATTTAATCCATCTCTAATTTTTGGATTATATTTTCAACAAAAAGTAGCCAAAAGACAATGAGGATAAAACAACCTGCAGCTTTATTTATTTAGTTTTGAAAAGACAAAATTCAGTAAAGGCCTTCCTTGGCACACCTCAACTCTGATCCACCTTCAAGGCCTTCATCTGAAGCTTGATGGAACACAGCTCTTCCCTCTGGGCTGGGTCACCTGACTCACACCTTGCTCATCTTAACGCTGTGGAAACAAAGGCCTTCAAGATCATAGTAATCTCCTGCGATGAAGCCAAGTCAATGGGCCTCTCACTTTCACGTTGCAGACAGGTCAGTGGTCTCTGTATCCTCGACCGCCTCCTTTCTGATCCTGCACCCACAGGTTTCTGCAGGACGCATGCAGTCCACCATCCACACCTTCTGTTGAACCTCCCAAAATCCAGGATCAATGCTCACCACTCATTCATTAATCTTTTTTTTTTTCCTGCCCGTGGAACCAACTTCCACATTCCATCCAAAATCATTCTTCCCTACAGATCTTCAAGACGGCTGTTCACCACCATCCCATAACTGGATTTTGATCATCTCCCATCCAAATCCATGATATTTTCTATGCCCAATAAATCCTCCCCAAACCCACCTCTTTCCAGTTTTTCCTTCCTGAGAATTTGTTACTGTATCCATCTCATTCTCCCGGTTTGTCCTCCCCGAGCAGTCATTCTTCCCCACGTCTCCCTTTATTTTGTACCCCAACCCTGCTGTTGGTGCATTCCCCCCTCTCTTTCCACTATGTCCTGATCTGTTCTTTGTCCTTGCTCCATGTGCCCAATATGGTGTGAAAAAAATGAATAAATAATAGCTTCTCCAAAACAACACACTACTAATAGTTTTGATGATCATGTTTGTGTCTCTTGGCACTTAATCTGGTGGAAGAGAAAGGGGGATTTCCATAGAGCAATACTTTCCCAATATCAACACGACAGAACTCTTATTCACCACTCTTACAATCAGTACCCTGTGTGCTCCTTTGACTTTGATTAACAACCATTTTATGGAATGCTTCCTCCAAGTAAAGCTGCATATTATTAAATTTTTTTTGAAAGTTTGACAGAGTGTGGCAACGGGGTCTGATTTCGAAGCTCTCCTGTTTCGGCTTTCTTTCTTCACTCTGCTCTCTCATAGCTAGCTTTCTCTTGGGCCATTCTTTCGCCGTAATTGTTGATGGTTCAACCTTCTTCCCCCTTTCCTACCAACAGCGGTGCTACTCAGGGTTCTGTCCTGTCTTCGACATATAACCAAATGCATTCGTATTGTTGTGGGCTGGGGTCCGGTGGCGAGAACGACCACTAGGTGGGTGAAGTTACGTCTCCCACCAGACTCCCGGAATTGTAGGCCGTCACTCACGGATAATTCCGTAACACGGCGAGTCGCTTAACTGACCGTGGACGCCAATACCTCAACCGCGTAGCGTAGGGTCTTCCTGCCAGGTGTAATCAGTTCACTGAATTAACCACGCGGTTTCGACTACCGGGGAACCACCCCCTCGGTAGGCCTTGCCCGAACTGGATCACTACCAACTACGGTAGAGTACCAACTACCAACTCCGGATCGGATGCAGCCGAGCGGAACTGCCAAGGACGTACCGGCTAGAATGAACAGATTATCGGGGATAAAGACCCGGATAAACGCAGATCCGAACCATGCTGGACCAATGAAGGAAAAGACAAAAACGAACCGAGAACATGTCTACAATGATTCATTTACACTTGGTGAGGAAAAACGTGGTACAGGAACAGGTTTATTGGTGTTATGCAGGGGACAGAAGAGAGATGTAGTGCGACAATTTTACAGCAACTTGCAAAAGAGGACACAGAGCAGACTTGTCGTGAGAATAATACAGGCAAGAATTACAGTATTCAAAAACTTAAACAGTTTTTACTTAATGGACAGGTGCCACACACTCAGACAAAATAAACCCCAGTTGAATGGCAAAGGACTTTTGCAGCCATGAAAACGATTTGTTAGTGAATTTAGGGTTATTACAGACCACAGACACCGACACCGACACAGAAAACGATACACAGACAGACAGACCATCCCTGAAGGATGGTTGATGGAAGGAGGGGTTGAGTGAGGGGTACTCAGCAGCTGAAGGGGGGGTTGCAACCCCCCCCCCTCTAGATCCGCCACTGCCTGTCCACCTAGTGTGGTCTTCGTGTCGACTGGGGACCAGCGAGAGGCGAGCCGAACCCGGACACCAGCGAGCGACCCTTGCGGTTCTTGTGGGGGGAAAGTGTCGGTCGTGCGGCGAAGGAAGAGGAAGAGGAAGAGGAAGAGGAAGAAGGCGATGACCAGCTTCTTCAGGCTCCTGACCAACTTCTCAGGCTCTTCACCAGCTTTTCCCGCTCCAGACCAGCTTCTGCGGCTCCTCAGGCTCTCTATCGCGAGGAGGACAAAGACGACGACATCGACCAAGACCAGCCAGCCAGACAGACCGCTGTCCCGTTTGACTGACTCCTTTTATGCGATCCGGCGCGGCTCGACCCCTCCCCCACTCGGTGTGCGGGCGTGCGGAGAATCCCGGGGCCGAGGGTTGTCATTGTTCTCTGAAGAATTGTAGCAAACCGTTGCTGTCGTTGATGTTGTTACAAATAAAAGGAAATCCTAACAAGCAAAAGTAACTGACAGTGCACGGACATTTATTTACCCATAAGACAAAGGAAAGGAAGCAATCTATAAAACACATACTTACCGATATAACTGTTCTATCGGGACTACTGAATGTTGAGTGCAGTAAACTTCCAAATTCGTAACAACATATGTATATATATATATATATATATATATATATATATATATATATATATATATATATATATATATTTATATTTATATATATATATATATATATATATATATATATATATATATATATATATATATATATATATATATATATATATATATATATATATATATATATATATATATTGTTACGGCTGTGGAAATTCGCAAACCACCATTCAGGGCCCGTAGGTGAGATAACTCTAAGTACATGTGTAGTTAGCCCCAAACCCGTTGTTTAGAGGGAATTTATGTTATTCATTGGGGCTGCGAAGCTTTGAGATAGCCGTTTTTCTGTTCTATCTGTATTTTGAACCAACCACGTCTCAACCGCCATAACCATCAAACCACCACCGATAAACCCTCCACCACCCTCACCTCTCTCCTTCTACGGCCATTCCCGCAACACCTGTGAAAACTGAGCGTCGGGCTGTCTTGGGCTCGTTCAAGCGATACGCACCGAGCCGCGAGTGCAAATAGCGGCCTTTCCGAGGGAGAATTCGGATCAAGAATGCTACACGCCCACTTCTGATCCGTCCAATGAGGAAGTGCGGAGCGGCTTGGCCCCGCCTCCAGGCGCGTCTGTGTGAAATCCATATATGCAAATTCTATGATTAGGGGAGGTTCACGCCCACTTTTCCTCCGTCCAATTGGCGAGCGTGGCTCCGCCCACGAGGTCATTCTGATCCGGAAATTTGCATATCGTTTCTCCTGCCAGCCTATAAAACGGCGAGCGGAAGGCGAATCGGAAGAGAGTCAGTTTTGGTGGCAGAGTCAGTTTTTGGTTGGAAGAGCAGAGTGTGGCAGAGAATGGAGTCGGGTGGCGAAGGCATCGAGTTGGGTTCTGCAGTCGGCTGAGGAGAGTTGTGGGAAGAGGCCAAGGAGCTCGGGTCCGAGGCGAGAAGGACGGCGGTCGGCGACAAGGTCGCGTTGGGAGATCGCTCGTCGCAGGACCCAAGCCAGCCAGCCATTCTCCTTCCCCCAGGGCATCAACAATTCCCCCTTTTCCCCCGCGCTAAGATAGTGCAACAAAGGGGGCCCCGTTCCCACGCCACTCCAAACATCGTGCCAACGAAACCCGCGAAGGAGCACGAGTCGGGGCACAGCCACATCTGCGGCTCGTCCGCCAACGCGTCACGAGGACGCGGGTAGGACCCACCCGGTCTCGCAGACCTGGCCGCTCCTTCAGGTCCCGCGCACATATTGGCCTCCAGGCCCGTCTGCCCCCTTGTCTATGAGGGTGGCTTCTTTCCTTTGCTTTTGAGTAAATGTGTGTTGGCGCCGTCTGTAAAGTAGAACTGTATTAGTGTTGCCGTGTGTATGCGTATTCGGTAGTAACTCTGCGTCATTGTTTCTTTTGTTTTACTGCTATAGGTGCATTTTGACTGTTTGGCTGTATATGTGTGCTTTCCGTGTGTCGCGTAATAAATGTGCATTGTGTGAACTGTTTTCCCGTTTCACTTCGTCTTTTCTTTATTGACCCTCCATCCTGCTTCACGTAAAGGGGTCGTATTGGGCTTAATACGCCCGATAATTAATCGGAACCGTCGAGGCCGATGATAACACCACTCGGTTATCCCGACAACACGGAACGGTCCGCTTAAGCGGTTCGTGTCCGGAGTCGGCCTGCGGCGAGGTACGATCGCCCGGTCGACCATCCGCGCAGGTACTTAGGTAGATCGAATTTGGCGAGTAACCCTATCCTGCGCGGGTGGGCAATTGGCACGGTCGTGGTGGGGTTAAACCCTCATCCGTGACTAGCTCCCGGCGTTGTTCCGAGAGGGTCACGACAGAATTGTCCGTTCGGTGGGCGAGGCGGTCACCATTCGAGTCGAGCGGCCGATCGCACGCTGGCGGGCGCGAATTCGCAACAATATATATATATATATATATATATATATATATATATATATATATATATATATATATATATATATATATATATATATATATATATATATTGTTGTGGTTGACGAAATTCGCAAACCACCATTCAGGTCCCTTAGGTGAGATATCTCTGTAAGTATATGTGTAGTTAGGCCCAAACCCGTTGTTTCGAGGGAATAAATGTCATTCATGCGGGCTGCGACCCTTCGAGATAGCCGTTTTTCTTTTACTATCTTTATTTTGGACCAGCCGCCATTACTACCACCACCAACCACGTCTCAACAGCCATCACACAACAACCACCAACCGCAACACCGCTTCACAACAACAGCCACGACCTTTACCGTGACAACTCGCCCTTGCAACCATCGCATCACCGTCATTCCCACGCCGCTTGTGGGCACCGATACTGGACTCTTGCAGGGCGAGCACCGAGCAGCGGGTGCAGAAGCGCCGGCCTTTCCGAAGAAAACGGATCAAAAACGACTCACGCCCACTTCTGTTCCGTCCTATCGGCGAGCGTGGGGCGATTTGGCCCCGCCTCCAGGTGCGTTGGAGTAATATCGCTATATGCAAATTCATGGATCAAAAAGCATTCACGCCCACTTTTCCTCAGTCCAATGAGGAGCCAGTTAGAGGTGAAGGGTCGGAGGTAAAGGGTCGAAGGTGAAGGAGTGAGGCCACGGGGCATATAAGGGGCCGCGCTCGCCAAACAGAGCAGTTCGGAGGGGAGAAGTTAAGAGTTCGGAGGGGAGAGAGTGAAGAGTTCGGAGTCAGTGAAGAGTTGGGACGAGTCAAGAGAGGAGTCGGAGAAGGCGGTTGGACGGAGCTGTGGAGAGGTGGCGGCGGCGAAGGCGGTCGAGGGGGTGCTCGTGTCGGAGTCGGGAGCTGCGGAGGGAGAGGCCGGCGGCGCGACCGAGGTCGTGGTGGAGACGCTCGTCGCGGGACCCGAGACAGGGAGATATCCTCCTTCCCCCGAGCATCAACAACCCCCTCCTGTTTCCCCCCGCGCTGAGATAGTGCGAGAAGGGGGCCCCGTTCCCACCCCCTACCAGACACTGTCCGCGAGGCCCGCGGAGTCGGGGCGCCAGCGCCATTTTGCGGCTCATCATCAGACGGGTAGGCCCGACGCGGTCTCGGCCTCAGGCCCGCCTACCCCCCTCATCCTTGAGGGTGGTCCTTTTCTTTTGCTTTGAGTACATGTGTTGTCGGCGCCGTCTGTGAAGTAAAACTGTATAAGTGTTGCCGTGTGCTCGGTAGTCGGTTAGCTCTGCATTGTGTTTTGCACATTTGCTTTTGGTGTAATTGTACATGTGTGCTTTCCGTTCATCGCGAAATAAATGTGCTTTATGTTGAACTGTTTTCCCGTTTCGCTTCGTCTTTTCCTTTATTGAATCTCCATCTTACTTCACGTAAAGGGTTGGTCGTGGGCTAAAACGCCTGATAATTAATCGAACCGTCGAGGCCGACGATAACACCGCTCGGTTATCCCGATAGTACGGAACGGGTCGCTTAAAGTGGCCCGTGTCCGAAGTCGACCTGCGGCGAGGTGCGATCGCCCGGTCTACCCTCCGTGTGGGTACTTAGGTAGGTCGAATTTGGCGAGCAACCCTATCCCACGCGGGGGCCGATTGGCACGATCGTGGTGAGGCCGAAAGGTCCACCCGTGACTAGTTCCCGGCGTTAGTCCGAGAGGGTCACGACGGGATTGTCCGTCCGGTGGGCGACGTGCCGAGATTCGAGTTACGTGGCCGTTCGCACGCCGGCGGGCGCGAATCCGCAACAATATAAATATATATATATATATATATATATATATATATATATATATATATATATATATATATATATATATATATATATATATATATATATATTGTTGTGGTTACCAAATTCGCAAACCACCATTCAGGTCCCTTAGGTGAGGTATCTCGGTAAGTACATGTGTAGTTAGGTCCAAACCCGTTGTCTAGTGGGAATACATGTCATTTATGCGAGCTGCGACTCTTCAGGATAGCCGTTTTTCTTTTACTATCTTTATTTTGGACCAACCGCCATGATTACCACCACAACCACAACATCAACCACCAACCACAACGCCGCTTCACCACAACCGCCACGACCTTCCCGTCACACCTCGCAGCCGTCGCATCGCCACCGTTCTTGCCCCGCTGTGGGTACCGGTGTTGGACTCGGGCAGGGCACGCGTCGAACAGCGTGTACAAAATCACGGATTTTGTGCTTCAAAAACGGATCAAAAACGACACACGCCCACTTTTTGCCGTCCAATCGGTGAGCGAGGGGCGATTTGGCCCCGCCTCCAGGACGATCGATATATGCAAATTTGTGGATCAAAAAGCCTTCACGCCCACTTTTTCTCGGGCCAATGGGGAGCGAGGTGAAAGGTCAAAGGGAGGGGGTCAAAGGCGAAGCTACGGGGGGGATAAAAGGACCGTGTTCGTCAGTCAGGAGAATCGAGAAGGGGAGAGTCCAACGAGGAGAGTCCAAAGAAGAGTCCAGAGTCGGAGAGTCCAGAGGCGGAGAGGCGGCAGCGGCGAAGGCAGACGAGGGGGTGCTCGCGTCGGTGCCGGGAGCTGCACGCCCGAGGGAGGCCGGCAGCGCGACCTGGCCGAGGTGGAGACGCACACCAGGGATAATAAAGATCCTCTATACCCCGAGCATCAACAACCCCCTCCTGTTTCCCCCCGCGCTGAGATAGTGCGACCAAGGGGGCCCCTTTCCCACCCCCTACCAGACACCCTCCGCGAGGCCCGCGGGTTGGGGCGCCATCGCCGCTCCGCGTCTCATCACCAGACGGGTAGGCGCGACCCGGTCTCGGCCTCAGGCCCGCCTCATCCTTGAGGGTATTCTTTCCTTGGTTTTGGGTATGTGTTGTCGGCGCTGTCTGTGAGGTAGAATTGTATAAGTGTTGCCGTGTGCTCGGTAGTCGGTATTAGCTCTGCATTGTGTTTTCGCTTTTATATTTGCTTTTTGTGTAAATGGAATTGTGTTTTTTCTGTGTGCATTTGGTGGAATTGAATATGTGTGCTTCCCGTGTGCCGCGAATAAATGTGCTTTTGTGTTGAACTGTTCTCCCGCTTCGCTTCGTCATTTCTCCCATTGAATCCTCATCTTGCTTCACGTAAAGGGTTGGTAGTGGGCTGAATACGCCCGATAATTAATCGAACCGTCGAGGTCGACGATAACACCGCTCGGTTATTCTGATAGTACGGAACGGGTCGCTTAAGTGGCCCGTGTCCGAAGTCGACCTGCGGCGAGGTGCGATCGCCCGGTCTACCCTCCGCGTGGGTACTTAGGTAGGTCGAATTTGGCGAGCAACCCTATCCCACGCGGGGGCTGATTGGCTCGATCGCGGTGAGACCGAAAGGTCCACCCGTGACTGGTTCCCGGTGTTAGTCCGAGAGGGTCACGACTGGATTGTCCGTCCGGTGGGCGACGTGCCGCGATTCGAGTTACGTGGCCGTCAGCACGCCGGCGGGCGCGAAAACCGCAACACTGGTGTCAGGAGTGGGATACAAATTCATCGCCCTCCTCGCGGCACTGGTATCAGAGAACAGGAAAACAGGCTCTCCTGTCTCCGGCTAAATTCACGGGAATTGGTCCAGGGGTGAGAGAAGCGACCCCCGATTCCCTCCAAATTACGAGCGAGCAAATTAACCCTTCACAAGAAGCAAGATGGCGTCTCAAGGCGAGCGGGAGCCGGGGGTATTAGAAATGGATGTAGAATGGTAGGATCCATGGTCCAGGATGGAATCCCCGAGCAGGAAATGTTGATTGTGCAGGAACACGGACTCGCCCAACTGAACCCAGAACCTGAAATGGGTGCGGCAGCGGCCGCAGTGTATGACACCTCCCCCCCCCCTCTCCACCAAAACCCTTCCCCAACCTTTGCCGAAACGGCTCAGCTGAGTGCATCCAACATGGCCCAGCTATGCGCCATGCTGGCGGCAATGAACGAAAAGATGAATGCGAAAATGATCGAAAAAATGGATGCAAATACAAACGAAATGAAAGACATGAACAAGCAAATGAATGAAGTGAAAACGACGATAGATACAAATACAAACGAAATGAAAGGCATGAACGAAAAGATGGATACAAATACAAATGAAATGAAAAACGAAATGAACAAGCAAATAAACGGAATGGAAGCAAACATGAAGGAAGAAATGAAAAAGTTCCGGGGTGAGACGCAGAACATGGGCCGATGCCTGCAGGCGGGCATGACGGCCGTGACAAAGGAAATAATAGTTGAGACAAGGGAGGTAAAGGGTGAAGAGTTGGCAGACACACGGGAGATAGAAAAAATAGAGGGAAGACTACACGAGGAAGACGGGGTAAGTGACGCACACACACACACAGAGGTAGTGGAGGATAAT
This sequence comes from Eptatretus burgeri, assembly GCF_056783735.1. NCBI lineage: Eukaryota > Metazoa > Chordata > Myxini > Myxiniformes > Myxinidae > Eptatretus > Eptatretus burgeri. The sequence goes on along the minus strand of NC_140977.1, from coordinate 39,898,649 downwards.
GGGGGTGAGCTGGCGGACTGGGTAGAGACCCAGTGCGAGCACCTGGATGGCCTCCTCCAGGAACGAGGGGAGGGAGTATGCCCCCTTGAGGCGAGTCACGACCAGGTGAGTTCGGTCGTGCTTTGCGAGGTTGAGAGGATGGGTGCTGTGGACAGGTGCACGGAGAGCTTGGGGGGTATAGAGGCCCCGGAGACCCTTGTGGGGACACGAATCCCCAGTGTGGTTGTCCCTGTGTGTGTGGTGCAAGGCGTGAGTGCGTCCCCGTGTGTGGAAGCGACCCCGTGTGTGATTGGTGTGGTGGCGATGGTGCCGGAGTACGTGCTTCCCAGCACGCCGTGTGTGGATGAGGCACGGAGTGTGAGTGAGGCACCGCGGGTTAGTGCCCCCGCGTGTGTGGGTGAGGCACCGTGTGTGGAAGAGACCGCGTGTGTGAGTGTCGCCGTGTGTATGAGTGAGGCACCGCGCGTGAGTTCCCCCGCGTGTGTGAGTGAGGCACGGAGTGTGGATGAGGCACCGCGGGTGAGTGCCCCCGCGTGTGTGAGTGAGGGACGGTGTGTGGATGAGGCACCGCGGGTGAGTGCCCCCGCGTGTGTGGATGAGGCACCGTGTGCGAGTGTCGCCGTGTGTGTGAGTGAGGCCGTGTGTGTGAGTGAAACGGCCAGTGTGAGTGAGGCACAGCGGTTGAGTGCCCCCGCGTGTGTGAGTAGTATGGTTTGTGTGAGTAGTGAGGCACGCGTGAGTGAACGGCCGTGTGCAAGGTCGCTGTGTGCAAGGGAGACCGTGTGTGTGAGAGAGCGGTATGTGAGGGAGATGTCGGTTGGCATGCGGGAGCACGCAGCCGCATCTCCCGGTGTGAATGTGATGGAGTGGACTGTGTGCGTCGTAACACGCAGGTATGCGTGTGTGCAATGGAGGCGACGACGGCGACATGGGAGAAACGAAAGCCGAGTAGCGGCTGTAGTTGTTTCGCGGACCGTGCCGGGTTCACCCAGCAGTGAGCACGAGGTTCGTGCTGTGCAACGCACGAGACCAGCACGTGCTCGCTTGCGAGAGTGAAGTCCCGGTCCGGAAACGCACGCGGTGGATTTGCCGATCCCGCGGACGGACAAAGTTTAGGCAGGATTATGGATTTGGACCGGACGGGTTCTCCACGCGATCGTGTGTGTTAAGCTCCAACGGGCAAAGCACATGTGTTCGCGTGGGAAACCCCTCGAGACGTGGGGCTTGTGTTTTTTTTATGCGCACGGTGACGTCATGGCTGCACGTGTGGTTGGAATCCGGCAGGAGTGGTATCTCTGCCGGATGGTACCGTCCAAGGAGGGACGAGGAACACGTGCAGCTGCATGACGTCACGGGCAGGTGCAAAGTGCGCGAGTTGCCGCGCAGGTGCTGCGCATGGAAAAAAAAAATATATATATAAACAAGCCTCACTTTCGGGTGCACAGGATTCCTGGGCAAGGGGTGAAAGACCCCCTTACCCCTGGGCACAGGATGGAAACTAGTTAGGGGGAAGGGTTAGCTTAGTTAGACCGACTTCATGGGGCAGGGGTAAGTCCTCATGGAGTCCGTGGAATGGATTAGGTAGAGGGATTGTAGCCAGATTTAGGTTGGGAAATAAAATGAATTTTTGAGTTAGGAGACAGAGACAGACTGGTGAGTGTGTAGAGGGGACGTAGTTTAGCTACGTAGGTTAAAAGGAACGTGCTGTAGTATAAGGGACGACGTGGGAGCACGAGTTAGTTAGGGGAGGTAGTTAGAAGGATGGCAGAGTTCAGCGGTGAGTGTGTTGAAGAGTTGTGGGTTGTGAGGAGAGTACGTGTACATGTTGAGTGAGTGAGGCCAGCGGGTCTGTGTGTGTGGAGTGAATGGGGAATGCATGGTGCGATGAGTGATTGGGGGGAGGAGTGACTCCCGCCCAAGGGACCCCGGGGTCAGTGTAGAGTGAGTTAGCTGGGTTAGTCAAATTGAAAAATGGAGGTCGTTTTGTTGTTGGTGGGAAAGTAGGCTCGAGACCCATTTGGAGGGGTGCAGGAGCCCTGTTGCCGGGCTTGGGAGCGTGGCTGCGAAAGGTGAGTATCGCTGAGTGGGTACCCCGGGCACCAGGCTAGTCGGCCGTGGTAGGCCAAGGGCACATGGGGGGCCGGGATAGCGTAGTGGGCACGGGTGCGCCTGCTTGGTGCGGGGGCCCGGGGCGCCATTAGCCGCGTGGGCAGTGTTGTGGGCACGGGTGACCCTCGGAAAGGGGCCCGGGAGGCCGGCCTGCCACGTGTGCGTTTCAGGGGAGGTGCCATGGGGGGCACTCCCCGGTGTTAGGGAGCTGGTAGGCTCGGAGGCAGTGTAGTGCCCGGGGGTGCCATAGCGGAAGAATCGGCAGAGGGTCGTGCCTGCCAAAGGGAGCCACGTGTCCCAGCCAGGAGACCGTGTGAGGGCACGGAGAGAAAATTGGGGGGCGAGGCCCGAAATTGTGAGGACACCAACACAGGCGACGGGAATCTGGGCTGTTAGAACCAATAGTTTAAGCGAGAGGCGCTTGTTGAAAGCCCCGGGGTAGTTTAACAGTTAAATGGTTAGGGTAGATTAGGAGATGTACCCCTCCGCACCATCCATCCCCTCGCTGTCGTTGTGGGCCGCTGGACCCACTTGGTGTTAAGATCGCCGAACTCTGGGGAGGCCATTCTGAGGCTTAGTTGGGCCTCGACACAGGACGTTAGCTCTCCCTTATTCCCCTCCGGGAAGGGAACGTAGGGGTTGGGAGTAGGTTAGGTGACAGGATAGGTTAGCCGAACAAGGACGATAAAGGGGGTTAGGGGACGATTTATAGTGGGGGAGTAAAAATAAAAACAACAGAAAAAAATTAAGTTGGCGCTAAATTGGGGTTTGACAAATTAAGGGAGTGGGTATGTACAGTGACAGGCAAAGGCGATAGGTTGGGAGGGAGACAGGTAGGTAGGTCCGAGCCCGCCTTCCAAGTGGCCAGCACCACCGCACTCCCTCCACCAACCTCCACTGAACGGCAAAGGCTGGCCAGCTTCATCTGCAGCTGCTGTGCTGCAAGGCCTGTGCCGGCTGGATCGTCTGCCGGCTGGCTGTTTTTCTGCAAGGCCTGTGCCGGCCAGTTCATCTGCTGGCTGTTTTTCTTCAAGGCCTGTGCCGGCCAGTTCATCTGCCGGCTGTGTTTTTCTGCAGCGGCCTTCTTCGGCGGGCTGTGTTTGCCTGCTACCTTTGCCATGCCATGCCCACTGCCCACGTTCACCAGCCCCGTTCAATTTTTGCTTTGCCCCCCCCCCCCCTGTTCATTTCCATGTGCGCCAGGATCCGCAAGGCAACAGTTTGCAAGCTGCGAGAACTGCCCCGTTGGCAGCTACAACACGGGCCTGCAGTGGCGGCCCGTGCACCGTGTTTGTGTTCATCCATCCATTCGTTGTGCTCATTGCGTGTGCCACTTGAGCTGGCACGGAGACTGCGTTTGTGCAGCCCATGCACCGTTGTGGTTCACTGCGTTCAGTTCAAAAGGGAAGGCCTTGGACTGCGTGTGAGCAGCCAGCCACGTTCCCTGTCACCTGCATTGTTTGAGCCAGAGACTGCATGTGGGCAGCCTGGCTCCCTGCTAACTGCTTTTCTTTTGCAGAGTTCAATGATCCTGGGCCATGGTTTAGTGTAAAATTTGTAAGTTAAGGTTAAGATGTACTGTAAATATGAGTGCGCCCCCGGCATGTCTGTCTAGCGCCGGCAATTTTATTTAAGTCGTCCGTGTGAGTGAGTTTGTTTAGATAGTTACGCAGCCCTCAGGTTATTTATTTTGGGGACACGAATACCATGAATGTCGCACTCAGGGATCCGTAGGTAAAATGTACTAGGGGAAAACTACACATGATGGCACACGAAAATTTGACGACTCGGGACGAGTCTGTAAAAAGGGGAGGGGGTAGTGTTGTGGTTACCAAATTCGCAAACCACCATTCAGGTCCCTTAGGTGAGGTATCTCGGTAAGTACATTTGTAGTTAGGTCCAAACCCGTTGTCTAGTGGGAATACATGTCATTTATGCGAGCTGCGACTCTTCAGGATAGCCGTTTTTCTTTTACTATCTTTATTTTGGACCAACCGCCATGATTACCACCACAACCACAACATCAACCACCAACCACAACGCCGCTTCACCACAACCGCCACGACCTTCCCGTCACACCTCGCAGCCGTCGCATCGCCACCGTTCTTGCCCCGCTGTGGGTACCGGTGTTGGACTCGGGCAGGGCGCGCGTCGAACAGCGTGTACAAAATCACGGATTTTGTGCTTCAAAAACGGATCAAAAACGACACACGCCCACTTTTTGCCGTCCAATCGGTGAGCGAGGGGCGATTTGGCCCCGCCTCCAGGACGATCGATATATGCAAATTTGTGGATCAAAAAGCCTTCACGCCCACTTTTTCTCGGGCCAATGGGGAGCGAGGTGAAAGGTCAAAGGGAGGGGGTCAAAGGCGAAGCTACGGGGGGGATAAAAGGACCGTGTTCGTCAGTCAGGAGAGTCGAGAAGGGGAGAGTCCAACGAGGAGAGTCCAAAGAAGAGTCCAGAGTCGGAGAGTCCAGAGGCGGAGAGGCGGCAGCGGCGAAGGCAGACGAGGGGGTGCTCGCGTCGGTGCCGGGAGCTGCACGCCCGAGGGAGGCCGGCAGCGCGACCTGGCCGAGGTGGAGACGCACACCAGGGATAATAAAGATCCTCTATACCCCGAGCATCAACAACCCCCTCCTGTTTCCCCCCGCGCTGAGATAGTGCGACCAAGGGGGCCCCTTTCCCACCCCCTACCAGACACCCTCCGCGAGGCCCGCGGGTTGGGGCGCCATCGCCCCTCCGCGTCTCATCACCAGACGGGTAGGCGCGACCCGGTCTCGGCCTCAGGCCCGCCTCATCCTTGAGGGTATTCTTTCCTTGGTTTTGGGTATGTGTTGTCGGCGCTGTCTGTGAGGTAGAATTGTATAAGTGTTGCCGTGTGCTCGGTAGTCGGTATTAGCTCTGCATTGTGTTTTCGCTTTTATATTTGCTTTTTGTGTAAATGGAATTGTGTTTTTTCTGTGTGCATTTGGTGGAATTGAATATGTGCGCTTCCCGTGTGCCGCGAATAAATGTGCTTTTGTGTTGAACTGTTCTCCCGCTTCGCTTCGTCATTTCTCCCATTGAATCCTCATCTTGCTTCACGTAAAGGGTTGGTAGTGGGCTGAATACGCCCGATAATTAATCGAACCGTCGAGGTCGACGATAACACCGCTCGGTTATTCTGATAGTACGGAACGGGTCGCTTAAGTGGCCCGTGTCCGAAGTCGACCTGCGGCGAGGTGCGATCGCCCGGTCTCCCCTCCGCGTGGGTACTTAGGTAGGTCGAATTTGGCGAGCAACCCTATCCCACGCGGGGGCTGATTGGCTCGATCGCGGTGAGACCGAAAGGTCCACCCGTGACTGGTTCCCGGCGTTAGTCCGAGAGGGTCACGACTGGATTGTCCGTCCGGTGGGCGACGTGCCGCGATTCGAGTTACGTGGTCGTCAGCACGCCGGCGGGCGACGTGCCGCGATTCGAGTTACGTGGTCGTCAGCACGCCGGCGGGCGCGAAAACCGCAACAATATATATATATATATATATATATATATATATATATATATATATATATATATATATATATATATATATATATATATATATATATATATATATATAATATTGATATGCTGGAATGACCCCACCAGAATAATGATAATCAAAAAATAAAAAATGAAAATAGACATCGACAGAGCTTAACGTGCTAAACTAAACAAAGCCCTACCTCCATGGAATCATCTCCCATGTCTTGCTCAGGATCACAGTCTCCCTCGATTACACCTTCATCGTCAAGATCTACAGGAGACAACAATCAGACAGTGTTCTTCACTCGTGCGTAAAGGGTGAGCCAGAACACACATCAACCCCCCCTTCCCCCACAATAAGAATCACCACAATTTATTTGCAAAATTAACAAGCAAATAAAAATTTCACAAGCAGAAAGACAAAATTAATTTATCTTGAAAAAAACCCAAAAGTAAGTGGCACACCAAGATCGCTCTCCTCACTCTCCTCTGGCTCTGACTTTGGCTTTGGCGGTGGTGGTGAGCTTGGTAGATCTTCCTTCTGGAATAAACAGAGGCAGAAAGGTGAAGGTTTCTCCAAACTTTTGGATCTGAACCTTTGCAAGGTTTACATACATAATACTGTTACATGCACAGGAAAGGAAGGTGGTGAAGAGACCTTTAGTGTTGTACAAGTGTTGGAGAAAAGAAACGAAAAGAAAAAGAGTTAGTGCTCTTGGCCTCACCTTTCCAGAGTGGGGGGTTTATAACTGTTCAGGTGATGTCACAAATCAACCAGTTAGAGCCACAAGGAATCCTGTAAGCGTTTTTACCAGTCTATCCCTCCCCTCCCTCTTTATGGTCACAACATTCTCAAATACAATCTTCGCTATCTATCCTCACCAAGAAAAAAGCGCTTGGACCATTTTCTGCCATTGCCGAAATGACGGAGACAGTTTCACATGGCGCATGGACATGCCAAGACAGGTAATGAGACACTTTGCTCTGGGGCGGAATATAAAATGGATGACCGCGGCTGCAGCGAAAGAACAGGAATTGATGACTGTAGTTGGAGAACAAGAAGCGATGCCTTTTAGAGGAAAAGAGGGATAAAAAAAAAAAAATCAGGAGCGTAATGCATTAATGCACAAGTTCACTTCTGAGCTGCAGAAATATTGTTACGAATCTGGCAGCCATGAGCACACAACAGGCAGGTCCCCATCGCTCAGTTATTTCGTGAAGTATATGTGTATAGTTAGAATCCATCCCGTGTCTAATGGGTGATTAAATGTTCATGCACTGCGGAGTTATTTTGATAGTCAGGGTTTTCTTTTAAATTTTTACATCACTTACAACTACAACACCCTTGCCTCGCTCCATCCTGATGCCATAACACTCGCGGTGGGCGGAGTTCAATGAAAGACTTGGCGTCCGTCCTTCATTCTCCGTCCCTGGTACTTTGAGTGGCATTGTGGTTGCAGGTTCGAGTCCCGCCGATCCAGAACGTCGAAGACCACATGAGGTGGACAGGTCCAAGATAGCTCTGGTCTCCAGCTCACCCTTTCCTCGAGCTGGAAGCCTTCAATGAAGACCCGACGGGGTCCATTTCTGGGTATGTGTGTGTGCGTGTCCGTGGGCCCCCGTCTGACAAGTAAAACTGTTAAGTGCTTTTTGTTGTACATTATTTGCCTTGCTTATTCGGATAACACTTCCCTTACGTGCTCCCCTCAAACCCCGACTATTGTTAATAAATTCCCCTCTTGTTGAATGTCCCAGCTCATCCTTGTCCTTTCTATCATTGGTTTGCCGTGCTGCGAACGGGAATTAGGAGGCCTCATTGCTGCCGTAATCGTGCAATCGGCCCGGCAGGATTCTGGTACTCTCCGCTCGGGGTACGCCTCGGATCCAGCTCGGTAATGGCCCTGATCACGCAGATCCTGCCGAGGGTAAATTTCCCTGGTAGTTTGGACGACGTGGGTATTTAGGTATATTGAAATTGGCAATTGACCCTATCCCATGTGGTCGACCTGTTGGCGATCTTCGGTCCGATAAGGGACCCGTGACCTTTCGGATTTATCTGAAAGGTACGACCTAAATTCCGGGTGTTCGGTGGAGCCGACTCTACTGCTCCATCTAGCGGTCGTGCTCGCCACCGAGGCCCAGCCCCATAACAATATCGCAATCCCGTACTAGATTGCCATGTCCGTCCTAGGCTGCCAGCAATGGCAAATATGCCATTGACACTGATAACGTTCTGCTGCCCTGGCTTCACATACATTTATTCACTTGCGAGCCCCATCTATCCTGACCCCTCCTTTGTTGTTGCCAGGCTTACAGCAGTAGAGTACAGTCAAACGAGGGTAAACTACAGCTAAAGTCATCACAAATTGAAACATGTGGTTTCCCTTTGGATTTATCAGAAATGTCTCCAGAATAACATACTAAAAGTCAAGGGGGGGGGGGATAAAATAAAATAAAATGCACAAGCAAAATTCGCTTTTTCAATGCATACATTTTCAAAGCTGCATAAATCCAAAATGGCTACCACAGAGTTAGATTACTACATCTTGACTATCCATCTGTCTATAGCTATCCTACATTCTATACAAGCAAATACCACCCGTCACTTCACTGACGGGAATAGTAAAAGGGAGGAGAAAGGGAGGAGGGAGGGGCGTGAGGAGGGGTGGGGAAGGGAAGGCAGACGTGTGGTGGAGCGTTAATTACCACTCATACCGTCTCATCACAATGATTCTGCATACAATAACAGTGAAGATGGAAACAAATTACAGAAACTTCACTGTTATTCGATGCAGAATCATTTTGATGAGTCTTCTTCTTCTTCTTCTTTCGGCTGCTCCCATTAGGGGTCGCCACAGCAGATCATCCATATGATCCGCATAGTGATTTGGCTTAGTTTTTACGCCGGATGCCCTTCCTGACGCAACCCTGGTCACCTCTTACAACACAGGGATATGGTACACCTATTCTAACCGGGGCATACACCGGGCCCAGTACACTGGTGCTCACTTCGCTGACCTCGGAAGGATGACAGACTGAGGGAACCTCCTGGTGTGTATTAATTCAGGCGGCCAACGAGGCTTGAACTCAGGACCTTTTGGATCCCAAGCCGCTACCCTAACCACTACGCCAACACCAGGCTTAATCATTTTGATGAGAGTATGAATTGTAATTAACGCTTCACCGCATGTCTGCCTTCCCTTCCCCCACCACTCTTCTCTCCCTCCGTCCTCTCTCTCTATTCCCCTCCACCTCCTCACTCTCCCCCTCCCTTTCTCTCCCCCCCACCCCTTTAGTACGCCCGTCAGCGAAGCAACAGGTGGCATTTGCTAGTAAATACATATAGCACGATATTTCAAAACGTTTGTGGACTGATTTGGACAAAACTTGGTGGATGAGCTTGGTCATTGACAAGAACAAGCCGATGAGATTTTGGTTCAGGTACGGATGCACATCTGGCTTATCAGTTGGCTGCAGAACGTAAACTGTTCAGCCTGGTGGAGGTATGCACTCTCCTGAGTGCCGTTCTTGTTAACATTGCTCTGCTAGGTTTAATTGACAATCTATTATTATTAAATAAATATCGTCAGGATGTCTCCTCTTCCCATCCGGCTGATAGAATAGTGGGCAGCCATTGGGAGAGGACGGAATTTTATTTCCCCACACACGGCTTCAAATTCAGCCAATCACCAATCGGTTATCTGGGGAAAGGCACCCCCCCACCCCCCACCCCGACAAACACCAGGGCAGGTGAGCGAAGGTTTGCACACATCATGGAAATGACAATGTGTGTGTGGATCCAAACCCATTTCACACAGCCACATATCCTCCTCCCCTCCTCCACAACTTGCAACACTGCAACTGACGAAACTTACACACGCACAAACACGCTCACACACTCACCTTTGGTGGGGGGCTTGCAGATTCCTGTGGAGTTGCTGCAGGGATGGTCGCACCCAAGCTGGGGGTAGAGAAGGAGGGAACATGCAATCAAAAAAAAAACTGCAAATCTGGCATCGTGGGATTTTTTTTGTCTCCAATGCTCACAGAAGTGTTTTACACAATTAGAAGAAAAGCATGTGGGCATATGCATGTCCCCGCTGCCTCACCATAACCACGCTTGCGACAAGTACTGTCGACCAAACACCACCAATGACATGATCCTGAGAGGTATCACGTATCACATTTACGGCTAAGTGAACAACCTGATGGAATGCATGAAAGGTCATTGCATTCTGTAAAAATTGGTGTTTGGTGTGCTGCAAGTCAGCAATGAATTATTGGCCCAATTTTCTTCTCAGAAACAGTAAACTCAGAACGTTACATCAACCTAATCCATGAGATTCTTGGGCACCTTACAGAAGATGAAATCAACCAAGGACGGTTTCAGCAAGATGGTACCACAAGTCACACTTCACAATCAATGCAGCATTAACAAACTTAGGCTACTCTTTGGTGATCGTGTCATGTCCAAATCATGACGGCCACCCCGATCCCCAGATTTTTTTTTGTGTAGATATTTTGAAGGATATAGTATACGCCACAAATCTACACACTATTGGTGAATTAAAAGCAATAATCAGTGATGCAATCAATCAATTTGTGCCTGCAACATGGTGGTGGATACTTTTAGCACTTCATTGAAGGTAATCAATTGTGTGGATCATGTCACGTCTTTCTGTAACGTCAGGCTACATTTACGCAAAATATTAGCTTCTTAACTGACGTGGTATTTTATGTAGGGGAATAATTTAAGGTTCTCGAATAAAAATTAAAAAGCAGTGTTTTTTTAAATATATATTGTTACGAATCTGGCAGCCATGAGCACACAACATTCAGGTCCTTATAGAACAGTTATATCGGTAAGTGCGTGCTTATAGTTAGGGCCCCCTACCTGTGTCTAACGGGAATTACATGTGTGCGCTGCGGAGTTTTGTTTACAACAAATCTCCTTCACTTCACATACCGAAGCCATAGCCCACGTGCGTTCAGCCACGTATGTGGGCGGAGATTTCCATCGCCTCAGACTGGGACTCTGCCAAGGAAGGCAGGGGCATGCCCCTTGTCCAATCACACCACAGAGAGCGACTTTCCCACGGCACCCCGGCCAATGGGATTGAGACTGCCACAGAGAGCGACTTTCCCACGACACCCCGGCCAATGAGGGTGGAGAGTGCATCAGACGGCGATTTGCTCACCCCGGAGGAAAAAAAGAATAAAAAGGAACACCAGGCTGGGTGAAGCAGGGTCGTGGTCGTGGTCATAATCATCGTGTTGCGGGTTCGAGTCCGCCAAGCTGGATCATCGTCGCCTCTGATCTTCTCCTCGGTCTTGGTCGATTGGTGCGTGGCCGGTTGGAGAGCGCGGTACCTGGTGCTTGGAGCGGCATCGTGTTGCGGGTTCGAGTCCCGCCGAGCAGGATCGTCGAAGACCACATGAGGTGGACAGGTCCAAGCACAGGCTCGAGTCTCCAGCTCACCTATCCGCGAGCTGGAAACCTTCAATAAAGACTCGAAGGGGTCCGTGTGTGTGTGTGTGTGTGTGTGTGTGTGTGTGTGTGTGTGTGTGTGTGTGTGTGTGTGTGTGTGTGTGTGTGTGTGTGTGTGTGTGTGTGTGTGTGTGTGTGTGTGTGTGTGTGTGTGTGTGTGCAGGCGCATCTTCAAGTAGAACTGCATAAGTGCTTGTGTATAAATTTCCATTTCTTTTATAGTCGTGATGGCTCTGCTCTTTGTGTGTTCCCTTCCCCCCATTGTTAATAAATATCTATTTTGTTGAATGAATCAGCTCGTTTCTGTGCTTCTTTCATTGGCTTAGCACGGTACGTATTGGGAAATGGTAAGTTGTGCATTTGGACCGATGGGTCTTGGTAAAAATCTGCACGGGTTATGCATGGTTCGAGCACGATAACGGCTCATTCCGCTTGAGGCCTGCCGAGGGTGTGAATTCCCCGGTAGCTTTGCCGCGTGGATACTTAGGTATATCGAAATTGGTAATTAACCCTATTCCACACGGCCGAATTATTGGCAATTCACGGTCCTGCAAGGGACGCGTGCCTTTCGGAGTTCTCCGAGAAGCACGATCTACATTCCAGGTGTTCAGTGGAGCAGACTCCACTGCTCCACCGAGCTGTCGTGCTCACCACCAAAACTCGGCCCCACAACAAGAAATATATGCATGTATGTATGTATACATACAGATAATATACACATACATACATATATTGTTGCGGATCCGGGGTGGCGGGATTCTCACACAGTCCTTGGCGCCACCCTCACCACCACCGTCTCCGGGGTTTATAACGCCGGCCAGCTCAGCACAGGCCTCGGGTCACACGTCTTCAATCGCGATACCAACGTACTCCTTGTACCTTGCCAGTTGGGGAAATAGAACCCCTGGTTACAGACTGGTTTTGTCAGATGCCGAGCGTTTTCTGCCAGTTTGTAACCATTTTGGTTTTATATGCCAATCAAACGGATCGTTCCTCGACGCGACAAATTAATCCATAGCGGCAACTTCATACGAACCAACCAGATTTATTGGGGAACATCGGGGATCACAACACAAGCAAAATTCACGACAATGTTTTTATTAACAATCCTTAACCCGTTCTTAACGAGGGAACCACGGACTACAGGTTTCGAGGGGGTCGCTACCAAGATATGCCTTAAATAACGTGCAGACAAAGACAGATAGACAGACAGCATGCATGCAAGACAAGACAGAGTACATGGTGATGTCTCATGGATGAGACGACTGTGGCAAAAGCACGAATGTCGCTCGCAACAGGCGGATGTCCATGGATTCGAGCTCCAGCTCAAATGCGCCGCGTGGCGAAATGGAGGCGTTGTACTCTTGCCCCCTTCGCGCCACACGCGGTCTCCGCACGCTCTGACCCCGCGTAAGGTCGACGATGGGCCTCAGCTGATCTCTCTCAGTCCAGCATACAAATCCAGGCCTGGCCCGTTCACCAGACAAGGCCCAAATCGAGGTGCCGAGCTGAGCAGGCAGATCGACAAACGCGTCGAGCCGTGAGGTGAGCAAGTACGGAGGCTCCGCGGTCAGACGCAGGCCGAACCTGTCGATCACCTCCCCATACGAGTCGATAGTCGACTTGACGTGCAGGCCACCTCTCCCACTGTCCAAAAGGGCAGACTCGACGTGCAGGCAGCCTCTCAAAACTCAACCTTTTCACGAAGCCTTAGTTTCTCTCGCTTTGAAGCCACTCCGAGCACGCTTCGAAAACCCGACTGTTGTTTTCCACACACAATAATGTTTTCTCCGAAGCCTTTGTTCGTTCGCTCGCTTTGACACACGAGCACCCTCTCAACCGACTGCAGTTTTGCACTTCTGCCAAACTGAAGTTGTTCACGAGGTCTTCGCTTGCTCTCTCGTTCGCTCCTTCGACACACGAGCACGCCTTCCTCAGCGACTGCTGACAAACTCTTCCCCTTCGCGTCACTTCCTCTTTTTGGCCACACCCTCTCAGCTGACTCGGCAGGGCCTCGCCCGGGATGGGGAAGAAGAAGAGGGACCTCTCGTTCCACCACCACCACCACCGCACAACCAATAAAACAGCCTCTTACATCTCCCGACACATACAACGTCCATTTTACCAAACAACCTATCTATACATGCATTTAATAGGGGATCTGAGCTAATCCTATATTTAGTAGTCCAATAAGGGCCATTTCCATAACAACACACACACACACACACACACACACACACACACCAATCTGTCTGCCCCACCCTGAAACAAGGAAATGCTTCTCAGAGAGAAAAAAAAAAAACTATATTAAGTAAAAGTTGTTTCAAATTAATCCAAACCTGCAGGACAATTTAAAAAAAATTTCAATCGAGACAAAATTGAACCCAGGCAATGTGTGGTGGCAGCTACCGCAAGGCTGGTCTGCCTCGCTTCTCCCTTTTTAATTTTTTTTTCTTTGCTGTTAAGACATGATGGTGTCACGAAAGGTGCACGTGTTCTGAAGAACACAAGAAACTGTATGAATGTGACAAAATGCAAAAAACAAACAAACAAACAAAAAAAACCACATCATGACATCTCTTTTGGTTTGGCTGTAATTTAAAAATCAAATTAAATAAAATGAATAAATATAAGGGTATGTTTTTTTTGAACATACGAGTCCCCTAGGACCATGACGCTATCGTTCTTGTTGTTAATTTTGGTAAAATGGCACAGAATGCTGTCACTCAAATCCGTTGGAAAACTCACTCGTGGCGAACACGTTCCCAGGCCTGTTTGCCATGTTACATTACTCATTAGGATCGCAGAATTATCCCAAGGGAGTGTTAATAGAAACACATGACCTACCTAATTTGACCGAGCAACAGTTATAAGCATGGTCTGAGTAGCGGCTTTCCAAACTTCAAGTTGCAACCACCATAAACCACAAAACAGCCGGAACAAGGGAATCCATCCTGAGACCAGGTATATTTAATAACAAGCAAATGTTCAGGGGAAGGATGACGTGAAGCAAGAACAATGTAAATGTGTATGTAATAAACAAACAACATAATCACTCCTAACCCTTCATTGATATACACGCCCTCAAAAAGAACCAAGCAAACTGTGGCTTCCTTAAATATTCTAATCTTATGGCCCATTCAATCACACGACAAGAGATATGCAAAGGGAGACAGGAAGAGATCTGGTCAGCAAACCCGATAATGAGCCTGGCATTAAATGCGGTGGCAGCTCGCTTCCACAGTGAACATCCCGTCACATCCATACTCCATTCTGGCAGGATGTCGTTCGGCGAACGAAGAACAGGGAAGAAGCGCAGTTTCCTCTGCAGTGGTATTCCTTTTTCCTGATCAGCTCCATCTCAATGGGCTCAGACGTCAACAGCTTTTCAGCTCAATGAGTCATAACCACTAGTCACAGGCCATAAGAAACATTGCACATGCTTCCAGTGGTGATTTTATCTTCAACTTTGACAGCACCTAAGCATTCTCCCATGGCCTCACACAAGGTTTTGTGCACATTTTAAAAAAGAAACAGAGAGAGGAAAGCTAGAAGGGCACTCGTTGGAGCGCATACCTCTGCCACGTAATGACCGATCTAGAACATATCAGGCCCAATAAATTTTTGAAATATCATTGGCCCTATCTCTCAATGGAGAACAATCACTTTACAAATTCTAGTATCTGGATCCAAAGCCGTATCTTCCCCAAAATCGATTAAATTTGTCCGTGTCACACACCCAACCTACCCACCAAATTGCATCCACATCTGTCCACAAATTTTTGAAATACCCTGCACACAAACAAGAAATGTCTTGCACAACACGTAACTTGCAAAATCCATAAGACAAGGTTAGGTAATGTATGGGAGCATGCACCAGAGCAGCGCGTTGCTGTGTCCATTTTCCGTCGGTACTCAAGGTGGCCTCTTTCTGGCCATCCCCCATGGAGATGCCTGGCCCATCACCATCTACTTGAGATGTCGATCAACCTGCTGCAACGAGGCATGTCATCATCCGTTTGGCCTTCTCCACTCACGAGGCTCCCTCTCTGAGAGAAACTGATAAGCAAGATCAGCGTCGGGAATTCAAGCCACATGTCCATACAGCTGTAGCTGACGTGCACAGACTATGCAGGTAACAAATCTCATTTGAGTCAATCTCAGCAACCGCTCGTTGGACACAGTCTGACCAGTGATAGCCAAGGATTATCCGAAGAGAGCTGGTACCAAAATAATTAAGTCTTCATCTCAGATCCTTTGGCAGAGCCCAAGTTTCAGACCTGTAGAGCAAGACTGGACGCACCAAGGACCTGAAGACTTGGACTTGCGTCGTCCTGCACAGGTACCGACAGCGACACCCCATGATCCAGTGAATCCATGACTCCCACAGGCTCAACACAGATGTCTGTTGACCTCCGGCTCACGACCTGCAGAAACATGAATATCACTGCCAAGGTAAGTGAATCTCTCCACGATCTCAACATCTTCACCACAAACAGAAACAGACAAGATGGCAGCATCCAAGATGTCACTGAAAGCCTGGATCTTTGTTTTGATCCAGGAAACCCGTAGGCACAGTGGGTCCTATTCTTCATTCAGTGCCTCAAGGACCCCTACAAGGACATCCAGCGTTTCAGCAAGGATGACTGGATCATCTGCAAAATCAAGGTCAAAGATGTGGACATTCCCAAGCGATGCACTGCAGCTTGATCTCTCCGACAACTTCCCAAGAAGTGTTGAAGAGTGTGGGGGCCAGTACACACCCCTGACAAACTCCAGTCACAACTGGAAATAAGTTGGACATGGAACCACCACACCTCACAGCACTCTCTGTACCAGAGCATAGTTCAGAAATCAGAATGATCAACTTTGGTGGCTTCCCACAAAGACGGTGAATCCTCCAGAGGGCATGCCGATTCGCTGATTCAAATGCTTTGCAGAGATCAACAGAAGCTGCAAGTAGCCCCTGCTGAAACTCTCATCTGCATTTGGTGAGGAGCGAGAGAACAAAGATACAGTCAATCATTGATCTCTTTGGTGTAAAGCCAGACTGCTCTAGGTGCTTGTGCTTGAGCAGATGGTGTGCCTTTGGAGAGAAATTTCCTCTTCGCCTGACGGTGGGTTCCAAGACATCCGCTGGCAACATCAAGGAAGGGAATCTTGAAGGCATTTGAGAACTCTTCAAGATTCCCCACAGCACAATGACTCCCCCCCACCAATATCCATTCAGCCCATTCGTAAACTCCTCAGCGACTCTCGTATCCCTGAGCTTGTCAACATCCAGCCTCGGCGAGGATGGTACCATTCTCCTGGATTGAAACTGAAACTTCAGAGTTGCTAAAACAAGCCTGTGGTCGGTATTGAGGAACTCGGTACTCCGGTAGACCCTGCAGTTCTGAATCGTCCTCCAGCGGCCATCAACGAGCATATGGTCAATCTCCTTTGCCACACCACCAGCATTGGAATACCAAGTCTGGCAATGAGCCTGCAGGCACTTAAACTATGATCCAGCTACCCGAAGTCCACAATTTCTTGCAAAATCAAGGAACTTGGTGATATTCAGGTTGCAGTTCCAGACCCATGGGGACAAACATGTCTCATAGCCAGTCAATGATTTGAAGTCGCCCAAGACCAGAAGAGCAACTCGTCTGGGGCACTGATCAACCAGACTCGAGCACGGCATAAAATGCGTCCTGCACAGTGAGATCACTCGCCTCAGTCGGAGCATACATAGAGACCAGGGAAATGACACCCAAGGAGTGACGAATCCTCAGTCCCATCATACGCTCGTTGACTGCTGTTACGACAATTATCATTCGAGTCAACTTATTGGACACAGCTACAGCAACTAAAGGACATAGATAAAGTAACCATCAGAGGGACCAGACCAGTCGTACATGCAACCACCTGCCATGATCTCACCACAATCCAGTTTCTGAATCTCAGAGTGCTGCAATACTGATGTTCAAGCGCTGGAGCTCAGATGGTAGCAGAGACAGATGATCATATTCGCTTTGAGATATAACATTGCAGGCACCACCTAAAGGGACCGCCTCAGGTTAACCCGAGATTGCCATCTGGTGGACGACACCTCAGCACCACCCGACACACGACCGCCATCCAACCCGAGAAGGTGACCCCGTGTTTTGCCTGTCATCAAAGAGTGGGGGGTCCCAAAGGCTTTGCCCCAATCCTGACATCCGGTGAGCTGCCCTGCGAAGGGGAACTGCATCGGAGATACTCCCACGGAATAGCTTTTCAGTTCTTTGCGTTGTCAGTGTGTTTTGCAGAGCGAAATGTTTTTACGGTGGCAGTAGTGCAAATCCTGCCACCAACCTCCTAGGAAAGGTTACCCACTGCAGGAGGACATTCACAGATGCAGATAGGCACAAGATATGGATGGCCGGTGGCTCACAAGAAGCTCCTCCGCCTTTTGACAGGTCTTGTTTTTAGTCCTGCTGGGTGTCCATATCCATACACCCTCCTCACCAGGAAACCTGGTGGGGAAGATGGTTTAGTCGCAGACAACGAAACATGTTACTACAGGTTAACATAGTAACTGTAGCAAGTCACAGATCTGATCTGGCCTGACCTAACATCAAACAAATTTGACTAAAAAATAAAAAACTAGAACTGCCACTTAAAAACTGCTGGTAGTGATGACCGGGTACCCAGACCTTCAATCAAACATGACTGCCAAACCATGTGACGTGTGATGTCGTAAATTTTACCACGCCTGCATACACGGTGGTAGATGATAATTGCAAATTTTCGATTCGATAGGTTATGTGATTCCAGAGAAAACATTATTTAATATTTTTCTTGAATCCAACACGGCTGCCAAACCATGTGACCTATCAATTCAAAATTAACAAACTTGTATTCACTGCTCATGTGCAATAGGTGTGTGAAGTTTCCCCTTGATCAGATTAGCCGTTCTGGAGAAGATGTTTTAAGGTTTTAGGGTAAATCCAAGATGGCGGCCAAACCATGTGACTTCATAATTTTCACCATCTATGCAGACATCATGGAGGATGACAGTTGCAAATTTTCACTTCGATAGGTTAAGCAGTTCCAGAAAAAACATTATTTAATATTTTTCTTAAATCCAACATGGCTGCCAAACCATGTGACCTATCAATTATAAATTAACAAACTTGTATTCACTACTCATGTGCAATAGGTCTGTGAAGTTTCCCCTTGATCAGGTCAACTGTTCTGGAGAAGATGTTTGAAAGTTTTAGGGTAAATTCAAGATGGCCACCAAACCATGTGACCCATCAAGAAGAAATTAACAAACTTGAGAAAGGACCTCATTGGGAATACATGTGTAAAGTTTCGTCTCAATCTGTCTTTCCGTTCTGGAGAAGAAGATTTTAAAAATTTATTCATTTTCAATCCAAGATGGCTGCCGAGCCATGTGACCTATGATTGCTTGGGGGAGTTCGTCCTGTACAACCAGCATTTCCTGCTCGGGGTTCTCATCCTGAGCCATGGATTCTAACATTTCTAAATCCATTCCTACCACCCCCCGCTCACGCTCGCCTTGAGACTCCATCTTGTTTCTCGTACGAGAATAATTTAGATCGCTCGTAATTTGGAGGGAATCGGGGGTCACTCCTCTCACCCCTGAACCGATTCTCGTGAATTTATCTGGAGACGGGAGAGTTTGTTTCCCGCTCTCTGACACCAGTGTTGCGAATTCACGCCGGCCGGCGTGCGAACGACCACGCAACTCGAATCGTGGCACGTCGCCCACCGGACAGACAATTCTGTTGTGACCCTCTCGGAACAACGCCGGGAGCTAGTCACGGGTGGGCCTTTCGACCTCACCACAATCGTGCCAATCGGCCACCCGTGTAGGATAGGGTTGTTCGCCAAACTTGACCTACCTAAGTACCCACGCGGATGGTAAACCGGGCGATCATAGCTCGCCACAGGTCGGCTCCAGACACGAGCTGCTGGGGCGGCCGGTTTCGTACTATCGGGATAACCGAGCGGTGTTATCGTCGACCTGGACGGTTCAGATTAATTACCGGGATGTTGCACCCACTACGAACCCCTTACGTGAAGTAGGATGGAGAGTCAATAGAGAAAAGACGAAGCGAAACGGGCACAGTTCAACATGCAAGCACTTTATTACGTGACACACGGAAAGCATGTATATACAGCCATACACAAAAAGCAAATGTAATACAACCGACGAGCGCGTACACACGGCAACACTTACACAGTTTTACTTCATAGATGGCGCCAACACACATTTACACAAAAGCAAAAGAAAGAAGCCACCCTCACAGACAAGGAGGCAGACAGGCCAGTAGGCCAAATGTGCGCGGGACCTAGAGGAGCGGCTAAGTCCGCGAGACCGGGGAGGTCTTACCCGCGTCCTCGTGAAGCGTTGGCGGGTAAGACGCAAAGTGTCCGCGACGCTGTGCCGCGACTCCGGGCCCCTGGTGTGCTTGTTGGCACTACGTTTGGGGTGAGGGAGGAACGGGGCCCCCTTTTGCACTATCTCAGCGCGGGGGAAGGAGAAATTGTTGATGCCCTGGGGGCGGGGAGTGGCTGGCTGAATTGGGTCCCGCGACGAGACGAGCGATCCCCCACACCGCAGCCTCGTCGCCGACTGCCGTCCTCCTGGCCTCGGACCCGAGCTCCCCTGCCCCGACCAGCCGCCCGCAGCTCCACCGCGACGCTCCTCGTCTCCAAAAGCAACTTCTCGACAACACACTCTCCTCTTTTCCCGCTCAACTTAAGCCCCCGAGTCGCCTTCTGCTCGCACCTTAATAGCGCTCAGGAGGCGCCGATATGCAAATTCCCAGATCAGGACGTGATTGGAGGTGGGCCAACACCGCCCCCCCGGTCAGCCATTGGTCAGGCAAAAATGGGCGTGAATCTCCCCTGATCCTAAATTTTGCAAAGACGGACCAAGACGGAATTCACCTCCACGCGCCTGGAGGCGGGGCCAAGCCACCTCGCGCTTGCCCATTGGACGGAGAAGTGGGCATGAAGCATTCCTGATCCAAATTTTCCCCTCGGAAAGGGTGCCATTCGCGCTCGCGGCTCGGTGCGTTTGGCATCAATTGCTGAACGGGCCCGAGACAGCCCAACGTTCAATGTTCACAGGTGGTGTGGGAATGGCCGTAGAAGCGATGATGTGGGATGAGGTTGTGAAGGTAAAGGCGAAGCTGGTGGTGTGGCGTCGTGTGGTTGGCGCTGTGGTGGGGATGGCATGGTTGGTGAGATGCTGTTTGTTTGAAATAAAAGATAGAGAAAGAAAAACGACTAACTCAAAGCGTCGCAGCCCGGATGCATCACATAAATTTCCTCTATACAACGGATTTGGGCTAACTACACACGTACCTATGGAGATATCTCACCTGAGGGCCCTTTATGGTGTAATGCGAATTTCCACAGCCGTAACAATATCTTGCAAAAACTTCGTTTTGGCAAGATAACAAGCAGTCATAGACTGGTACTTACGAAATCGTCAACTTGACCTCTGGCCTTGTCTAATAAAAGCTGTCTCTGGAGAAGGTAGCGACGTAAACCAGAAGTTTCTACGATGATTCTGTACCAAACCATCAAAAAAAAATTCAATGTTTTGGATGTTTGACCTCACCATGACCTTGACCTTTGACCGATTTTTGACCAAAATCTAATCAGCGCTAGCCACCACCCTCCTGAATCACGTGGTGTAATTTGACATTGGTCGCTTCTTCTGTTCTCGAGTTATCTGTACCAAACCATCAAAAATCGAATATTTGACCTCACTGTGACCTTGACCTTTGACCGATTTTGACCAAAATCCAATCAGCACTCGCCATCACCCTCCTGAATCACGTGGTGTAATTTGACATTGATAGACTCTTCCGTTCTCGAGTTATCGTGCCTACAAACAAACAAACAGACAAACAAACACAAACAAACGTCATCAATATACTTACGAAATCTTTAGATTTCGTAAGTAACAAACAGAAAAGGGTGAAAACAGTAAGCTCCGATCTTCGATGGCGGAGGTTAATAAATATTGCATGACAAAATGTAAGCGCGGCGTTCCAAGACACCAACAAAAAGAAGAAGCTTAATAAAATAGTGACGAAGCAATGAAGATTCGATTTTGGACTTATGCCGCAACAAGTAAAACGGGCTCTCGGTCATTTAGCCAAAACGAACGAATTAAAAAATAAAAATAAAAACCACGTCGTGTTAGTGTGTGCTTGTGGTTTGAGCACGGCATCCCAGACCCAGTAATCGCAGGCCGCTCACCTGAGGAGCCAGTCCTTGAAGAAACGCAGCTCGGGTAAATGAATCAATGCAGGCGTGGACTTGCACGATTCCACAAAGATTCGCAGCTGAACGATCTTTTCTGAGTCCATAACGCGTTCACTTTTAACCGCAATCAAAATAAAAATCCACTCACAAGAAAGCACCACGTTTACAACACGACCGCCGGGCCTCGACACCACCTCCCGCCTTCACGAGGTTCCTCTCTCTTCAGCCAATCAGAACGACGCATGCACGTCACGCGTCACCGGCTAACCAAAGGGAAGCACCAAATTCTCTGAGGTCGGCGCCCAGTCAGCATTTCAAATTAAATACTTTCCTCGATTTTTTTTTTTTTAATTTCACCACATACGTTGAGGTCTAATGTTGATTCAGATCTGACAAATAAACGACTTCTGGCGGTTCCGCAGGCAAGGCGGTAACGTCGTGGACATCGTGGATGGATTTATATACGGGCGGTACTCGATTTTTTTTTTTCCAATTCGAGTTTCCAGTGGGACTTTGACCCGAAACAATTGTCATCTGAGTGATATCACAGGATTATCGGCAATTTCCTGCAACGCACCGAGTGAAATGATTCGACAAGAAAATGCTCCGTTTGAATGCTCTGAAAACCAAAAAAAACCCCATATATAGTGGCATGTATAGATCCTGTAGATCTGAATGAGTGTAATTTGTATTAAATAAAAGTTAAAAACCAAATTGTAATTACAGATCGATTTAAATATGTGACAAAGTTCAGTATTATTAATGCCGGTGGATATTTTTTTCCTCAGATCATTGGTCATATTTGGATCGGGGTAATAATGGCTGTGTCAGGTTTCGAGCATACCTCCCTTCATTTATTTTTCTCATTCATCTGCTTCAAGAAAGGTCGGCGGGGTAGGTGGGTAGGTGCGCAGGATTCTTAAAAAAAAAACATTTATTTGTTATTAGAATCACAATGGGCGTCTTTGTTTGAGAGTAGGTCTCCTAAGCCGCCACTTGCCAGCTTTGTTTCGTACGTACAATATGTCAACAGCAGGTCTGCTGTTGGCATTGTGATGAGGGTGGCTGGCTTGGGATCTTAGGGTCCTGAGTTCGAGCTCCGTTTTACCCCTGAATTACCACCGGGTGAGTGTTGTTGACTCAGCCTGTCATTCTTCGAAATGAGTACCAGTGGAGGGGCACTGCATCAGCGGCACAGCCGCGCCTCCAACAAATGGCAGCAACCCGGCAACCAAGCTGCCACACGCAACAACAGAATGCAGGTTGGGATCACAATGGGTCATCCATCACGCGTACGTCAAAGCCGACAGGACGACCTGCAGGTATGCACACTCACGTCTGAGCTGTTTCGCCGAGGTTGGAATCCCGACCCGGCTACAAACTGCCATCCTGGTGTCTCGCAGGTGAGGAATCGATGTGTGCGTGCCGTACGTGCCGTACGTACCTCGGATGGACGTTAAATTGGCGTCACGAGTTGGTTCCTTTGGTGGACGTTGAAGATCCCACGGTGTCATTCATGAAGAGTCGGCGAGTTATCTCCTGTCCCTGGATGAACTGCAAATTCCTGGCCGAATCACCTTCAGGGGAAACATCAGGCCTTGCCAACCGGTTCGTGAAAGACTTGGCTGACTCCACGACGAGGTCGGAAGAATTGGAGCTTGTTCATTCCTTTCATACTATACGCAGCCTCTGGCCGCTGGTTCAACCATCGGTGGGAGCGTGTCTGTGCCGCTGATGCAGTGCCCCCCTTGCATGTTTGGTTCGCAATTTGTAATTTGTTTGCAGCGCCGACTCTCCGTGTGTGTGCTCATGGTTTGAGACAACGTGGGATTATTTAACGTCCACCAAGTCATGCCGGCAGACAGGACGCCCAGCTTAACGTCCATCCAAGGGACGGCACACACATTGGTGAATCAACCTACCTGTGGAACAAACAGGGGCACTGCATCAGCGGCACAGCCGTGCTTCGAGAAAATGATGCAACCAGCAACCATGCATGCAGGCTGCATATGAAACGACAACAAATTCATGTACAAGTACAGGTATGTCTACCAATAGGTACACAAACTCAACTTGGAGTGAAAAAATACATTCTTGGGAAGGCACGTCGGTAGAGCACGTACCTCTGCCAGGTTAGTTTACCTTTTGTATCCCAGTGACAGGTCGGATCTGGATTCAGACCTGAACTCACAAATAATCGACTTGTTCCTGTCACCGAACCCAATTCATGCACCGAGTTTGGTCCGAATCCTCCCTTAAGTTTTCGAAACATCCTGCAAGTCCGATCACTCAATGATGAAGAATAACTTTTAAAATTCTCGGATCCAGATCCGGGTTCGGATCTTCACCAAAATCCAATCAGTTCGTCCTTGTGTCACGTACCCAAGCTCTCCCCCAAATTTCCTCCGAATCCATCCGCAACCTTTTGAGATATTTTGTTCACAATTAAACTGACAGACAGGTGTGAAAACATAACCTCACTCCACCTTTCTGCTTGGTGTTGGCTTCTGGTTAAGGTGGTGGGCTTGGGATCTTCGGATCCTGAGTTCAAATCCCACTTGGCTGTTGAATTACTACCAGTTGGGGTTGACTCTACCCGTCATCCTTCTGAGGTCGGAAAAAATGATTACCAGCTTGCTGGTATCCAGTGTTGGAGTGGTGACCTGTCCAGGATTGTACCCGATTAGCCAAGGAGACTGCTTGGGCAGCACCAACGCTCTGCACAGAGTATGGTCCCGATGGATGGATGGATGGATGGATAGATGGATGGATGGATCCACCTTTGGTGGCGCAGGTACAAAGGCAAATTGGCCGACACGTGCGTGAGAGTTGATAAAGTTTAATTTCCTTTCTCCCGAACAACTTTCCTTGGCGTGCTTTGATGAGCTGACTTACAGTTTGCTGATGTGGAGAAATTTCCCCAAAATCCCGATACTTCTGGTCTGCAAGACGTGGCTTGTGAAAGTGGGGAAAGTGCATTCACAACAACATCCCATCAGAGCATCTGCAGAGGCAGCGCAATTCAGTCCTGGCTGACTCAGCAATGCCGCAGGGAGTTTGTGCGACTGTTACTTCATGGTTGCCACCCTTCTTATCCTCATCAAAAGGAAACTATTTTGTATATCATTTATTCCTTGCACTGGTGGGACAGCTGATCACCCTGTCTTGCCTTGAACCGACTACTACGTCTTTATCCGGCCCAAGGGTCTGCTCAGGGGGCGATTTTGTCTTTCAACCATACTCGGTGTCGTCATGGTTGGAGGGTCCGCTCCGAGTCTGGGAGGTCGGTGGTTCAAACCCTGCCAAGTCATACCAAATACTTTAAAAATGGTCCGTGATGCTTCTTGTCGCTCAGTATTTAAAGAGGATGGAGCACGGACAAATA
The DNA here is from genome assembly GCF_056783735.1 of Eptatretus burgeri. Lineage (NCBI taxonomy): Eukaryota > Metazoa > Chordata > Myxini > Myxiniformes > Myxinidae > Eptatretus > Eptatretus burgeri. The sequence goes on along the minus strand of NC_140977.1, from coordinate 39,873,886 downwards.
GACGGACAAACAAACGGACGGACACGGACAAAGGTCAATAGACGTCTGGGTCGGGCCTGGGGAGTCATGGATTCACTGGATCATGGGGCCGGTACCTGTGCGGGAGGACGAAAGTCCGAGTCTTCAGGTCCTTGGTACTTCCAGTCTTGCTCTATGGGTGCGAGACTTGGACTCTGACCAAGGATCTGAGACGGAGACTTAATTCCTTTGGTACCAGGTGTCTTCAGAGAATCCTTGGCTATCGGTGGTCGGACTTTGTGTCCAACGAGCGGTTGCTGAGAGAGAGTCGGACGAGATTTGTTACCTGCATAGTCCGTGAGCATCAGTTGCGGCTGTATGGACATGTGGCTCGTTTTCCTGACTCTGATCCTGCTCACCAGATTCTCTCAACGAGGGAGTCTCATGAGTGGAGGAGTCCAGTGGGTCGACCACGTGCCTCATGGTTGCAACAGGTTGACCATCATCTCAAGGAGATGGGGATGGGCCTGGCATCTGCCTGGGGGATGGCCAGACGGAGGCCCCTGAAGTACCGGCGGAAAGTGGACGCAGCGACGCGCTGTTCTGGCACATGCTCCCATACCTGACCTGGGCACGGACAAAACCCATAGGTTGACAACCATAGCACAAGCTTGATGGACCTAATGGACTCCTTCTAAGATAAAGTTTCTAGTAAGGAGACTCATATTATTGTTATTATTAACCTCCGCCATCTTCGAAGATGGATGGAGGTTACTGTTTTCACCCATTTCTGTTTGTTTGTTTGTTTGTTTGTGAACAGTATTACGGAAAAACTCCTCGACGGATTTCGACGAAACTTGGTGGGAGGGGTTAGGTATGGTCCAAGGATCATGCCATTAAATTTTGGACTTGGCCCCCCCCCCAAAAAAATTGTTAGAGAATTTTTTTTTTTTTTGCATTTCTACATGTTTTAAGTGATTTCCAACCCCCCCCCCCCACAAAAAATTGTTACCCCCCCCAAAAAATATAGAAAAAAATGTTTGTTTGCATTTCTACATGTTTTAAGTGATTTCCAACCCCCCCCAAAAAAAATTGTTAGAGAAAAATTTTTTTTTTTTGCATTTCTACATATTTTAAGTGATTTCCAACCCCCCCAAAAAAATTGAGAAAATTTTTTTTTGCATTTTTACATGTTTTAAGTGATTTCCAACCCCCCAAAAAAATTACCCCCCCCAAAAAAGAATTTTTTTTGCATTACTACATGTTTTAAGTGATTTCCAACCCCCCTCCAAAAAAAAATTGTTAGAGAAAAAAAAATTTTTCAACAAAATTTCGATTTTGTTTGGGCATTTTTACATGTTTTAAGTGATTTCCAACCCCCCCAAAAAAAAAATTGTTAGAGAAAAAAAATTTTTGCAACTTTTTTTTCAACAAAATTTCGATTTTTTTTTTGGCATTTTTACATGTTTTAAGTGATTTCCAACCCCCCCCCCCCCAAAAAAAAAAATGGAGAAAAGAACTATAACTCTGTCAGCACTGTTGACATATTTAATGAATAAGATATAAGGTTCACTTGAGTGACCCAGCAATATTGGCGGCGGAGGTTTTGCACTCTCCCGAGTGCTCCCCCTCTAGTTAATATTCTTATTGTTATTATTAGTCTTTTACAAATTGGCTGAACTTCTGACGAACGAATAAAGGTGATTTCAGAAGGAATTTGTGCAAGCTGCCAGAGATAACTCGCCTACTCTTGACGAGAGACATCGTGGGATGCTTAACGTCCAGCAACTCGTGCCAGCAGATGGGACACCCAGCTTAACATCCATCTGAGGGTGGTATGCTTTGTGATGTAACGTCCGACCTGCGAAGACTGTTTAAGCTGGGTTGGGAATCAAACCCAGACGAGATAGCTCAAAGGTAAGTGCATTCACTTCACCTCTGCACCATCCAATTAAAGACCTGCTATTCTTTAACCACACAATGCCTGAATGCCTCAATTCTGTGTTTGCTTCAAAATCTTGTCTCCAACCCCTCACTCTCGGTACCTATCCTGAACTCTGTGTCTTTTGCACCTGAGAAGGTGGAGAAGGTTATTAAAACCCTCGATTCTGATTCTGCAACTGGACCGGACGTGAGTGCATCATCTCACGTGTCCTAGAGCACATACGTCCACCAGGATGAACAGTTTACATTTTGTATCCCATTGCTAGGCCAGATCCCAATTCGGACCTGAACCAAAATCGGACTGATTCGACCTTGTCACACACACAACCTGTCCACCAAGTTTCGTCTGAAGCCATCCATAACTTTTTTGAGATATCTTGCTCACAGAGAGACAAACAGACAGCCGGGTGAAAACATAACCTGTCGACCTTCGGTGGCAGAGGTAACTTGGTGTAAAAACGGATCCCCTTAACTACACACTTTTCAGCTTACTTCTAATCATCAGCAAAGTCATGGAATCCATCATCACAGCTGATATGAAACCTTTCCTTTTCTCCAGCAACTTCAGCTCATATCAACGGTTTGGTTTCAAACCAGGTCACTCCACATTGGACATCCTGCTTCTACTCATCCAATAATGGATGGAGGCCCTCAATGTCAGACACAAGATCAGAACTGTCTCTCTTGACACATGTTGTGTATTTGATGCATTCTGGCATCCTGCCTTGCTCTCCAAACTCTCTGCCTATGGCATCCAAGGCCAACTCTACACATGGCTTTCTGACGTGCTCCCCTCTCGTAGTCGTGTGACTCAACAGAATCCGTTCATCTCCTCTCCCTGTCAATGCTGGAGTTCCCCAAGGCAGTGTTCCAGGCCAAGTCCTATTCTTAATCTTCATAAATTATCTCTCTGACTCTCTATAAAATTATTTCTCTATTTGCTGATGACTCCACCCTTTGCCATGACATCCCTCATCCTTCAGACAGGCAGGCTGCAACCTCTTCCCTCAATTCAGACCTTGACAAAATCAAAAGCTGGTCAACCACTTGGAATATATTGCTACAGATTCGGGGTTCAAGTTCGACCATGAGGGGAAGCACTCAGATTCCTCCCGAACACCCAGTCCTGAGGCCGCCGGGCACAGATAACTGCACATGGACGGGTTGCGAAGCAACCACAAACACCGATTGGGACTGCCAATCCTAGCAGGGTTACACTACGTCCCGTGTTCCCGTTTCTGGTGGATTGACCATACCAAGCGAGTTTCGTGCCCTCTTTGCATGCTTGTGTTAACTTACCGTATCATGCAGCTGAGCGGAGCTGCCAAGTACGCACCAGCTAACAAGAGCCAATTGGTGGGGTAAAACTTCCCGGTTAACCTGTGCGCAGACTTCGTGCCCTCTTTGGGTGCTTGTGTTAACTTACCGTATCAGGTGCAGCCGAGCGGAGCTGCCAAGTATGTACCGGCTAACAAGAGCCAATCAGTGGGGTAAAACTTCCTGGTTAACTTATGTGCAGACGACACTGGACCAATGGAGGAAAAGAGCTTGGTACATTTATAACATAAGCAATTTAGTACAATAAAGTGAGGATGAGGAAAAAGACATGTGAACAATAAAGGGTTTTAATACACAGCAATATGCACAGCAGGGGAAAGCAAGGGTTTGTAAGGTGCGGCGAAAGAAAAGCAGTGACATACAAAAGAAGACAGTGCAGAGCTAACATGATACAAACTTCTACAATCTTATCTCATGCAAACATTACAGGTGCCATCAAACAAACATACCCAAGGAAATTAGAATAGGGTAGAAAGATATGAGAAAGTACGAGGTGTAAACGACCTCTGTGGTACCCGGTGCGGCCAAGGGACTAGCGCAAACCCATTCACTTTGGAGGGGGAAGGAGGGAAGAAAACTGAGGGTGTCGATTGTGCACGAGTGGGGAAGTGCAAATGGGGTGCAACAAAGTGTATGTGGGGTGCAGATAAGGAAAAATTAAGAGGTGCCTATCTGTGGGTTGCTCTTTTTGCTCTTGTGCATCCACAGATGAGACAGAAGATAAAAGAGACAGAACGTGTGACAGGATAGCTTATAATGGCGTGTGAGAAAGTCTGTAAGTGTAAATGCTAAAATATATGATCGGTCTGGCGTTCTGCCCACACAGCGCTCTACTCCGCCTTTCTCCTCTCGTCACTCATCAGGCCAGGACTCTCCTCCTTGCCCGGCCCTTCACACTGAGAAGAAGACTGTGTGACCTTTGCAGAAGACCATGGAAAGGAGACTGTGATGAAGACTGTTCTGAAGACTGACTTACTCGAATGATCCTTGCGCAGCTATTTTACAGACGCTTGACGAAGGAGGAGCCTCAATTCGGATCAAAACGCTCTGTAGGTATTTCCCAGTGCCCTCATTGGTGCGCAGATGCTTTCCTAAGGAGTAGCCCCATCCCTGTGAGGCTCTGAAGCTGAAAATGGCCTCATTCGCTCCCCGGCCATGCGACGGAGCTCCGAGATTAACCTTGAGGAGATTGGGACCATACTCTTGGCAGAGTGTTGGTGCTGCTTAAGCAGTCTCCTTGGCTATTGCACTCAATCCTGGATGGGTCGCCACTCCGACACAGTATACCAGCATGCTGGCACTCGTTTTACCGACCTCGGAAGGATGACAGGCCGAGTTAGCTCCACCTGGTATTAATTCAACAGCTGAGCGGGATTTGAACTCAGGACTCTCGGATCAAAAGCCCGCCACCCTCACCATTAAGCCAACACCAGGCATGATTAACCTTGGGTGTGGGTTTTTGGGAGCACTTTCCGGCTCTGAACGTGCACTGGGCACCAATGCGAGTCGCTATTTAGCACAGTATCAGGACTTTTCAGATCACGTTGAATGGACCCAAGTGCATGCTTGCACTTTGAGCTATGTGCCAATATGTTCCGAACTCAAACATCTGCCAGGGTAGATAGTGTTCATTGTTCCCCAATATCCTCACAGGACAGTGGTGAACGTCCGGGGTGCCGACTGTGGTTTCGGCGTTTTGTAGTGGTTGTGATGAGGTGGGTGAAGCGCTGTGGCATTTCTGGTGAGGATGCTCATGCGTTTGTAGCGGTTGTGGTGAGAAGGGCATGCATAGTTTATTGTGGTGATTTTTAGGGAGGCGTTGTGGTGGTTGTATGAAGGTTGTAGCATTGTGGCTCGAGTACATGGAGAAGGTTGAAACAAAGTCTCCGTTGGGGAATGGTGGGCTGTTTGAACAGGGTTTTCGCGGTAGATGCCAATGAAGCTGTCCCTCTTGTTCTGCGGTCTGTGGCGTACATGCAATGAAGAGAAGATCATGTGTGCAGCAAAGAACATTTAAAGAGGGTAAAGGGCTAGAGAATGGAATGAGACCTAACCAAAAGTCCTCACAGCGCATCTTGTCCCATATACCCACCACACGTGAGGGAAGGGCTAACTAAAATGAATACCAATGAAATAACTGCCTGGGGACTGCACACAACACACAAATAGCACATAAATAACAAAACACACAAGCAGCACATAAATAGCACACAACACACAAATAACACACAAAGCACATAAATAACACAAAAATAGTACACAACACACAAATAACACATAAATAGCAAATAGCACAAAAATAGCAAACAACACAAATATAATACACAAATAGGAAATAACACATAAATAGAACACAACACACAAATAACACATAATTAAATGAATACATATTAATCACTTCCAGTCATGAAAAAAAGAAAAAAAATCACTTCCGGTAATGCAAAAAAATAAAATAACCACTTCCTGTCATAAAAAAATCACTTTGGGAAATAAATAAATAATCACTTTCGGTCATGGATAAAAGAAAAAAAATCACTTCCGGGAAAAAGGTTTTAAATCACTTCCGGTAATATAAAAAACAAAATAACCACTTCCTGTCATGAAAAAAATTACTTTCGGAAATGTAAAAAAAATCACTTTGGGAAATAAATAAATAATCACTTTCGGTCATGGATAAAATAAAAAATCACTTCCGGTAATGTAAAAAACAAAATAACCACTTCCTGTCATGAAAAAAATTACTTTCGGAAATATAAAAAAAACACTTTGGGAAATAAATAATCACTTTCGGTCATGGATAAAATAAAAAATCACTTCCGGTAATGTAAAAAAAAAATAACCACTTCCTGTCATGAAAAAAATCACTTTCGGAAATATTTTAAAAAATCACTTTGGGAAATAAATAATCACTTTCGGTCATGGATAAAATAAAAAATCACTTCCGGTAATGTAAAAAACAAAATAACCACTTCCTGTCATGAAAAAAATCACTTTGGGAAATAAGTCAATAAATAAAAAATCACTTATTTACAAAAACGATACAGTACATATTTACATGGAGAATTTGTGTACTCCCACTTCTTCCCCCCTCCCCCAAGACCACCGGCAAAGATAAAAACACCCTTTTGCACTAATTGGGATCATACTTATCTTTCGCAGCAAGTATGGATGAAATCAGCCCACAACTGGAGAAGGAGTAGCATGACAAACAAAAACACCGATCCGTGGATTTTAATCAGGATACAATACTGTACAATATGTCGGAATCAATCCTTTGTGGGTTTTCCCCCCTGTCCCGACTCCGGTTTTCCTTCGTGTTCATCCCGACTCATGCGCATTCCTCCCTCCGCGTGGAGAACAAACAGACAATTCTCCTTGAGAACCGATCGTTTTACTCTTATTTTAATTTAAGCCTTCCTGAACATGTTATCACTTCCGGCGGTGTAGCGGTTGGTACCCTCAACGGTGGTGTTTTGATTTTCGGTTCGTGAACACCACCCGATGTTCAATTGATTTTAACTTTATTCAATAACTAATAGTTAACTAAATTCATGACATGACTTTTAAGTTTGACAAACGGTTATTAATCCTGACGAGGTGTGAAGAATCTATTTCCGGTCGCTTTCCGGATCTGGGACAGTGCCCTTCTCGCTGCTGTTCCGCGTTCGTTCGGCGCAATCTTGGCTCGTTTTCCCCACTCGACGCACTCGGTCCCGTGACTTCACTCGTCGCCAAACCTGGTAAGCAGGTGTCCGCTCGACCTGCAAGGTTAATTGTAGGTCAGGTAGCACAAAGGCCTACCATTATAGTCGTCGTCCCTCCCGCAGGCCTACTATTAGAGTCATCGTCCCTCCTGCAGCCCTACCATGATAGTCATCGTCCCTCCTGCAGCCCTACCATTATAGTCATCGTCCCTCCTGCAGCCCTACCATGATAGTCATTGTCCCTCCTGCAGCCCTACCATTATAGTCATCGTCCCTCCTGCAGCCCTACCATTATAGTCATCGTCCCTCCTGCAGCCCTACCATGATAGTCATCGTCCCTCCTGCAGGCCTACCATGATAGTCATCGTCCCTCCTGCAGGCCAACCATGATAGTCATTGTCCCTCCTGCAGCCTTACCATTATAGTCATCGTCCCTCCTGCAGCCCTACCATGATAGTCATCGTCCCTCCTGCAGGCCTACCATTATAGTCATCGTCCCTCCTGCAGCCCTACCATGATAGTCATCGTCCCTCCTGCAGCCCTACCATGATAGTCATCGTCCCTCCTGCAGCCCTACCATGATAGTCATCGTCCCTCCTGCAGCCCTACCATTATAGTCATCGTCCCTCCTGCAGCCCTACCATTATAGTCATCAGTAGGGTAAGAATACTGATTCTGGCTCACTTTTCCCCATGTAAATGAATGGGGGATTTTCAGCGATTTATATTTTTTTACCCTAAAAATAAACCCCCTTTTTATCCGTTTTTCCCTGCTGTGCAGGGGTTTGGCTTTTTGTGAGGCAATGTTTTATGGTCGGATGCCCTTCCTGGACGCCTCTTACAACACAGGGATATGGTACACCTATTCTAACCGGGGCATACACCGGGACCAGTATACTGGTACTCATTTCGCCGACCTCGGAAGGATGACAGGCTGAGTCAACCCCCTGGTGTTAATTCAGCAGCTGAGCGGGATTCGAACTCGGGACACTGGGATCCCAAGCCGCCACCCTAACCACTAAGCCAACACCAGGCTTTGTATATATATAACCAGGCTATCCCAAGGTATATTTATTTGTCTCCCCTTTAACCTGGGGTGTGAACAGCTCACTCATTGAACCTATAAAGATTTGTTCATTCTCAAATTCCTTCAATAGTTTAATTTTCTTTGCACAATAATCCCCATCTAAAATATTGACAAACAAAACATTTGAATCTTTATATTTTTTAAGATACCCCTTTTGTGCCATTACGAAATGATAAACTTCTCTTAATGCTCTTGTTTGACCACCTCCTGAGCCACATATCATTTTGAGATTATAGTAAATTGTTTTTTCATTGTTCAATTGATAACCATCAAAGTTTTCAGTCCATTCAAGGATATTCATTTTTTCTTTACATCCTCTAACTTACTACTTTTTAAATTGATTCGCTTATTTGTTTTATTTACCTTTGTTTTAGTTATTTTTTCAATAAGACTTATTTGATATTTTTCACATTCATTATGTTTTCCATTTATATACCAAGACTGAGATTTTCTCCACTCTTTAGTTTGATTAATACTTGGTTTAACCATTTATATATTGTGAAAAAGCAGTGTAGCCCTTAAAAACCCTAACCCTTCTTCCCATCGTTAAAACGCAATCTATTTTATACACTCTATCATACAATATCCATATGGAACACAATCTATTCCATTATCTAAAATAAATCTCTTATCATCAAAGGCTCCTAATGCCTTTTTATTTACTTCTTCACTATATATGTTATGTTTATAACTTCTTATTGTATTCATTTTCCTGTATTCTTCTTTCTTATTCATCAAACAATTATAATAATTTCTAAAAGTTATTGATTTCTTTATTACATATTTCTTTATTCCCTTTAACCTCTTATCAATCTGATCACCATACTTATAAGCATATGCCTTTGCTCTCAATCCAATAAACTCACTCATTACTTTTCCACCCAACTCATCCTTAAACTTACCAATAACCTTTTCATTCTTTTTGGAAAATAACTCACTCTTCTTGCTGAAATTACTTGTATCATATACTCCAATATTTTTCTTCATATCTTCATAAACATCATCAGTTTTTATATCTAGGATAAAACTATCAGTGTCCATATACAACAATGAAACATTTTCACCATACTCTTTCTTTAAGTCATTATACAAATAATCATACATCAATATCTTTGATAAATCAAGAACTGCTGTTCCAATATAAATTGGTTTATCCATTACAATACTTTCCTTTTTCATATGAATTGCAGAAAAGTTCTCTGAAAAAACCTCTTCTCTCTCAAAACTTGGTTTATTTATCAATCTCGAAGCTTCTTTCCAAGATGTTGCGAATCTAATGTTTTGCCTGTTTCTAACATTTTCCATAGTCTTTCCAAATACAGCATTATTCATTAATTTATAAAAGTCCCCTTCAAATTTTACTTTTGTATTTGCTCTCATATCTGTATTGAATTGAATATACTTTTTCACCCAAGGACTTTGTTTAAATTTTAAAACTCTATGAATTTTAGCTACTCTCAATCCTTCTCTCAAAAACTGTTTTAAGCTTCTCTGATGCAAAACATATCCCTCTTTATCATAGAATGTTGTTAATAACTTTTCTGTTGATTTACCTTTAATATTAAAACTTTTATGATAATCACTTAACCATTCTTTCTTTGGAGTTTCTTTCTCACATGCAAAAGGAAGATCTTTATGCTTATTATGAAGATCACTCGGGTACCTCAAATCAACTTCAAAATAATAACCTTCTTCTTCGTCATTCAATTCCTCTTGAGAAGAAATAACAATATTCATCAAAGCCTTTTCATAATCCTTTTCTTCCACCCACTCTAATTTACCATAAGGTAGAGATTGAGACATTGCCCATCCATACAAATTATTAGCATCAAAATACATCAAATAATTACTATCTTTTTCACTATCATAATTTGGGAGATATTTATTATTTGCTTTAGCATATCTTTTTGAACATACTTGTGATATTCCACCTCTCTTGGACTTCTCAATCATCAAAAGCATATCCACATCACTGATTAAATCTATATCTTGTTTTGTCATTTTCAACATTGCACTCCAAGCTAAACCAGGAGCTATGAAATAGTGGGCAGGATCTAATCCATAACAATTTTTATTATGACAGAGTGATCTAAAAGCTTCAAACACATCAGCTAACAATAAAACATCTGTTTTTAGATATAAATCGTGATATTCTCCAAGGTTCTTTATCTTAAATATTTTCCATATTTCTTGTGCGTGTTTATATTCCTTATCACTTATCTCTTCTTCATAAAGGTTATTATAGAAACTTTCTTTTGAAGGAAGTTGTGTTTCTTTAAATCTCATAAATGAATCCATATAATCATAAGGATAAATTCCCTTACTTGTAAGAATTTTCTCTTTACTTTGAATTTCATTCCTTGTTTGAATTTCCTCTCTCGTAAGAATTCCTTCTTTAATCAGAATTTCATCTTTAATCTGAATTTCCTCTTTAGTGAGAATTTCCTCTTTTGGAAAGAATGAATTAAGATTTGGAAAAGAGTCCGTGGAGCTTAGATTTGATGCGAGGTAGGCTAGTGGTGTTCCCATAAACTTGTAAGAATCTAGAAACCTAATACGAGTTAAAGGTTTTGTGAATATCATTTTTGAAAATGAAATATACTTTTGACTTGTGTTTGTTATGGCAGAAATATTCCCTGGTGTTTTTGAAAGTTCATTTATAAATAGATGTGTATCATAGTTGGCGCTGTTGTGAAGAAAGACTGGAATAAAAGAAGGTAATTTATAATTAAGATTACAACAGGAATGAGCGGGACCTCTATATTTACCAGTAAGATGACAATGGCCTCTAACTTTAGACTCCTTAATTTCCCCCTCACAAATATGACAGATATTGTTCATTCTAAATTCTAATTTTTCTTCTTTGGTTAATTTCATCGGTTCATTTGTTTCTTTCATTAATTTAGTGAGTCTTATACAATCCTTTTCTAATCGTTTTACAAACTCTTGTGAAGCATTTTTTCCACGATAATGTTCAAGTTTGTTATACTTTTCTCCAACAGATGATTTGATATAATAACAAAAACCACAAGGAATATGTTTTTGATATTTATTTGTATATGGTTCTTTTGGATTAGGAGAAGCAGTATTTATCTTTTTAAGGATACACTCAAAATCAGCGTATATCACAAATGGGTGCATGATAGATTTATTATAATCTTCAAAAGAAATCTTTTCACCAGGTTTAGGCATTGTAATTACAGCTGATTTATGATTACTACAATATTTTGAATGTTGTTCTAATCGTTCTTTTGTATGAAATGAATTAAGACATCGCTTACAAGGATATATTTTGTTTGCTGTTCTGAATACCTGAGAAGAGATTAATCTTGATAAATTATTGATGTATGTGTAATGTGAATTCTTTCCAACACTAAAATATAAAAGATCAATGTGTGTTTCTTCATTTTTATAGTTGTTTGAAATTTTTAATATTTGAACTTTGTTTGTATCCGTTAATCCATATACATTAATAGAAAGATTATTCTTTTTCTCAAATTTAGGAATATCTGTTAGTGGCATTGGGAATTTAAAATCTTTAATGTCCAAGGTATTCTCATATTTCATATATTGTTTTACTCTTTCTGAATTACATTTTGGTGGATGTAAGTGAGCAAGAACAGACCAGAGAAAACATTTATTATCATTGTTCTTAATATTAACAACTGCCTTCTTTAGTTTTATTTCTTTTGGTAATTCAATATAAGAAGAAGCTTTAAGAGGGTTTGATTTTAGAATGTGTATATCTAAAAAGATGATTTTTTTAATATTGAATCCACTTCCTACCACTGTATTATCAACATCCTCCTCTTGTCTTGATAGTTCTTCATAAACCCCACTATTCAAAAAATCTTGAAATGATGTTATAAAATGAAGATCTGTTCTCATATAAGGAGTTTGTTCTTCATCTTGTCTTTTCATATTCATTTTCACTCCCATATAAAACTTTAAAGTTTTTATTTCTTTTAATGTCTTTTTAATAAATTTTTCAACATCGGGTTTCACTATTTCAATTGATTCAGCTATTGATGATGGACTGGGTTCTCCAAATTGAAAAATCCTTATTTTTATATGCCCTTTAAATGCCTCATCAGTGTTTTTAATATAATAGTCTCCCTTTACTTTAAACTCATTTTTCTTGTGTTTTTGTGATTGAAGATGTTGATTATAACTACTCTTCAAAACATCCTTTGAACAGATATCACAATGTTTTCTTTCCAACTCAAGAGGAGATATTTGATGAAATAGATTAAATGTGTGTTTGTTGGTTCGGAGGTGTTTTCTATAATGTTTATATTCGTGATTACAAACATCGCAGTACGTTGTATTCACCATATTTATAGAATAAAACTTTGCTTCAACTAAAATTTTCTTGATGAAAATTTCGTTTAATTTATAGGTGAATCTGTGCTTAAAAAACATTTTATCCTCCAACTTTTTCACTTAATAAATACAATGTTTCAAGACACAAAAGACAAGTTTCAATCAATCTCTTCATCTGTTAAAGATACTGAGAAATATGTCAAGGATGTAAAATTGAACAAAGATAAATATAACAACTATTGGATAAAAACTATTATGGTAAATAATATGAGTTCTTCAATTTCCTTCAGTGGAAGGGCCTTTAGTATACCTGGTAGAACATCAATTAAAGTATCTCTAACAAAAGTTTCTCCTCTCCTTCTAGTAATATATTCAAAACTAGAAAAAGCAATGAAACAAGAAAAAGTATCAAAGAACAAAAACCTTATGGATGAAGCTTTAGAAAGAAAAGATAAGACCATCTGTAATATGCAAGGAGAAATTTGTATTTTTTTCAACAACCCTAAAGATGTAAATCCTGATGAAATAAAGGATGTTAATATATCAGGTGAAATGACATTTCGTTCAATAGTAGTTAACGATAATTTTAAAATTACCTTTAATATAAAAAATGTTGTCGTTGAATCTGATAATGAAAAAAAGTATATCGATATCGATGGTAATATACAACTGAAAGTATAGATGAATTTCAGTTTAAGTAAAGTTTTACTTTATAAATATGCTAGACTTTCCTGATTCTCCATATGACAAATTTGAGAATTGTCCTGCGTGTGAAAGACAGGGATTAAACACAGAGTCAAAAGCCTATAAACAATGTATATTCTGTGATTATCTTCTAATTAATGATAATAAAAAATATAAAAAGGAAAATAATTCTTTTAGATTTACACCAAAAATGAATTACTTTACAAGATTGATTAGAGAAATGAATGTAAAGTATGAGGATGATAACACACCTTTCCTTACAAGGGAAGAAACTGAACGTATAAGAGAAATGTTCAAAGGATTGTTGTTGTATATTATTCATGGATGTAATTTTCAGGGAAATATCAACACAAGATATTGTATAAATAAAATAATGGATTATCTTGAAATTAAACCTGAACTTAGGATAAAATATAGAGTTTCTAAAAAGCCAATAATAAATTAAATAACCTGTTTTTCAAATATATAAATGAATGATTTTTTACCTATTTGGGAAAATAAGATAAAATTTAACAACCATAAAAATCTCCCAAATTCATTAAGATGTCTCATAGTTGGTTCAAGTGGATGTGGAAAAACCTGCTTACTTTTAAAAATGCTCCTCACTCCCAACTTTTTAGATTATGATAATTTAATAATTTTCACAAAGTCGAGTTTTCAACCAGAGTATCAACTACTCTCACAAGGTTTTAATGCTGGTCTTCAAAAAGAAGATATAATAGGTTTATTTAAACGTCAAAAAAACCTAAATGATTATAACATTGAAGATATAATTCAACTATTTTGTGATACACAGAGATGTAAAAAGAAATCAAATCCTATAACTTGTATTCTTAGTGATAATACGGATGATATACCGTCTCCCCAAGATTTGGATAAATCAAAAAAGAACCTCGTTATCTTTGATGATTGTGTTAATGAGAGAAACCAAACGGTAATGGACAGCTACTACACAAGAGGGAGACATTCTTCTTGTAATTGTATTTATCTTAGTCAATCGTACTTTCAACTTCCTCGTCGTTCCATCAGAAACAATGCTAATACTTTTATTTTATTCAAGTTAAATTCAATAGATATCAATAATTTTTGGAGAGATAATTGTTCTACATTATGTAGTAAAAAGAAATTTGAGGATTATATGAAGCACACGACTGAAAAATATAAATATATTGTTGTGAAACAAGATGAGATATTAAGGGATATATTTTTTGTTTTATAAACAATTACATATATAAATCTTGTGGGTAAATCTGCTTCTGGAAAAAACTTTCATAAATCAAGGTTCTTGTGTAGTACAAATGAGAATATTGTAAATTTACTTAAAAAACACCCCGTGATACGCATTGTATCAACAACAACTAGAGCAATAAGACCTGGAGAAGTAAAAGGTGAAGATTATCACTATATTTCAGTGGAGGAACATATGCGATTGAGGAATGAAGGACAAATATTTGAGGAGGTTTCTCTTGGTACAACAAAATATTCACATTGTAAGAGTGAGTTAAGGAAACTAAAATCTGGTGGTGTTGGGATATTAGAAACTAATCCAGAAGGAGCAGAGACAAATTATTAAACATCTGAGTGGAGTGAAGATTTTATCATTCGGTTTTGATGTTGATGAAGAAACTCAACGCAAACGTATGAAAAGCAGAGATGCAAGTATTAGTGAAGAAGAAATTACAACTCGCATTAATGTTAATAAAGAATTTGATGAAATATTTAAAGAAAAGGATTTATTTGAACACATCTACTTGAATGATGAAGAAAAGGAAAATTTCCCTGTTGATCTTTACAATTCATTAAATGATATTTTACAATAAATAAATGGATGTAAAAGAAAGAGCAAGAAGATTTAAGGAACATCAAGAGTTGGTTTCAAAAGTTGTAAAACAACAGGAAGACATAAAGAAGAAACGCAGACAGAAACTAACGGGCGAAGAAGCATTTGAAAGAAAACAAGAGAAATTTTTTAAACCACTTTTAAAAACTTCCCAAGAAAAAATGAAAGATGTTTCCACAGTTCCCACAGTAGAATATACTCCTAGAAAGCTTCAAATGTTAAAAGATTTCAGTCAAATGACGGAGGAAGAATTAGAGCATTTAGGAGAATTAGAATATGATGATGAAGGTTTATTTCAACAACTGGAAGAGATTAATCAACCCCCTGATGATTATATTGTGAATGCTGTTCAAAACAATGAATATTCAGCGGATTCAAAAACCAAAGCAGGACTCATTCCAACAGAACAACCAGCAATATTTCATCTTGTTCAAGAAAAGGTATTGATATTTAATGATGAATTAAGGTTCTTAAGTTCTGCTCAACCCCCTGTTAAACTAACTCCGAGATTAATGTTTCTTCTCACAAAAGATGGAAGACAAGGTTCAACTGTGAAGGATGAATCAAAGTATATTGATAAACCATTGGATATGGAAAATAATGATGATAGAGTATATATTGATTTGCTGAACACTCTAAATTATAAGGTTATTCTTTCTGGTAAAAGTAGGAAGAATGAGAAGGAGAAACACATTATTCAGGCTTTAAGTATCCTTGGTTCAGGTGTTAGTTTTCTTCCAAATGACCCATCGCAATTAGTTAATAGACTGTTATTGTTGTTAGGCAGTCAGAAGGCTGGAAATAACAATTGTTTTAATGAAGCATCAGCCATTTTAGACCAGTTGATGAACATGAAAATAATTAATAAATATCAATATAAAGACATTTTATCTCATATTAAATAAGATGAGAAGCACAATCCTTAGTTTCAATTTCACAACAAGCGACCACACATCTTCATTCCCATACCCACTACAACTTGACACAACAAAAGAATATGAGGCATCTTTATTGTCCATGGAAACTTATAATACCTTATTTAATATAACTGATAAAAATGACAAGTTTAGTTATAATCCCGGAAGTGGATACAAAACGATAACAGTCTCACCCGGAGCATATGAGATTTCTCAAATATCTTCCGAAATTGCTCGTCTTATGGAAGAACAGGGTGATGAACCAAAAAATATTGTTATAAACATTCAAAAACATACTTCAAAATCAACGATTAAAGTTAAAAATAACTACAAGGTTGATTTCACAATTGATAATTCATTTAGAGAGTTATTGGGTTTCTCCTCAAAAAGATTGAAACTAATGGGACGTTTTACAGTGATAATGTCATTCAAATATCCTCAGGAATAAATTCGGTGTTAATTCACTGTGATTTGATTGATGGTGCTTATAATGATGGGAAAAAAACAAATACAATATTTTCATTCAGCGCATACTCAACCCCAATTGGTTATAAATTCAATATGGAACCCAAAAATTTGGTTTATCTACCTGTGTCAGGAAAAACCATACACAGAGTAAATTTTAGGATAACCGACCAAGATAATCGTGTGATTTCTTTTAATGGAGAAGTTATATCCATCAGAATTCACCTACGTGAAGTTTTTCAATAAATAAATACGATGGTTATTGTGAGGAAGCACGAGTTGGGAAAATATAAAATAATTACAGGGGATGGGATGTTCCTTTCCCCGTACTACAAGGGTGAAGGTATGTATCTTGGTAGAGGATACTATAAACCTAAGAGACAAAGGGGTGTCGGACATCAATTTAGAGGAGATGGGATAATTGATACTCTCATGGGTATTGGTTCAACTATTCTTAAACATAAAGACCTAATTGGTTCAACTGCTTCTGCTGTGGGAAATGTAGCAGGTGCTGTAAAGAGTATAAAAGATGCTCAGAAAGAATCTCATAAATTACAAGCAATAAAAGAAATTAAGAAAGGTAAAACTCAGTAGCTCCTCAAAGAACGACAGAAAATAATTCAAATACTTGGATCAGGGTTTCAAAAGTTTTAACATCTTTTTTCCTAAATAAATACAAGTATGGAAGCAATTGATAGTATCTATGATTTGGATGATACTATTATTATCTCAAACTCCACTAAAAAAGAAGATTACTTCAAGGTAAATGCAATAACTGGAACAGACTGGAATACAAATGGGACAAAAAGTTTTGAAATAAATAATCAACAAACCTATTTGAATCTCTCCGAAAGTTTCTTGTTGTGTAAATTTAAATTCACTAAGGCTGGGAATAACACAAACGCTACACTTGTAAATGATTTCTTCTGGAAAATGTTTGATAGTGTGCGATTGTATATTGGAACACAAGAAGTTGAAGCGGTTGATTATGTCTCTGCTGTATCTGAAATGATGAAATTTACACTCTATACATTCAGTGATAGAATGGGAAAGGGGTCTGTCGAAGGTTTTATTCCTGATATGTCAACGGGAACAAACACAGACCCTGGATATATTCAAAGGAAAGGAATGTATAATGATGATACAAAAGCAGAAAATAGTTTTACTGTGGCAGTTCCTCTTAAAGGTATATTTGGATTTTGTGATTATGATAAAGTTCTGCATGGTCTTAAAATTAGATTTCAACTACAAAGGAATGATAATGAAAATAGATTGCTTTTTGGTGTTGGTAATGCTTTTGGTGATCAGAATAAATTTGTAATTGAGGAGATGAGTTGGTATATCAGTGAATATACTCCTAATCTTAAAACAGAAGAGATGTTGAATCGAAGACTTAACTCAAAAAACCACTCAGTGTATCATACCTCAAAAGAAGATGTCAACACGTTAAACTCAATCAAACTACTTACACGTGGAATTTGGGTGTTCTGGAAGGAAAGCCACGATATCTGTGGATGATTTTTAAAAAGCCAGATGGTGATACTGCGACTGATAAGAATAATGCATTGAGTGATAATGCTAAGGTGAAACAACTTCGCGTTTCTCTAGATGGAACATTTTATCCACGAGATAGATTGGAAATTAATTGGGAAAAAATGATTTTGCTGAAGCATACAAGTCTTACCAAAAGGTGTGTGAAAGTAATGGAAATAAAGAACCTATTTTGGATATGACAGCATTTAAAAGTTTGTATACAATCTATACGTTTGACCTGAGCGCTCAAAAAGAAACTATAAAGTCTAATCGAGTGGATACTTCCCTATACATTGAAAGAGGAGAGAGTGAAGAAGTTGATACATATTGTTTGCTTTTGGAAGAAACAGAATTGCAGATTAATACAGATAATGGTGTGATGATTAGTCTCACATAATTTTTTGTTAAATAAATGAGTGGCAAAGTACCAACTGGGGTATATGTTAATCAAATCAATCTTCATAAACTATCATCTTGTGTTCAAAATCAAAAGCCTTGTACGATTAACGTTAATACAATTCAGAGAAAAGGAGCAGTAAGAATTGATGTTTTGCTCACAAGAGAACAGGTTAAAATCTTGAATGACACTGGCTCACTTAAAATTAAAATGACAAAACCAATGTTGAAAAAATATTCAATAAGAGAGACGAGTGGAGGATTTCTCCCATTTCTAATTCCTTTATTTGCTGGTTTAAGTGCGGTTGGAGCATTGACGGGTGGTATTTCAACAGCGGTCAAAACTGCCAACGAAAGGAAGGCTCAACTCCAGGCTCAAAAAGAATTGGAAAGACATAACAAAGAGTTGGAGAAACAAATTAGTGGAAGTGGTGTAATTGTAGATTTTGCTGAAAAACTTGAAGGTCTGCCTGATAAAGCGAGATTGTTAGTTGGAGATATGCTTTCTTCTATAGCACAAGCAGGTGTAAAATTAACGAAAAGAGGTAATGGATTATATCTTTCTAATAAATAAATGAGCATTGATGAGTGGTTGAAAGAATTTGGAAATAATACAACATCAAATTTACAACTTGCCAAATATTGTAAGAAATTAAAAATTCATAATGTGGTTATTTGTATGAGAGATGAATTAACAAATGTGCCGAAACATACAAAGAATATTATTATGAACTTAGAAGATAATAATGGGAACGGTTCTCATTGGGTTTGTATTTTTAATAGTCAAGACAAATATTATTTTGATAGTTTTGGCCTTCCACCACCTGTTGAAGTTATAAAATTCTTACAGAATGGTGTTTATCAAACATTTCAAGTCCAAGAATTAAATTCCAAGTGTTGTGGTCAATTATGTCTATATGTGTTATTTCAACTCAACAAAAATAAAAAATTTTATGATATTATTTTTAATCTAATATAAATGACTTATGTTGGTAAAGATGGTTCTATCTTTGGTGTATCTCAAGAACTGGATATTGATTTATCAAATTATTACACAAAGGCACAGGCTGAACGATATAAATATAATATAAACAAAAATATTAACATGAAAAATGCTTATAAATTAAAAAATTATCCAAGCCCGACTGACGCGAATGACTTGGTGAGATTAAGCGATTTATCACAATATATATACTTAAATAAAACGGCTGTGTATTCTAAAGATACAGAAGTGTTGATATTATCTCCAGGTCATACAGAATTCACAGTTCGAATTAAAATAAATTTTTATAAAGAAGGGCGTATCGTTTGTATGAGAATAGAACAATGGGGGTATGATATGAATGATTTAGGGTATAATTGGTCATTTAAAATTAACCTCGAAGACCTGGAACAATTAAATCAGTCTCGTAAGGAAGAATATTATCCACTTGGTATCGAGAATGAGTTTTGTGGGTCCACGATTAGTAAACAACAAATAAAAGAATTTAATAAGGGTAAATATAATAATGGTTTTGCCCTTGTTTATCTCATGAAAACAGAAAAAACAGGATTATATATAATAAGTAAGGAAATACAAAATGATTTAACTATGGGAAGATGGGGAGGTGTTTCGTGCCATAATATTATTCTAACATATATTTCTAATACATAAATGACAGCAAGAAGGCTTCAAGAAAATTATCATTTCTGTGTTCAAGCATACCTTCAAGAAAAGGGTATTCGGTATTTTAATAAATATGTTCTACAACATAAGAATGAGGTATTTTCAATAAAAGATTGGCATTATGCTGATGTTGATAAACCGACAACTTTAGATTTAATTAGAATGTTAAATAATGAAAAAATTATAAGGTTAAGAAAAGGTAAGGCTCTTTTAGAAATTCAAAAGAAATTTTATTGGTATCCTGTTGTAAAAAAAATTATTTTGGATACAGGAATAACAAGAAATCCTGATGAATATATGTATAATATTCTATGGGGTGTAAACGATTCAAGTATAGTAAGGGATGAGGAAGGAGTTGAAGAAGAGAGGGAAGAGAGAGAGAAGGAGGAAAGAGAGAAGAGAGAGAGGGAGAAGAAAGAGAAGGAGGAAAAGGAGAAGAGAGAGAAGGAGGAAAAGGAGAAGAGAGAGAAGGAGGAAAGAGAGAAGAGAGAGAGGGAGGAAAGAGAGAGAATGAATAAATATCAAAATATGGAAACCAGTGAGATTCAAAAAAGAATAGAGGTATTACAGAAAATAACTCAACCCACCGAGGAGGAAAACAAAGAATTGACAAGTCTATTTGCAATATTTTCTTCAAGACTATTGACATCGTCAAGCTATTCATTTTAATTCAAGTTTTTTCTTAAATAAATGGAGGAGAGAGTGAAGGCATTTCTAAGGATTCTTTATGTTTTAAAAATGAAGATTCAAATGTGCATGTTGGAAACTAAAAAGGTTTTTGCACTCTGCAGGAATTTTTCTCATAAATAAATGAGTTATTGTCTCAAATGTAAAAAGAAAACTAATACTAAAAATATTTCATATATTAAAAGTAAAAATAACAGGGTTATACAAAAAGGTATATGTTCGGTGTGTGGTTCAAAAAAAAATCAATTTATCTCCAAACACAAACTCGGAGGAGATATACAAAAGTTTTTATCAGGAAGTAAATTTACAACTACTGGAATACCAGGGGAATTACATCTTCCAGGTTATTCTTTCTGTGGTCCAGGCACAAACTTAGATAAAAGATTAGATGAGGCAGACAATCCTAAATCCTGGAGTAAACCAATCAATAGAGTTGATGAAGTGTGCATGAGACACGATATTGATTATGGGAATACCACAACGTTGGAAGAAAAGCATGAAGCCGATAGAGAAATGTTGTATAATTTGTCTCTGATACAAAATCCAACCTTGAGAGAAAAAGTTGATAGGTTCATCGTGAAGAAGATGATTAGTGCTAAATTGAAACTTGGACTTGGAAATTCAAAAAACTCATAGGCTCTAATGATGCCATTAAGACTGAAGAGCAATTAGCTGATGAATTACATAAACCAATATTCACAAAGTTTCAGAGAAGGAAAGTTTATTCCAAGGAAGTTGATTATATCTGGTCTGCTGATTTGATTGAACTCAATAATGATAAGGGGTACAAGTATGCTTTAACCGTTATTGATTTGAGGAGTAGATATGCGTGGGTTGTCCCTTTAAAAAACAAAACAGGTAAAACTCTTATGTTAGCTTTTCAACAGATATTTAATAAAAGTAAGAGAAAACCTAAAAAATTGTGGACTGATGAGGGTAGAGAGTTTTATAACAAGACATTTATGAATTTTCTAAAAAATAACAGTATTACATTATACAGTACCTTTAATGAAGGGAAGGCAGTTGTTGTTGAACGTTTTAATCGTACCTTAAAAGAGAGACTATATAAAAAATTCACACAACTCGGTTCACAACAATGGTTATCTTTTATTCAGGATATTGTGGATAAGTATAATGACACGATTCACACGTCAACGAATATGAAGCCATCAGAAACATTTACAAAATTAAAATATGAAAAAGAGATTAATGTCAGAAAACCTAAGTTCAAAGTTGGTGATATCGTAAGAATATATAGGTGGAAATCTCATTTTGAAAAGGGTTTTACTGAACGATGGACGAAAGAACTTTTTAAAATTGTTGATGTAATAGATACAGTTCCTTGGACTTATAAAATATATGATTTGGAAGGGGAAGAGATTTTAGGTTCATTTTATTCACAGGAATTACAAAAGACAAAACTAAGCATATAATACACCTTTGTGGACACTAGAGGGACAAGTCCGAGGTGTATTACAGTATATAATGTGTGTCAAGGGGGACGTTCTTAGATCTGTGAACCCCAAACACAGAATCCTCAACTGAATAGTCAAGGCTTAACTTTTGTTTGTTGATGTGTATGTGTGTGTGTCCCAACCCTCACATTCAAAATCTCAAAATGATATGTGGCTCAGGAGGTGGTCAAACAAGAGCATTAAGAGAAGTTTATCATTTCGTAATGGCACAAAAGGGGTATCTTAAAAAATATAAAGATTCAAATGTTTTGTTTGTCAATATTTTAGATGGGGATTATTGTGCAAAGAAAATTAAACTATTGAAGGAATTTGAGAATGAACAAATCTTTATAGGTTCAATGAGTGAGCTGTTCAACCCCCAGGTTAAAGGGGAGACAAATAAATATACCTTGGGATAGCCTGGTTATATATATACAAAGCCTGGTGTTGGCTTAGTGGTTAGGGTGGCGGCTTGGGATCCCAGTGTCCCGAGTTCGAATCCCGCTCAGCTGCTGAATTAACACCAGGGGGTTGACTCAGCCTGTCATCCTTCCGAGGTCGGCGAAATGAGTACCAGTATACTGGTCCCGGTGTATGCCCCGGTTAGAATAGGTGTACCATATCCCTGTGTTGTAAGAGGCGTCCAGGAAGGGCATCCGACCATAAAACATTGCCTCACAAAAAGCCAAACCCCTGCACAGCAGGGAAAAACGGATAAAAAGGGGGTTTATTTTTAGGGTAAAAAAATATAAATCGCTGAAAATCCCCCATTCATTTACATGGGGAAAAGTGAGCCAGAATCAGTATTCTTACCCTACTGTCATCGTCTCTCCTGCAGGCCTACCATGATAGTCATCGTCCCTCCTGCAGCCCTACCATTATAGTCATCGTCCCTCCTGCAGGCCTACCATTATAGTCATCGTCCCTCCTGCAGCTCTACCATTATAGTCATCGTCCCTCCTGCAGCTCTACCATTATAGTCATCGTCCCTCCTGCAGCCCTACCATTATAGTCATCGTCCCTCCTGCAGGCCAACCATGATAGTCATCGTCCCTCCTGCAGCCCTACCATTATAGTCATCGTCCCTCCTGCAGCCCTACCATTATAGTCATCGTCCCTCCTGCAGCCCTACCATTATAGTCATCGTCCCTCCTGCAGCCCTACCATGATAGTCATCGTCCCTCCTGCAGGCCTACCATGATAGTCATCGTCCCTCCTGCAGCCCTACCATTATAGTCATCGTCCCTCCTGCAGCTCTACCATTATAGTCATCGTCCCTCCTGCAGGCCTACCATTATAGTCATCGTCCCTCCTGCAGCCCTACCATGATAGTCATCGTCCCTCCTGCAGCCCTACCATGATAGTCATCGTCCCTCCTGCAGCCCTACCATTATAGTCATCGTCCCTCCTGCAGGCCTACCATTATAGTCATCGTCCCTCCTGCAGCCCTACCATGATAGTCATCGTCCCTCCTGCAGCCCTACCATTAGTCATCGTCCCTCCTGCAGCCCTACCATGATAGTCATCGTCCCTCCTGCAGCCCTACCATTATAGTCATCGTCCCTCCTGCAGCCCTACCATTAGTCATCGTCCCTCCTGCAGGCCTACCATTATAGTCATCGTCCCTCCTGCAGCCCTACCATTATAGTCATCGTCCCTCCTGCAGCTCTACCATTATAGTCATCGTCCCTCCTGCAGGCCTACCATGATAGTCATCGTCCCTCCTGCAGCCCTACCATTATAGTCATCGTCCCTCCTGCAGGCCTACCATTATAGTCATCGTCCCTCCTGCAGCTCTACCATTATAGTCATCGTCCCTCCTGCAGCTCTACCATTATAGTCATCGTCCCTCCTGCAGCCCTACCATTATAGTCATCGTCCCTCCTGCAGGCCAACCATGATAGTCATCGTCCCTCCTGCAGGCCAACCATGATAGTCATTGTCCCTCCTGCAGCCCTACCATGATAGTCATCGTCCCTCCTGCAGGCCAACCATGATAGTCATCGTCAATCCTGCAGCCCTACCATGATAGTCATCATCCCTCCTGCAGGCCAACCATGATAGTCATCGTCCCTCCTGCAGGCCAACCATGATAGTCATCGTCCCTTCTGCAGCCCTACCATGATAGTCATCGTCCCTCCTGCAGGCCAACCATGATAGTCATCGTCCCTCCTGCAGGCCAACCATGATAGTCATCGTCCCTCCTGCAGGCCAACCATTATAGTCATCGTCCCTCCTGCAGGCCTACCATGATAGTCATCGTCCCTCCTGCAGCCCTACCATTATAGTCATCGTCCCTCCTGCAGGCCTACCATTATAGTCATCGTCCCTCCTGCAGGCCTACCATGATAGTCATCGTCCCTCCTGCAGGCCTACCATGATAGTCATCGTCCCTCCTGCAGGCCTACCATGATAGTCATCGTCCCTCCTGCAGGCCTACCATGATAGTCATCGTCCCTCCTGCAGGCCTACCATGATAGTCATCGTCCCTCCTGCAGGCCTACCATTATAGTCATCGTCTCTCCTGCAGGCCTACCATGATAGTCATCGTCCCTCCTGCAGCCTTACCATTATAGTCATCGTCCCTCCTGCAGCCTTACCATTATAGTCATCGTCCCTCCTGCAGCCCTACCATTATAGTCATCGTCTCTCCTGCAGGCCTACCATGATAGTCATCGTCCCTCCTGCAGGCCTACCATGATAGTCATCGTCCCTCCTGCAGGCCTACCATGATAGTCATCGTCCCTCCTGCAGGCCTACCATGATAGTCATCGTCCCTCCTGCAGGCCTACCATTATAGTCATCGTCCCTCCTGCAGCCCTACCATTATAGTCATCGTCCCTCCCGCAGCCCTACCATGATAGTCATCGTCCCTCCTGCAGGCCAACCATTATAGTCATCGTCCCTCCTGCAGCCCTACCATGATAGTCATCGTCCCTCCTGCAGCCCTACCATGATAGTCATCGTCCCTCCTGCAGCCCTACCATGATAGTCATCGTCCCTCCTGCAGCCCTACCATGATAGTCATCGTCCCTCCTGCAGCTCTACCATTATAGTCATCGTCCCTCCTGCAGGCCTACCATGATAGTCATCGTCCCTCCTGCAGGCCTACCATGATAGTCATCGTCCCTCCTGCAGGCCTACCATTATAGTCATCGTCTCTCCTGCAGGCCTACCATGATAGTCATCGTCCCTCCTGCAGGCCTACCATTATAGTCATCGTCTCTCCTGCAGGCCAACCATGATAGTCATCGTCCCTCCTGCAGGCCTACCATGATAGTCATCGTCCCTCCTGCAGCCCTACCATTATAGTCATCGTCCCTCCCGCAGCCCTACCATGATAGTCATCGTCCCTCCTGCAGCCCTACCATGATAGTCATATTCACGTTCATTCTCGTTTTGTTTTTTTCCTTTCTGGATGTTCCTTTTATCCTTCCTTTCCAAATATGCTCCCTATATTTGTGTTCCTGATGAGTTGGCAGGGAAGAATATCCGCACACTCGCTTTTGAGCTATTAAACCTGGGTTCGAATCCCGAGCCGGAAATAAACTACATCCCGGTGTTTTACAGGTAGGGTGGTGTGTGGGTGTAGTGTAGTGTCGTCCCTCGGATGGACGTTGAATCGGAGGACCAGTCTGCCGGGACTGGTCGTTGGTGGACATTAGATATCTCACGCTGCCCTTTGGTGAACATATTGGGAGAGTTATCGCCGGCACCCTGAACAAATTACACATTCCTGTTGTCTTCAGTTGAACGTCAAGCTTGGCGAACCGCTTCGTGAAAGACTTGTGGTGCGAAAGACTATTTTGTGGTGGTGGTGATAGTAGTCGTAGTAGTAGAAGCTAAATGCTGTAAGTTGAATTGTTTGGTTGTCGGCACGATTTCTGACAGTCTGATCAGACCGAAACTCTGGGTGTCCTGCCAGCAGAGTACCACAAAAGAGACCATGCTGTTTTTCAGTCGAAATATTAAGCCGGTTGTCCTTGTGTTGATATAGAGGCCCATGGTATCCTTTTAATATCAATTCTCTCGAGGGTAGCCCCTTGTGCGATCGAATTGCTTCAGGAACCCTCCTGATCAACGAATGTGGTGGCTCCAGCGCAGCTCCCGAGTTGTTGGGTCAGCTGATCGACGTTCCCAACTGAGCCCGTGTTGCTGGGATCCTATGTTAAAATCCTGCACATTGTGTTAATTCCTTGTGAGCAACCTTTTATTCTAATGCGAGGTCGACCTGTTCTGTGGATGTTTACAATAAGTGGGCCATTGCCTCCAAATTTGTTGTTTCTGCAGACATCACGATGTCGGAAACCATTAAAGAAAAGCTGAAGAATTACAAAACAGCTCCCTTTGATGCACGCTTTCCCAACCAGAACCAGACGCGCAATTGCTATCAGAATTACTTGGGTGAGTGTCTTGCACACGGGGCACCTCGTGGGTGTTCTGCGGGTTTTGTAA
This sequence comes from Eptatretus burgeri, assembly GCF_056783735.1. Taxonomy (NCBI): domain Eukaryota; kingdom Metazoa; phylum Chordata; class Myxini; order Myxiniformes; family Myxinidae; genus Eptatretus; species Eptatretus burgeri. The sequence goes on along the minus strand of NC_140977.1, from coordinate 39,847,415 downwards.
GGGGCTTTTAAGGGAGTGCTGAGCACAAGGTGTACATGTTAAAGTTGACCGTCGAGTTGCCTCTTCACATGTTATTTTGGTTTGAGGAACACGTCTCGTCTCGCATTGAGGAAATTTGATTATCTGTTGTGCATAAATGTCCATTTGTTTTGCTTTACCCTTCCCTCCCAAACATTATTTTTTAATTTATCCTGTGCATAGTTTGAAATAAAGCCTGGTGTTGGCTCAGTGGTTCAGTTAGCGGCTTGGGATCCAAGGGTCCTGAGTTCAAGCCTCGTTGGCCGCTGAATTAATACACACCAGGGGGGTTGACTCGGCCTGTCATCCTTCCGAGGTTGGCAAATTGAGTACCAGCTTGCTGGGATAATTGAGCCATTCGAGTATCCTGCGACGGAGTGGCGACCTGTCCAGGATTGTGCTCAACAGCCCAGGAAACTGCTTCGGCAGCAACGACACTCACTGTGGAGAGTATGGTTCCAAAAAATAACTGGAGGGGGAGCACTCGGGAGAGTGCAAAACCTCCACCGCCAAAACTGCTGGGTCACTCAAGTGAACCTTTTATCTTATTCATTAAATATGATGTCAACAGTGTTGACAGTTATAGTTCTTTTCTCCAATTTTTTTTTTTTGGGGGGGGGGGGTTGGAAATCACTTAAAACGTGTAGAAATGCAAAAAAATATATATATTTTTCTTTTTTTTGGGGGGGTTGGAAACCACTTAAAACATGTAGAAATGCAAAAAAAATTTTTCTCTTTTTTGGGGGGGGGGGAGGGAGTAAAAAAAAATTGGGGGGGTTGGAAATCTCTTTAAACATGTAGAAATGCAAAAAAAAAATTTTTTTTTTTCTCTAACAATTTTTTTGGGGGGGGGCCAAGTCCAAAATTTAATGGCATGATCCTTGGACCATACCTAACCCCCCCCCCCCACCAAGTTTCGTCGAAATCCGTCGAGGAGTTTTTCCGTAATACTGTTCACAAACAAACAAACAAACAGAAAGGGGTGAAAACAGTAACCTCCATCCATCTTCGAAGATGGCGGAGGTTAATAAAAAGTTTGAGATATCCATATTTGAGGCGAGACTGTGCTATACCCAGCGTTGCCACTAGTTATTGGAAAATAATAAAGGCAGATAAAAAAAAAACTTAACATTAATCTGGAAGGCCTTCTAAACACCTCTTGGAATTCCTGATGGAACCCCTGGCTCATAATGAAGGGAACCGTTATTGAAATCCCATATAACCATGCAGGCTCATCTGTTTCCGTGTCCTTGTAATTAATGTAGAAGTACAGTGATGTCCACTGTCCCCATCCTATATGTCATTATACGTATGGGCTCCACGATGAACCTGAGATTGGTGTTTAAAATAAAGAAAGAAAATCAAAACACCTGTTGAAAATCTGGCACACTTGATCATATTGTTGGTCAATTGTAATTTTGATTGGCTTGGTTCCCCGCAGAGCCAAAAAGGGAGCAAAATCATCCCCTGGCACCTTACCCAGAGTTGGCCAAAAGCATCTTATTTGTAGTCCGTAATATTTTGATTAGCCAGGGAAAGGCAATCACTCTTTGTTCTTTTTTTTTTTTTATACAATCATAAAAAATGTAGCTATTGTCACCAATTGAGAATTATGAAATGTCATTATTCTTGAATCTTTTTAATTTTTGTTTTTTGCATCCTTAAAATGTACTGCAAAGCAGCAAATGCAACTTCAAAGACAGAGTCCTTCGTGAGGAGACAGCCACATGCTTCATTTGAGGGTCCTCGATTGGTTGTGAAATGTCAAATGTCTTTTGTAGCCCTTCATTGATGAGACAAAATATTTTTGGGGGAATTGAGAGTAGGAAGCGCAACCACCTACCTAAATGATGCTCGGAAGAGTGCAGGGCCTGGACAATGACACAAGAATGCAGAATGAAAACTAGAAGGGCACTCGGTAGACCACATACCTCCGCCACGTAATGCCTGATCCATGAGAACATATCGGGTCCGATACATTTTTGAGATATGGTGCAATGTATCGTTTTTGGCTCTATCTCTCAATGGTGAAGAATCACTTTTAAAAAAATTAAATAATTCTAGTATCCAGATCCGGATTCGGATCTTCACCAAAATCGAATCAGTTCGTCGTGGTCACACACCCAACCTGTCCAAGTTTCATCCAAATCCGTCCACAACTTTTCGAGATATCGTGCTATAGATCGGTTTAGCCCTATCTCTCAATGGTGAAGAATCGCTTAAAAAGATTCTCGCATCCAGGTCTTCACCAAAATCGAATTAAATTCGTCCTTGTCTCACACTCAACCTGTCCACCAAGTTTCATCCGAATCCGTCCACAACTTTTTGAGATATCCTGCTTACAAACAGAAAGACAGTCAGGGTGATAACATCAGCTGTCCACTTTCGATGGTGAAGGTAATGAACAATAACTGTTAAGCAATGCATTTCCAGAATAGTTTTTTTTTAGCCTTCGAAGACAGCCTCTCAGAGCACAGATAGCGGAGTCTGGCCACGAACCCAGAACTTGGAAGTATTCATGGTGTGTATATATATATATATATATATATATATATATATATATATATATATATATATATATATATATACATGGTGTATATAGTGTTTAATATATATATATATATATATATACATGGTGTATATAGTGTTTAATATATATATATATATACATGGTGTATATAGTGTTTAATATATATATATATATATATATATATATATATATATATATATACATGGTGTATATAGTGTTTAATATATATATATATATATATATATATATACATGGTGTATATAGTGTTTAATATATATATATATATATATATATATATACATGGTGTATATAGTGTTTAATATATATATATATATATATATATACATGGTGTATATAGTGTTTATATATATATATATATATATATATATATATATATATATATATATATATATATATATATATATATATATATATATATATATATATATATATATATATATATTTTAATTGATTGTTGAAAAGTGTTTTTTATTTTTATAATAGGTGTATGAAAAGGGCAGATTTTACTTAATTTCATATTTACTCATTGTTTTATAAATGCAATTGACATGTTCTTTGATGTGATTATTTTTTTTTCCCTCCCCTCCCAACAAATGAACTTTTAATCGATTTTGAGAAATCGGCCCCAGTACACTCACCTCTCTTTCACCATTGTTGGCAGATTTCTACCGTTGCACCAAGGCCCTGAATGCCAAAGGTGTCGACCCCCTTCCGTGCGAATGGTATCAGCGTGTCTACAAATCCATGTGCCCTATGTCATGGGTGAGTTTGTGAAGATCTGGGTCACTTTTTCAAAACGACCAATAGTTTTTTTTTGGAGATTGTGTTTTTTCCAACAACTTGTGGGTTTGACTTCAAAATCAGACGGTGTGAGTGTGCATGAGCCCGTTTTGATCGATCTGATCCCTCGTACTTGCGATCTTTTCAGATTCAGAAGTGGGATGAACAACAGGAAGCGGGTACTTTTGCTGGGAACGTATGAAAGCGTGTCCTTTTCAATGTCCTTGATGTCCATCTTTATTGTAATCGCACCATGACTTCTACCCAACTCGTTGCAGCCTTTGCAGCTCAATAAACTTGGTTGATGGAATCTCTTTATTTATTGATTGTTATTGGATCTGAAACACTCTCTCGCTTGATTTATAAAGCAGAAAATTTTGCATTTGCTGCATCTCCTTGATCACATTTACAATTTCTTTCTCATTGTTTTATATTGGACTGCAACTATTTTTTAATAGTCCCACTTATTCCTACCTCCTTGTGAGGTTGGTGGGGGAATGTTACTGGCTCAATTCTTTTCGGAATTGATGGGTGAGGCTTTCTTTTTTTTTTTTTTTCTTTTAAATTGGTGAAACAAAAGAAGAGACTTTAAGACTATGCATTCAAGGATTTCAAGACGTTGACTGGTTTTTGAAACTTTAATTTGTCTGATAAATACACTCATCAGTAACCGCTTACACTTTGGTGAATTTTCTATTGAGGCTCGGTGAGGTCGAGACCCTTCATTCCAGATTCGTGAAACACCCTGCATCCATGGCTGCAGAAAACGTTTTTTTTCTTTTATTTTTGGAACGCTGGTCACATTTTCCATCCAACCATTATGTCATTTTGTTGAAACATTCTTCATGGGTCGGTGCTCTTACATTTAAAGTTTTGTGTCAATCGCTCAAACGGTGGCGGAGAAAATTTTTCAAGTGAGGGTGGAAGAAAAAAAAAGTTTGGGCCTCGGCCGACATTCCACAATATGGACAAGGATGGTTGTGAATGCCTATTACTAGTTTATGGAGCCACCTCGTTCTTTGCCCCAAGTGGCTGAAATGACATGGTCGGCATTTCAGCCAATTGTAGCATCCAATGACACTGCTGGCGCATGAGGTGGAAAAAGTTTATTCAACAAAACAAGTTCCAGAAATGCATTTTGAATAATCTTGTCCAATATCATTGAAACTTTTGAATTATTAAATAATCGATTTCTCTCTCTCCCTCTCAGATTTTATTATTAGTAACCCAATCCACTGGGATGCCTCATCTCACAGATAAGCAGGTGAAGAATGTCATTCTGGCTCTTGTCCAGCAGCGGCCTGAAAAAGAGGGAGTTCACCCTTTTCATTCAAAATCATGATTATTAAAATGGTTTCAGGTTCGTGTATAAAATGACTCTGAACTGTTAAGGCCCAAGTCACATGTGCCACGGCGGCCATGGGGTCTACAAAATCTACGGCCACCAGCAATTATAGAGCGGCCACAGTATTTCCACGGTCACACAATGTCGCAGTCACATATGTTTTTATTTTTCGGGGAGCCGCACGGCGTGTTTATAAATTGTGGAGACCGAAAACGTGGGGGTGCCGTACGGTCTTTGATTTGATGTCGCACGGTGACCTTAGGGCGTTCCTGCGGCGACCATAGAATTTTCAAGGCAGACGCAGGGGGACCGCAGGGGGACCCGAAGGTGAACGTGCGGCCAGACGGACGGTAACGAGTGGTTTTTTATGTTGCCAAAACTAAGTTTTTGCAAGATATGTTAGTCAGCTTGTATGGTTTTTTTTTTTGGTTTTTTTTTTTGTTTGTCTGTAATCACGGATAAAAAATTCTGCAGAGCACAGTTATCACAGTTATCACTTTGCATATCAGAGGCCTATAGAGGTCCCTTTCAGCGCATAAAATTTTGAAGGTCAAGGTCACTTTGTCGCAAATCAGGGGAGACGACGAAACCCTTATTTTTTGAGTAATTTTGATCGGATCGTCTTCAAACTTCATGGGAATATAGTTCATGGTCTGGTGCTCAGCTGATTAATTTTGGGTGGCGATTGGCCTTGACCTTCATGGTTAGCGTCTTAGGTCAAATTTTCAAGTTTTAGGAACCATATCGTGTAGTACCTCAAATTTAACACCTCAATATGTCAAGTTTTCTCAATATGTAAAGCTTGAGACATTATGACGTCATTTGGTGACGTTATGAGGCAAATGCATATTTTTCATGGTTACTCTGTAGAACGATTCTCATCGGAATCTCTCGTAGGCAGATAGATATTCCTCAAGGAGTCGCTCCTGGTGGATAGCAGCTCTGTTCACCTCAGTGTGACCTTAAAGAAGTCACACGTGGTCACCTTTTGGCAAGATACGGGTCACCCTGCGGGTGGCATTGGTTTATTTTTTTTTTACCAGTTCTTTTATTTCGGCTTGTCTAATTGCTACGGCAAACGTAGAAATGAAAAAAGTTATAACTCCGCGATATAATTCCACGGCGACCTTGCGGCCTGTAAAAGATAGCCAAATGGCGTAGGGCCACCCTGAGGCCACCGCAGAAACTCTGCGGCCGCCACACGTTTCTGTCAATTCGGAGGGCGTACGGACGCCGTATCCTCGCCGTAGAGCAAATGTGACAGGCCTAAGCACAAGCCTCATGCTACTTTCAACATTTCACCCCCCCCCCCCAATTTTTTTTGAAGTTAAAATGTCAAAAAGAATAACAGGTCATCAATTAAATCAAATGTCATAACAGAAAATGCATAACTAATACAGAGGACTCAAACTTGGGCTGATGGCATACGTAACAAGCCGGCACGATTACCATCACCATCATCTTAAAACATGTTCCATACAGAGTGAGGGTGATGCCGAAGCAGTTTCTACGGCTGGGATTACAATCATTATTTGGCTCGGCAGGAATTTGTTCTTGGTGCCAGCAAGAGCTCACCTACTCTTCGTGAAGGACGCCGTGGAATCTTTAACATCCACCAACTAATTCTGGCAGACGGGACGCCAAGTTTAACGTCCATTTGAGGGACGGCACACACGTTGATGAATCACCCTGCCTGCGAGACATCAGGATGACGGTTTATAGCTGGGTCGGGCTTCTAACCCAGGCTAGACAGCTTTGAGGTGAGCGTGTGTATCTCAAGGCCATCCTGCCAGCTTCATGATCACCCTGACTTAAAAATAATTGAAGTAATAATAACTTGAAATTCCAGTTTAATTAGATATTTCTTTCAACGATTCGTTAAAATTGCTCATAATGATCAAATGTTTGTGGATAAATGATGAGTACTGTGTATCATTCAAAATGTGCAGAGGTAGCACACCAGCCCTTGAATTGTCTGGTAGTCTGGATTAAATTTCCGACCTCATTATATACTCAGAATCGTGCTTCGGAGGTGGCATGTCGCACAAATGAGTGTGCCGTCTCTCAGGCCAAAGCTGGGAGTCTGTTGGCATTACCTGGGGTACATTAAAGATCTACGCAGTGTCTTTCACGAAGAGCGCCAGCACACCGAACAAATTACAAATTCCTGTTCTAGCTCACACTCGGAAGGTAATGGTAAACCACCCAGTGTAATTTCGTCATGAGACTGCTGTGGCAATGCCGAACCTGCTCTCAGGAGGAGGACCCCTGCAAAAAAATAAAAATAGAGTATACCCATTTCTTCCAAAAGTCCCTTCCCAATTAATGTTTGGTTCAGTACAAATTAATAGCTCACTGTAGAACCTCCAGGATTTATTCCTCCATTGCCGACGACCGATAGGAGGGATTGGGTGCACTGGGGAAGTCCCCTGCAGTGGAGATTGTCGATCAATATGAAATAAACTTTTACGGAAAAAGCACGTGCTGGTGTCGTTTATTTGTTCGCAATTCTCAAGGATTTCTCGAGTATGACCATCACTCATACAGGCAACAGCGTCTATGACGTCGATGTTATTGGAGGTGATTCCCGGTCAGCTGGAAGCAGGAGGATGCGTTATCTACATTTGGGGAAATTTTAATCTCTTGATTAGTCCAAAAAACGGAATTTGTTTTGCAGGTCCCCAAGACACTTGTACCAATCCATTTTGTTTGTGGTATGCAACGGCACAAGTGGAGACATTTCTATGTGATTAACAGCAACATCCATTTGGCAACTTGGGAGACCTGAAAGTAACTTTTTCTCATACTCCCATGGTACGTTTGAAATTCATTCTTGTGGTTTCAGAGCAAACGGATTTGCCGATATACGAGGGTGTGTGAGAAACCTGAATGATGCTTTTACATCCCTCTAAAAGTGAGGCAGGAGAGCGTAGGCCACATCTTACCATAGCTCCTTCTGTAGTACATGCAGTGCTTCCACGTCCTTTTCTTGGCAAGCCATCTACACGCACGCACACTACGTTGCAGGTTATGCCCTCCAGGCATTAAGCTGGCTGTATCGTGTGCTAACATTCACTTGTGGACAAATCGTTCCAGAAAACATTTCAGACAGTAAGCCAAGAAGTGTGTTACCATGTGAGCCAAATTTAAATTCCTTTTTACGTGGGAAACAAAAAATTCAACCATTGGCTAACCACATACTCATCACCACAAGACAATCAAAAAATGAAAAGCAAAAAGAATCGGCCTGGTTAAAAATCTGACCAGGGGGCCCCGGTTACGAAGAGACCAGGTTATCGTGACCTCTTTTGTTGCTCGTGCACGCCGGTACTGATGAAACCAAAAGGTTGGATTTGTCAGACTCGAATCCCGGTTCAATATGCATTTCACGACAAATGATGGCCAACTACTGTTCAGGTTGTATCGTTACATACCCTTCAAGATCCGGTGAGGTCTTTAAAGTACAATTGTGTTGCACTTAAAATACACAATGTTCCATATGTCTCATGAGCCCAGTGATTGTTTTTCACCATATTATACCTTGCAATTGAATATTATTTCTCGCAGAGGGTAACAAGACCCAAGTACCCCAATGAATACGCCCAAGCTCGTTTCCAAATTTGCATCCATCCGATTCGGCTGACAGGATGGCCAAGAGGTACACATCTCTGAGCTTCGATCCGATCCCAGGCGAGTGTGCGTACCTCGAGGCCATCGTGCCAGCCCTGCTGCTTCAGTATCTAAATAGGGGGGAAAAAAAATAGATGCAATCGCTGTACATTGTCCCAATGAGGTGTTTTGCTGTAACGAGCCATTTTACTCACCACCACTGACTGCAGAAGGATGAACAGCTCCTCAGGCAGGCATTGTGCTGTGGAGAACATACGTGAACGTGCTGCATTATTACATTATCACTTGTGTTTGGACCCATTAAACTCAGTACCTCGAAGAAGAATGTGTTCAGCACAAATACCCGTTTTAAATTATCACCTCTGCCCCCGAAGGTGGCAGGACGGAGGTTATGTTTTCACCTGTCTGTGTGTGAGCAGGATATCCCAAAAAGTTGTGGACGAAACTTGGGCAGGTTGGGCGTGTGCTCATGACGATTTGAATCGTGTTTGGTGAAGATCCGGATCCAGATACGAGAATTTTTTTAATTGATTTTTTTTTTTTACTACATTGAGAGATAGGACCAAGAACGATACATAGCACGATGTCTCAAAGTTGTGGACGGATTCGGATGAAATGTGGTGGACAGGTTGGGTGTGTGACAAGGACGAATCGATTCGATTTTGTGAAGATACTGATCCGGATATGAGAATTTTTTTTAATTATTAAAGTTACTCTGCAACATTGTGAGAAGGAGCCAAAAACGAGATGGAGTACTGTATGGCATGATATTTCAAAACGATGTGGACGGGTTATGAGTGATGGCAAAACTGGCGGACGAGTTGGGAAGGTGACAAGAATAAGCCGATGAGATTTTGGTTAATGTGCAGATGTAGATCAGGCCTATCACAAAGGGATACATAACGTAAACCGTTCAGCCTGGCGTAGGTATGCGCTCCACTGAGTGCTCTTCGAGTTACCCTCGCCAAAGGAGAGGACATAGCATTTGGATCCCTTTGTTTGTTTGTCTGCACAGAATTTTTGTGTTTTTATCCACAACCACTTGTCGGATTGAGACGAAATTTTCACCATTGGTGCGACTACTCATGGAGAATGTTTTAATGATAATTATGACGTCATAGGTCACGTGGGGGAAAAAAAACGGGGAAAAAAATTGGACCTCTATCTCTGAAACCGCACCAGGGAAAAAAATTGACGCTTGGCACACTGAAAGTACTCCTCATGGGGAATAAGTGGGATGCTTTGATGACATCATAGGTGCCTTTGTTATGATGTCATGGTTGCATTTGTAGAACGCTACATCTGATCAGTATGAAAAAATTTTGAGGGTCATCTACGGATAAAATGTCCCACAGAAAAAAAAAATAAACATTTCATGACGTCATCGGTCACGTGATTCGGCAGCCATATTATGTTTTTTTTTTTAAACCTTCAAAAATCTTCTCTGAAGCGGCTGAACAGATCGAGGCGGAACTTTACGTGTATGACCGCCTATCCATGAGGAACAAAAGGTTCACACACGTCATAGGTCACATGGTTTAGCAGCCATATTGGATTTATTTATTTATTATTTTTCACTTGGCTGTGCCTGGATGTGTTTGAGGGTAGAGGAGTATCAGCTGAAATGCAAATCCTATCCGGGTTCCTCCTGATGACTTGATCTTTGCTTTTTGCTTGTTCAGGTTCCTTCTGATGACTCCAACGCAGGACTGCACCTATTTGGTCTTCCATTTGATTTGAATTTAATTTATTTTAATCCCATTCTGAATTCCTTTGAATAATAAGAATAAAACGTCATAGGTCAAGGTCAGGTGTCCGATCAAAGCGGGAGGTCTCGTTACCCGGTCATCACTACCAACAGTTATAAAGTGGCAGTTCTAGTTACAGTATGTCTCTTATTAATTACGTAACACACCAGGACACAAACACCACACAGAACAAGTCCTGGTGAGGGTCTGCAATCTCTGATCACTCTTTTTCTTTCTCACTCCCCGCCTCCCTTCCCTTCACCCACTCCATTATTAAGGATTATTTCATTGTTTCATTGTACTTTGACAAAACATGGAAACAGCTTTTGTGACCAATTCGTTTTCATTGTAATCTCCATCTCTTTAAACATGTATGACGGAATTTGACAAAAGCCTGTATGGTATATCATGGTAAAATGACTTGTCGGCATCATGAGGTCATTTTGAATTGTATTCTTTACTTTATCTCCAGAATGTTGTCCACGTAACCTACCGTTTCAAGGACAAAACACCTTCGATACGTCGATAAATTGCTTTCGATCATATTCATTCCGCTGCAAGAAATCTAGCTATTGCATCTTGGCATGCACCGCCTACAGCCGCCATTTTAAACTCATCCGTCCTCCGGTGGATTATAGCAAAACTTACACAGCACTGGCAAGAAAAATTAAAATTGCAGCAAGTTTTTTTTATTGCTTATCTTTCTTTCACCGACTTTCCTGAGATAATTATGAAGGAAAAATGTATTCCACAGCAAGCTAACTCCAACTGAACAGCAGTAACAGCAACCAGGGGAAGTAGGTGAAGACTAAAGGAGAGGGCTTGAGCGAGATGTAGGAATAGACTAAAAGGGGGAGCCCCTACCCCTTTACACCCCTCCCTAGGATGGCTATAATAAGCAGCAACCAATGATATGTATGTTTCTAATTATATACGATTGTCATGTGTATGAGGAGGGACGAATGAGTCCTTCTCAGTGAAGTTGAAAAGTTGGCACCTGTGCCAGGATATGGATACTCTGCCTGTCATTTGCACTGTTATGAATGTGTGACTGCATAATGAAAACAAGAAAAAGAGCAATCAGATATTGTAGACGCTCGCCAGAACTTGTTTCGTGTGGTGTTTGTCTGGTTTTGTGTACTGGTGCGTTCCATAATTAATGAGACATAATTAGAACTGCCACTTTATAACGGCTGGCAGTGATGACCGGGTACCAAGACGTCCCGCTTTGATCGGACACCTGACCCTGACCCTGACCCCCATGACATTTTTTTATTATTATTCAATTAAATTTAGAATGGGATTAAAATAAATTTAATTCAAATCAAATGGAAGACCAAATAGTTACAGTCCTGCGTTGGAGTAATCAGAAGGAACCTGAACAAGCAAAAAGCAAAGATGAAGTCATCAGGAGGAACCCGGATAGGATCACATTTGAGCTGCTACTCCTCCACCCTCAAACCCATCCAAGCACAGCCAAGTGAGCCTTATTTTAAAACAAGGACAAATGTGTTCAAGAGCAGCGTCCTCAAAGTTTTGTCGGCTAAAAATAAAAAATAAAAACAACAACTTCCGATATTTTGTCATGTGCCTTAATTAAGCCAATAGCGAGACCCGTCATAATGTATTTACGTATTTACGAAATAAATAATGTATTTACGAATTTACAATACATTAAATGGAATAATCTTTAAAAAGTAACGTGAACTTTTAGAAACTTTCAAACAAATGTCCGAATATATTTAAAAGTTCATGATAGACGCTCTCAAAAGGCACTGTCTATGTGAGGATGTGTACAGGTGTTTAGTATTTAAGGAGATCCGGATCGTGTATATAAAAGAGCCGAGTCCAAATATAAAGGTTTTTGTCTTCACAAGAAGAAGAAGAAGAAGAAGAAGAAGAAGAAGAAGAAGAAGAAGAAGAAGAAGAAGAAGAAGAAGAAGAAGAAGAACAATGCCCAGCGTTCTTAGAGCAGCGTTCACGGCGCGAGACGCTGCTAAAAATTTAAGAAATCAAAATGAACCCAGATCAAAAAAATTAAATAATTCTGGCTGCCAGACCATGCGTCCGATCAAGTTGAAATTTAAAACATGTATTCCCCATCACGACTACATCATAAATGTGAATCATGTCGATCAATTAAGCAGTTCTCGAGAAAAGATTATTTAATATTTTTCTTCAATATGGCTGCCAAACCCTGTGATCTATCAATTATTCCTTAACCTCAGACACCCATTGCTTGGGGAACATTTATGTGAAGTCTCCCCTTGATCTATCCAGCCGCTCTGGAGATTATTTTGATCGGTTTTAGGGTAAATCCAATATGGCTGCCAAACCATGTGACCTATGACATCACGTGTGAGAGTTTTGTTCCTCATGGATAGCTAGTCATACAAGTAAAAGTTTCACCTCAATGTGTTCAGCAATTTGAGATTTTTGAACTTTTTTTTAAATATGGCTGCCAAATCACGTGACTGATGACGTCATCAATTTTTTTCTGTGGACCAATTTATCCCTAGGTGACCCTCCAAAATTTTCATTACGATCGGATGTAGCGTTCTAAATCTGCAATTATGACATCACAACGAAGACAGCTTTGACGTCATTAAAAAAAAAAATCACTCATTCCCCATGAGGAGTACTTGCTATGTGACAAGTTTCAATTTTTGCCTTTGTGCAGTTTCAGAGCTACAGAGGTCCAAAGTTTTTCGGTTTTTCCAGCATGTCTGCCACACCACATGACCTATGACATCATTACTATCGATACAACATTCTACATGAGTTGGTGCACCAATGGTGAAAATCTCGTCTCAATCCGACAAGCATATGCGAAGAAAAACACTGAAGTTCTGTGCAGACAGACAGACAGACAGACAAAAAAGAAGACGTCGTGCAGAGCATGATACTTGCAAAATCCATGACAAATTTGACCTCAAAAATAATTGGCTAGTTGAATTCAATGACCTGATATGCAAATCCTCTTCAAATTTCAAGTGAATCGGATGAAAATTGAGGATTTTAGAAATTACACCGAAGTTGTTGACCTTTGGCCTATGTTGACCTTTTGACCTCAAAAATAATAGGCTTCTTCCTTATGACAAACTCCACCATGTGGTGAAGTTTCGTAAAGATCGGTTTAAAATTGTGACCTGCAGGTGACAGACAGACAAACAGACAGACAAGCCGGTAGGCGGCGATGGGTCGCCGAGCATGGAAACGATAAGATGTAGAGCAAAATGGATGTCATATGGCGGATAGGGAATCACTTTAAGATTATGCATATCAAATCACATCCAGTTCCATCTACTGATAACTACTCGGTATCCATTTGAATGAAAAGTACCGAAAATGCGGTTTGAAATCGGAAATCCCCAAAGTTCGAGGGGGTGCTGTGGGTGAACAAAGATATAAATCGAAAATCCGGCTCGATTGTTTGTGCACAATGTATTCCAGACGATTAGTGTGAATTTTCATGACCATCCGACCATAACCCTCGGAGGAGTAGCATTCATCCAGCAGCCTCTTTATTTGGGTCTTTAACAGCAGGAAGATATAAAAACGTCACCTTAAAACAATGGGAAGAATATTAGTCGTGATGCATTTGAAATTGAAGGGAAAAACTCACAGCGAGCGTGACCCGGGCTGTCGAGCGCACTCCACGCATAATTTTCCAGTGTTCGGCCATGTTCTGGAGCCAGGTGTTGAGGAGGAGGCTGCAGAAGTGAACGCAACAACCCAAGCATGTCCAGATAATTATAATCCAGCCTGGTTTTACAGTCTTCAAGTGCGAGAGTGCTAAACAGAAGAGATCAGGTGTTGAAGAGTCAACTGGAATACCTCGTGATTGCTCACCTGTACCAACATCAGCAACAGCACTCGGGAAATTTCGTTGCTTGCGATGATGTCCTGAAAAGCACCTGTGTGAGGAGCAAAATGATGTTGCATTGGCAAAACTCATCGAATGATCAATACAGCCAAGTCAATACATTTCCAAGGAGATTGTTAAAGTTGGTGGTGCTTTCACTCTCCAATACAAAACTTTGTTCTGTGCTTTGGAAAGAAGGAAGAGGCCACCAACTGGAACAAAATAGTTTGATTGCAAATCAATTGGACAAAACTTTCGATTTGATATCAAATGAAGGACACATTTTCAAAATGTGTCAATTATTACCTCCGCCAGGGAAGGTGGAAGGAGGTGATGTTTTCACTCCTGTCTGTCTGTGTGCAGGATATCTCAAAAAGTTTTGGACGTTTTCGGATGAAATTTGGTGGGCAGGTTGGGTGTGTGACAAGGACGAATTGATAGATTTTGGTGAAGATCCGAATCCAAATCTGGATACGAGAATTATTAATTTTTTTATAAAGTGATTCTTCACCATTGAGATATTTGGGCAAAAAACGATATATAACACGACATCCAAAAAAAATGTATTGGGCCTGATATGTTCTCATGGATCAGGTATTACGTGGCGGAGGTATGCACTCTACCGAGTGCCCTTCGAGTTGTACGATATACGATACGATACGATATGTAGCATAACGATCAATGACGGCAGGGTGCATCCCTACATAAAGAAAAAAAACTTGAATTGACCATTCATTGAAAAATACTTCAATTGCTATGATTTTGTCATCAGCAAGAAATTATTTATTTATCTACTTTGAAAAAAAATATAAAAATATTCAACCTAAAATCGACAGGTTTGAGGCAAAAAAGCAGAAATCTGAAAAATGGTGGTGTGGCACGTATGAACCTCATCAACAATGGGTCTTCGCCGTTTGTTATGCAGCACGTAGCTGTGGCTTAACATCAGTTCTCACAGGGGTGTGATAGTGCTGCTGATGCAGTGCCCCCCCTGTTGGTTTGAGCACGAACTTGTAATTTGTTTCGGGTGCCGGCAACGGCTCGTCTGCTCTTCGCGAAGGACACCGTGGGATCTTCAATGTCTATCAACTAATAATAGCAGAAGGGTCGTCCAGTTTATCGTCCATCTGATGGATGACGCATACGTTGATGAATCGCCCTGCATGGGAAACACCAAGATGAAGGTTTATACCCGGACTAAGATTGAAATGCAGGCGAGACAGTTGAGGAGAGCGTGCATACCTCTCGGCTATCCTGCCGGCCCAACATTGATGGATGAATCATTTACATGTTCGATCTAAAGAGATAGTTTGGAGACTTTTTTTTTTGAGGTTATGAGCTTGTTGGTAACTTTTCATGACTGTGAAGGTAATCTTTACCAAACGACTTGGTTAAGAATAGAAACCGAGGTTTTCCGATTTCATCATGCAAGTGCTGAGGCAGTTGCGTTACGTGGCAGAAGAAGAAAGATGTCATTGGTTTCTAAAACACAACTTGCGTGAAGTCGATGGCGCGTCATCGCAAATCCCCACGCGTCCCACCGAAAGCAAAGTTGAAAGATGGCAAAAAGTTCCACCAGGAATGACGCAATATCAGATTTTGAGTTAAATTTTTTTCTCCGCAGTTTTGACCCCTGTGACCCAAAGTCCCTGAGGCATGAACCGGGGATCAAATCCCCCCCAAAAATTGACCATTTCATGCATCTCCCAATGTTGGTTGCGTATACATAGTTATGTTTAAAAATGTGCCCATAGTTGCATTTTTCAGTATTTCACCCTTCTGACCCTGCGCCCCCAAAATGTCCCTGCTCTCGCACCTTCGTGCCATGTGAAGATCATAATTACCAAGTTTGGTGAATTTATGCCCAACCATTTTGGAGATAATGTGACGGCCGGACAGAGGGTTTTTTTTTTTTCATAAAGCATGGGGATAATTAGTGATAACAGCGATGACAGGATAACCAAGAGGTAGCAGACTTGCCTTTGAGCTTTCTCGTCTAGATTCAATTCCCAACGCAAGTATCAAGTGTCATCTTGGCACGCTGTTACATCATTACGTTTGCATACTTCAGACTGGACGTTAAGCCGGCTGTCCTGTATGCTCCAATCATCCCAGCTGACAGTGCAATCTCTACAAACGCCGTGACGAGTATGAAGCAATTCGTACCAACAGGGGCGTTGTTGCCAGGGAGCCGTGGAGCCTTCTCCTCAGCCACCTGCTGCATGGTTGTGTACAGGGTCAACGCGCCCTCGTAATCACCTGCACAACATTTGCCAGATAAACGAACATAGCTCTCGACATTTACGACAGGAAATTAATGAATGAAAATCTAAAGGGGCAGTCATCGTACGTGTGAGCAAGCAGCAGGATGCTGCCTGACCCAGCGAGTGCAGGCTGGCAAAGGGCGTCTCATATTGCAGCTCAGCAGCACGGCGGAAGAACACGCAAGCCTCTCCATCCTTACCCATCAACTGCGAACAGCAAAAAGATGATTCAGCACGTTCAAGGTGATACACCAGATTTTACTCCACACCCTTAATTTTCTCATCGGGTCACAATTATGCAGATAGCAGGTAATCCAGGGCAAGTGGGTTTGACCGTTTGCACGGGACTTAGCCGATGGAAAGCCAAGAGGGTCATAATCCTTACCTTCAAGGATTGAGCGAGATCGAGACAGAGGCTTGCCGCCATGGTGTTCTGTCTTAGTTCTGTGTAAACCTGCATCAGTCACACAGAACGGCGCGTTTCAATTGGTCCTTCAAGCTTTTAATTCTTGAATGTCTCGCAACCATTGTGGACAAGACAAAGAGGCATCAATTTTGTTCATCAGTGTCTTTGTGCATTTGTTTACACTCCACAAGCAACATGGATTACCGAGATCCCATTCGGGGCCAAACGCTTTCAGATCGTCGGCACTGCCAAAGTTGTCACTTTGCCAAGAATACACCGAATTGTTTGCCATTACTGTACCCAGCGGTAATCAGGGTAGGGATTTGGTGAGGATATGACGTACAATGGGCCATGCCTACTCTGAAAAAGTTACAGCAGGCAAAAGGGACACCCAGCTTCGCGTCCTTCCAAATGGTCATTGATGCTACGCCCGATTATAGAGGTAGAAATGAAGCAAATAAACTTTAGCAACACTCAATGTCCTCTGCAACCACACAACTTTGACCTTGATGGCACAGTTGAATGCATTGCAGGAAGACTGCAGGGCTTCCTGTAGACTCGGCAGGTGCAGTGTCCAATTGTCGGCCTCAGCACGCAGAAGTAGACGAGCTGCTTCCGTTAACGTCTCCGCTTCTCCGAGGCCGTTCATCACCGCCTGTTCACACCTGCCATGGTCCAGAGTTTGTTTGTTTTTTTCTCAACTTCGTGCAACGACACTCGCAATTATATTTCTCTCAAATCATATTATCCAAGATAAAAATGGCCAATTACAAAAAAAAATTATTCAAGTCAATAACATTATCGAAGATCAAGCACCGTTTTGAAGCTCTTGGAATTTAATAGAACTCTTCGCTACGGCAGCTCCCAACTGCTGGTTGCGTCATCACAGACGCACTCCCAGCACTATTAGAGATGCACCCATTCATTCAATGATTCGTTCTCCCGAGCCAGGTGTGGCTCAGTGGTTAAGGCGGTGGCTTGGGATCCTCGGGGTCCTGAGTTCGAGCCCCGCTGGCCGCTGAGTTAGCATCAGGGGGTTGACTCAGCCTGTCATCCTTCCGAAGGTCGGTGAAATGAGCACCCTGTAGGGTCGAAGGCGGCTAAAGGGTTGGCGTCAGGAAGGGCATCCGGCCGTAAAAACATTGCCACAAGAAAGGGTACCATGATTGGAGCCCGCAAAAAGCTGACCCCTGCTCAGGGATAAAGGCTTTCGAATGGTGTGATGATGATTCAACGATTCATTCTCCCAATCGAAGTCTGCGTAAATTTATCATGGGCCTTCATTCACAAAATGCTTCAGAGGAAATTGACTTTCCTCTCCTCCTGCTAGCAGGGGGTCCTCGGTCTTCCCGTACGACGTCTGCCCGAAGGCTGTGACCGTACAAGTCAAGTGGCTAGCCTATCACCACCCATATTCAGCCCAGTGGAGTTGAGCCTGGATGCCGAGAGCCGAGACTGCAAGAAATCGAGAAAACTACGAAAGGTCAATGCTATACACACATCTGGAAGAGTTGAAAATTCTACCCCGAGGTCAACAAGATGAACCAAACCTCCACTCTTGAAAGGATCCTTTGCACAGAAATCAGAATTGCTTGCATTTTGGTGCTTAAAAATACCTGTTTTTGCTTCCAGAAAGGAAGCCCCAAGTTCAAATAGCCTTAGAGACACAAGAATGAACCAAACTCGGTGGCGTAACAGTTGGAGTGTCTTCTCTGAGCCTGGGAGGTCGGTGGTTCGAACCCGACCCCGGCCGAGTCATACCACAGGTTTTAAAGATGGTACATCCTGTTTCCTTGGTTGACACTCAGCAATGAAAATGATACAGCATGGATAAACAACCATACGTTGGCAGCCATTATGCAGGGTTGATGGGCCTAATTGCCTCCTCCTGCTTAAAAGTTCCTTGAAAGGGAACTCATCTTCGAGACGTATCATCTCTGATATATGATACAAGTATGTTTGAGTCTGCATCGGTGAACAACTCAGTGATTAGGTTGCTTACACTTAACCAGAATGGTCTTTGTAGTTCCAGTTGTGAGACGCAAGTCAGATGACGATGTCACCTGAGTAGGCCAGCTGAGTTACAAAGACATCAGACGTGCATCAAAAGTTGAGCCCATTGCACCAAAACGCTGAATGTCTCGAGGTAGCAAATGTTACCCTGTTGTTCTCCAGCTTCTGTGCATAACTGGTTGGTGGGTTAGCCTTGATCTTGAACACAGCATTCCGTCCAATTTAAATGAGATATTTATTCTGCAGTAGCCGTCATTTGTAGTCCAGGAGCTGCGAGCACCTTTCAGAGAACCTCCAGCCATACTGCATCAAAGGCTTCATTTTTGGTCCGTCAAAGCACAAGCGCATCGGCCGGTTAGAGTCCCAGTTACAATCGACAATCGATCGGAAGGGAAGGCATTTAATCAATAAAGAAATAGCCTGAGTAAAATCCGCATTGTTCTTCAAGAAGAGAAGAATCCATCGCTCAATGAGCCAGGGCAGGGGTGACATCTCCCACGATGATCTAGGCTGATTCACAAGGTTTGTTGCTCTCACATCACGTGCAGGTAGGTGGCCTCTGTTTGTTTGTTTATTTATTTTTACCACCTCTCCTTCATGTTCGCTTCCTCCATCTCTCCACAGCAACTCCTGGATGTATCCATTCTTCTTCCTGGTTAACCTCCCAAAATCCAAGCAGACTTTACACCTCGACTTCCTTATTCCTCGCTCCTCCAATCTGTGGAACTGCCTTCATGAGATGGTTCAATCCCACCCTTCCTTCTCGGGCTTCAAGCTGGTGGTGCACCGCCATCTCACATCATCCCCCATCCCTACCCTTGATATTTATTTCTCCCATTAACCCTCTCGAACCCATCCCTCTAAGTTACAGGTTGCAGTATTTCCTCCTCTGTTTTCCTGTTTCTTCATCACCTTGCTTATTGTGTCGAACTGTTGCCCCGCTGTCCGTCAGTTCATGCTCACCATCATCTCGCTCATCCACGAGCTTCGTTCTTATAAATAATAAAAATAATTGAAATAAATAAAAATAAATTGTGACCCGAGTACTTGCCTCATGGTGCAGCAAGCCCAGACTTAAATTGCAAGTACAAATGATACGCTTCCTCCGAGCCCGAATATTCTTGTCTTTCATATAATGTATGCATGTACCAGCTCTTCCGTAACTGTTAGACACGAACACGTCACGCCATGTCATCAAAAGTTTTGGGACAGCGTGCTCCTTCAAATGAAATTAAGCCGACAAACCTACCTGTGTACTTTTGATTTTTTAGATCCTCGTGGAGGATCTCAAAGTCTTACTCACGTTGTTGTTCAGGTATGGGAGCATGTGCCAGAACAGCGCGTCGCTGCGTCCACTTTCCGCCGGTACTCCAGGGGCCTCCGTCTGGCCATCCCCCAGGCAGATGCCAGGCCCATCCCCATCTACTTGAGATGATGGTCAACCTGCTGCAACCACGAGGCATGTGGTCAGCCCACTGGCCTCCTCCACTCATGAGACTCCCTCGCTGAGAGAATCTGGTGAGCAGGATCAGAGTCAGGAAAACGAGCCACATGTCCATACAGCCGCAACTGACGCTCATGGACTATGCAGGTAACAAATCTCATCCGAGTTTCTCTCAGCAACCGCTTGTTGGACACAAAATCCGACCAGCGATAGCCAAGGATCTCGGAAGAGACCTGGTACCAAAGGAATTAAGTCTCCGTCTCAGATCCTTGGTCAGAGTCCAAGTCTCACACCCATAGAGCAAGACTGGAAGTACCAAGGACCTGAAGACTCGGACTTTCGTCCTCCCGCACAGGTACCGGCAGCGCCACACCCCATGATCCAGTGAATCCATGACTCCCCAGGCCCGACCCAGATGCCTATTGACCTCTGACTCACAGCCGGCAGAGACATGAATATCACTGCCAAGGTAAGTGAATCTCTCCACGACCTCAACATCCTCACCACAAACAGACACAGACAGGACAGCAGCATCCAAGATGTCACCGAAAGCCTGGATCTTAGTTTTGACCCAAGAAACCCGTAATCCCAACGGCTCCAACTCCACATTCAGCACCTCGAGGGCCCCCAAAAGGATGTCTAAAGTCTCCGCAAAGATGACTGCATCATCTGCAAAATCAAGGTCCGAGATCTTGACATTGCCAAACGATGCACCGCAGCTTGATCTCTCCGACATCCTCCCTAAAATCCAGTCCATACAAGTGCTGAAAAGTGTGGGGGCAAGTACACACCCCTGACGAACTCCAGTAACAACTGGAAATAAGTCAGAGATGGTACCACCACACTTCACAGCACTCTCAGTACCAGAGTAGAGTTCAGACATCAGATCGATCAGTTTTGGTGGCACCCCACGAAGACCAAGAATCCTCCAGAGGACATCCCGATTCACTGAATCGAACGCTTTACAGAGATCAACATAGGCTGCAAGCAGCCCCTGCCGAAACTCTCGTCTGCGTTCGGTGAGGACACGAAGGGCAAGGATACGGTCAATCGTTGACCTCTTTGGTGTTGTTGTGGTTACCAAATTCGCAAACCACCATTCAGGTCCCTTAGGTGAGGTATCTCGGTAAGTGCATGTGTAGTTAGGCCCAAACCCGTTGTCTAGTGGGAATACATGTCATTTATGCGTGCTGCGACTCTTCAGGATAGCCGTTTTTCTTTTACTATCTTTATTTTGGACCAACCGCCATGATTACCACCACAACCACAACATCAACCACCAACCACAACGCCGCTTCACCACAACCGCCACGACCTTCACGTCACACCTCGCAACCGTAGCATCGCCACCGTTCTTGCCCCGCTGTGGGTACCGGTGTTGGACTCGTGCAGGGCGCACGTCGAACAGCGTGTACAAAATCACGGATTTTGTGCTTCAAAACGGATCAAAACGACACACGCCCACTTTTTGCCGTCCAATCGGTGAGCGAGGGGGCGATTTGGCCCCGCCTCCAGGACGATCGATATATGCAAATTTGTGGATCAAAAGCCTTCACGCCCACTTTTTCTCGGGCCAATGGGGGAGCGAGGTGAAAGGTCAAGGGAGGGGGTCAAAGGCGAAGCTACGGGGGGATAAAAGGACCGTGTTCGTCAGTCAGGAGGAGGAGAGTCCAAAGAAGAGTCGGTCGGAGAGTGGAGAGTCGGAGAGTCCAGAGGCGGAGAGTAGGAGAGTCGGAAGCAGAGGGTCAAGACTTCGCGGGCGGTGGAGCTGCTCGTCGTGTGCGTTGGAGTCGGAACGGAGGGGACGAGCTGTGGAAAGGCGGCGACACCAGACGAGGGGGTGCTCGCGTCGTGCAGGGAGCTGCACCCGAGGGAGGCCGACAGCGCGACCTGGCCGAGGTGGAGACGCACACCAGGGATAATAAAGATCCTCTATACCCCGAGCATCAGCAACCCCCTCCTGTTTCCCCCCGCGCTGAGATAGTGCGACCAAGGGGGCCCCTTTCCCACCCCCTGCCAGACACTGTCCGCGAGGTCCGCGGGGTTGCGGCGCCATCGCCGCTCCGCGTCTCATCACCATACGGGTAGGCGCGACCCGGTCTCGGCCTCAGGCCCGCCTCATTCTTGAGGGTATTCTTTTCCTTGGTTTTGGGTATATGTTGTCGGCGCCGTCTGTGAGGTAGAATTGTATAAGTGTTGCCGTGTGCTCGGTAGTCGGTATTAGCTCTGCATTGTTTTCGCTTTTATATTTGCTTTTTGTGTAAATGGAATTGTGTTTTTTTCTGTGTGCTTTTGGTGGAATTGAATATGTGTGCTTTCCGTTCGTCGCGAATAAATGTGCTTTATTGTTGAACTGTTTCCCGCTTCGCTTCGTCATTTCTCCCATTGAACCCTCATCTTGCTTCACGTAAAGGGTTGGTAGTGGGCTGAATACGCCCGATAATTAATCGAACCGTCGAGGTCGACGATAACACCGCTCGGTTATTCTGATAGTACGGAACGGGTCGCTTAAGTGGCCCGTGTCCGAAGTCGACCTGCGGCGAGGTGCGATCGCCCGGTCTACCCTCCGCGTGGGTACTTAGGTAGGTCGAATTTGGCGAGCAACCCTATCCCACGCGGGGGCTGATTGGCTCGATCGCGGTGAGACCGAAAGGTCCACCCGTGACTGGTTCCCGGCGTTAGTCCGAGAGGGTCACGACTGGATTGTCCGTCCGGTGGGCGGCGTGCCGCGATTCGAGTTACGTGGCCGTCAGCACGCCGGCGGGCGCGAATACCGCAACACTGGTGTCAGGAGTGGGATACAAATCCATCGCCCTCCTCGCGGCACTGGTATCGGAGAACAGGAAAACGGGCTCTCCTGTCTCCGGCTAAATTCACGGGAATCGGTCCAGGGGTGAGAGAAGCGACCCCCGATTCCCTCCAAATTACGAGCGATTCAAATTAACCCTTCACGAGAAGCAAGATGGCGTCTCAAGGCGAGCGGGAGCCGGGGGTATTAGAAATGGATGTAGAATGTGTAGAATCCATGGCTCAGGATGAAATCCCCGTGCAGGAAATGTTGATTGTGCAGGAACATGAACTCCCCCAACTGAGCCCAGAGCCCGAAAAAGGTGCGGCAGCGGCCGCGGTGTATGACACCTCCCCCCCCCTCTCCACCAAAACCCTTCCCCAACCCCTGCCGAAACGGCTCAGCTGAGTGCATCCGACATGGCCCAGCTATTCACCATGCTGGCACAAATGAATGCGGAAATGAAAGGCATGAACGAAAAGATGGATGCGAATACACAAAAAATGGATGAAAAGATGGATACAAATACAAATGAAGTGAAAACGACGATGGATGCGAATACACAGCAAATGAGGGAAGAGATGAAAGAGCTGCGGGGTGAGACGCAGAACATGGGCCGATGCCTGCAGGCGGGCATGAAGGCCGTGACAAAGGAAATAATAGTTGAGACAAGGGAGGTAAAGGGTGAAGAGTTGGCAGAGACACGGGAGATAGAAAAAATAGAGGAAAGACTACACGAGGAAGACGGGGTAAGTGACGCACACACACACACAGAGGTAGTGGAGGACAATGGGGGTGAGCTGGCGGACTGGGTAGAGACCCAGTGCGAGCACCTGGATGGCCTCCTCCAGGAACGAGGGGAGGGAGTATGCCCCCTTGAGGCGAGTCACGACCAGGTGAGTTCGGTCGTGCTTTGCGAGGTTGAGGGGACGAGTGCTGTGGACAGGTGCACGGAGAGCTTGGGGGGTATAGAGGCCCCGGAGACCCTTGTGGGGACACGAATCCCCAGTGTGGTTGTCCCTGTGTGTGTGGTGCAAGGTGTGAGTGCGGCACCGTGTGTGGAAGCGACCCCGTGTGTGAGTGGTGTGGTGGCGATGGTGCCGGAGTGTGTGCTTCCCAGCGCACCGTGTGTGAGTGAGGCCGTGTGTGTGAGTGAAACGGCCAGTATGAGTGAGGCACCACGTGTGAGTGGTGTGGTGGCGATGGTGCCGGAGTACGTGCTTCCCAGCACGCCGTGTGTGGATGAGGCACGGAGTATGAGTGAGGTACCGCGGGTGAGTGCCCCCGCGTGTGTAAGTAGTATGGTTTGTGTGAGTGGTGAGGCACCGTGCGTGAGTGAACGGCCGTGTGCAAGGTCGCTGAGTGTAAGGGAGACCGTGTGTGTGAGAGAGCGGTATGAGAGGGAGATGTCGGTTGGCATGCGGGAGCACGCAGCCGCGTCTCCCCGTGTGAATGTGATGGAGTGGACTGTGTGCGTCGTAACACGCAGGTATGCGTGTGTGGAATGGAGACGGAGACGGCGACAGAGGAGAGAAAGCCGAGTAGCGGCTGTAGTTGTTTCGGGGACCGTGCCGGGTTCACCCAGCAGTGAGCACGAGGTTCGTGCTGTGCAACGCACGAGACCACCACGTGCTCGCTTGCGAGGGTGAAGTCCCGGTCCGGAAACGCCAGCGGTGGATTTGCCGATCCCGCGGACGGACAAAGTTTAGGCAGGTAAATGGATTTGGACCGGACGGGTTCTCCACGCGATCGTGTGTGTTAAGCTCCAACGGGCAAAGCACATGTGTTCGCGTGGGGAACCCCTCGAGACGTGGGGCTTGTTTTTTTTTATGCGCACGGTGACGCCATGGCTGCACGTGGGGTTGGAATCCGGCAGGAGGGGTATCTCTGCCGGATGGTCCCGTCCAAGGAGGGACGAGGAACACGTGCAGCTGCATGACGTCACGGGCAGGTGCAAAGTGCGCGAGCTCTGAGTTGCCGCGCTGGCGCTGCGCATGTAAAGAAAAAAAAAAAACAGTAAGCCTCACTTTCGGGTGCAAAGGATTCCTGGGCAAGGGGTGGAAGACCCCCTCACCTGGGCACAGGATGGAAACTAGTTAGGGGGAAGGGTTAGCTTAGTTAGACCGACTTCATGGGGCAGGGGTAAGTCCTCATGGAGTCCGTGGAATGGATTAGTTAGAGGGATTGTAGCCAGATTTAGGTTGGGAAATAAAATGATTTATTTGAGACAGAGACAGACTGTGAGTGTGTAGAGTTGACGTAGTTTAGCTACGTAGTGTTAAAAGGAACGTGCTGTAGTTTAAGGGGCGACGTGGGAGCACGAGTTAGTAAGGGGATGTAGATAGAAGGATGGCAGAGTTCAGCGGTGTGTGTGTTGAAGAGTTGTTGGTGAGTTGTGAGGCATGTGCTTGGTGAGTGAGTGAGGCCAGCGGGTCTGTGTGTATGGAGTGAATGGGGAATGCATGGTGCGATGAGTGATTGGGGGGAGGAGTGACTCCCGCCCAAGGGACCCCCGGGGTCAGTGTAGAGTGAGTTAGCTGGGTTAGTCAAATTGAAAAATGGAGGTCGTTTTGTTGTCGGTGGGAAAGTAGGCTCGAGACCCATTTGGAGGGGTGCAGGAGCCCTGTTGACGGGCTTGGGAGCGTGGCTGCGAAAGGTGAGTATCGCTGAGTGGGTACCCCGGGCACCAGGCTAGTCGGCCGTGGTAGGCCAAGAGCCCATGGGGGGCCGGGATAGAGTAGTGGGCACGGGTGCGCCTGCTTGGTGCGGGGGCCCGGGGCGCCATTAGCCGCGTGGGCAGTGTTGTGGGCACGGGTGACCCTCGGAAAGGGGCCCGGGAGGCCGGCCTGCCACGTGTGCGTTTCAGGGGAGGTGCCATGGGGGGCACTCCCCGGTGTTAGGGAGCTGGTAGGCTCGGAGGCAGTGTAGTGCCCGGGGGTGCCATAGCGGGAGATTCGGCAGAGGGTCGTGCCTGCCAAAGGGAGCCACGTGTCCCAGCCAGGAGACCGTGTGAGGGCACGGAGAGAAAATTGGGGGGCGAGGCCCGAAATTGTGAGGACACCAACACAGGCGACGGGAATCTGGGTTGTTAGAACCAATAGTTTAAGCGAGAGGCGCTTGTTGAAAGCCCCGGGGTAGTTTAACAGTTAAATGGTTAGGGTAGATTAGGAGATGTACCCCTCTGCACCATCCATCCCCTCGCTCTCGTTGTGGGCCGCTGGACCCACTTTGGGTTAGATCGCTGAACTCTGGGGAGGCCATTCTGAGGCTTCGTTGGGCCTCGACACAGGACGTTAGCTCTCCCTTATTCCCCTCCGGGAAGGGAACGTAGGGGTTGGGAGTAGGCTAGGTGACAGAATAGGTTAGCCGAACAGGGACGATAAAGGGGGTTAGGGGACGATTTATAGTGGGGGAGTAAAAATAAAAACAACAAAAAAAAAATAAGTTGGGGCTAAATTGGGGTTTGACAAATTAAGGGAGTGGGTATGTACAGTGACAGGCAAAGGCGATAGGTTGGGAGGGAGACAGGTAGGTAGGTCCGAGCCCGCCTACCAAGTGGCCAGCACCACCGCACTCCCTCCACCAACCTCCACGGAACGGCAAAGGCTGGCCAACTTCATCGGCTGGCCGTGTTTTTCTTCGAGGCGGAGGCCGGCCAACTTGATCGGCAGCTGTTGTTTTGCTGCAAGGCCTGTGCCATCGGCTGGCCGTGTTTTGCTTCAAGGCCTGTGCCGGCCACTTCGTCTGCAGCTGCTGTACTTCAAGGCCTGTGCCGGCCAGTTCATCTGCCGGCTGTGTTTGCCTGCAACGGTCTTCTTCTGCGGGCTGTGTTTGCCTGCTGCCTTTGCCATGTCATGCCCACTGCCCACGTTCACCAGCCCCGTTCAATTTTTGCTTTGCCCCCCCTGTTCATTTCCATGTGCGCCAGGATCAAGGCAACAGTTTGCAAGCTGCGAGAACTGCCCTGTTGGCAGCTACAACACGGGCCTGCAGTGGCAGCCCGTGCACCGTGTTTTGCGTCCATCCATTCATCCATTCATTCGTTGTGCTCATTGCGTGTGCCACTTGAGCTGGCACGGAGACTGCGTTTGTGCAGCCCAAGCACCGTTGTGGTTCACTGCATTCAGTTCAAACCGTTCATGCATCCATTCGTTGTGCTCATTGCGTGTGCCACTTGAGCTGGCACGGAGACTGCGTTTGTGCAGCCCAAGCACCGTTGTGGTTCACTGAGTTCAGTTCAAAAGGGAAGGCCTTGGACTGCGTGTGAGCAGCCAGCCACGTTCCCTGTCACCTGCATTGTTTGAGCCAGAGACTGCATGCGGGCAGCCTGGCTCCCTGCTAACTGCTTTTCTTTGCAGAGTTCAATGATCCTGGTCCATGGTTTAGTGTAAAATTTGTAAGTTAAGGTTAAGATGTACTGTACATATGAGTGCGCCCCCCGGCATGTCTGTCTAGCGCCGGCAATTTTATTTAAGTCGTCCGTGTGAGTGAGTTTGTTTAGGTAGTTACGCAGCCCTCAGGTTATTTATTTTGGGGACACGAATACCATGAATGTCGCACTCAGGGATCCGTAGGTAAAATGTACTAGGGGAAAACTACACATGATGGCAGACGAAAATTTGACGACTCGGGACGAGTCTGTAAAAAGGGGAGGGGGTAGTGTTGTGGTTACCAAATTCGCAAACCACCATTCAGGTCCCTTAGGTGAGGTATCTCGGTAAGTGCATGTGTAGTTAGGCCCAAACCCGTTGTCTAGTGGGAATACATGTCATTTATGCGTGCTGCGACTCTTCAGGATAGCCGTTTTCTTTTACTATCTTTATTTTGGACCAACCGCCATGATTACCACCACAACCACAACATCAACCACCAACCACAACGCCGCTTCACCACAACCGCCACGACCTTCACGTCACACCTCGCAACCGTAGCATCGCCACCGTTCTTGCCCCGCTGTGGGTACCGGTGTTGGACTCGTGCAGGGCGCACGTCGAACAGCGTGTACAAAATCACGGATTTTGTGCTTCAAAAACGGATCAAAAACGACACACGCCCACTTTTTGCCGTCCAATCGGTGAGCGAGGGGCGATTTGGCCCCGCCTCCAGGACGATCGATATATGCAAATTTGTGGATCAAAAAGCCTTCACGCCCACTTTTTCTCGGGCCAATGGGGAGCGAGGTGAAAGGTCAAAGGGAGGGGGTCAAAGGCGAAGCTACGGGGGGATAAAAGGACCGTGTTCGTCAGTCAGGAGGAGGAGAGTCCAAAGAAGAGTCGGTCGGAGAGTGGAGAGTCGGAGAGTCCAGAGGCGGAGAGTAGGAGAGTCGGAAGCAGAGGGTCAAGACTTCGCGGGCGGTGGAGCTGCTCGTCGTGTGCGTTGGAGTCGGAACGGAGGGGGACGAGCTGTGGAAAGGCGGCGACACCAGACGAGGGGGTGCTCGCGTCGTGCAGGGAGCTGCACCCGAGGGAGGCCGACAGCGCGACCTGGCCGAGGTGGAGACGCACACCAGGGATAATAAAGATCCTCTATACCCCGAGCATCAGCAACCCCCTCCTGTTTCCCCCCGCGCTGAGATAGTGCGACCAAGGGGGCCCCTTTCCCACCCCCTGCCAGACACTGTCCGCGAGGTCCGCGGGGTTGCGGCGCCATCGCCGCTCCGCGTCTCATCACCAGACGGGTAGGCGCGACCCGGTCTCGGCCTCAGGCCCGCCTCATTCTTGAGGGTATTCTTTTCCTTGGTTTTGGGTATGTGTTGTCGGCGCCGTCTGTGAGGTAGAATTGTATAAGTGTTGCCGTGTGCTCGGTAGTCGGTATTAGCTCTGCATTGTTTTCGCTTTTATATTTGCTTTTTGTGTAAATGGAATTGTGTTTTTTTCTGTGTGCTTTTGGTAGAATTGAATATGTGTGCTTTCCGTTTGTCGCGAATAAATGTGCTTTATTGTTGAACTGTTTCCCGCTTCGCTTCGTCATTTCTCCCATTGAACCCTCATCTTGCTTCACGTAAAGGGTTGGTAGTGGGCTGAATACGCCCGATAATTAATCGAACCGTCGAGGTCGACGATAACACCGCTCGGTTATTCTGATAGTACGGAACGGGTCGCTTAAGTGGCCCGTGTCCGAAGTCGACCTGCGGCGAGGTGCGATCGCCCGGTCTACCCTCCGCGTGGGTACTTAGGTAGGTCGAATTTGGCGAGCAACCCTATCCCACGCGGGGGCTGATTGGCTCGATCGCGGTGAGACCGAAAGGTCCACCCGTGACTGGTTCCCGGCGTTAGTCCGAGAGGGTCACGACTGGATTGTCCGTCCGGTGGGCGACGTGCCGCGATTCGAGTTACGTGGCCGTCAGCACGCCGGCGGGCGCGAATACCGCAACAGTGTAAAGCCTGACTGCTCTGGACGCTGGTGCTCAAGCAGATGGTGGCGAACCCTATCGAGAATTATCCGAGCAAAGACCTTGTCCGGCACTGAGAGCAGCGTCACCCCTCGGTAGTTGTTGCAGTTTTGGCGATCACCCTTCCCTTTCCAGAGAGGGACAACAAGGCCCCTCTTCCAGTCAGTTGGGATGATGCCTGCGCTCCAAACAGAGGACAGAACTGCATGCAACAACACGAGTACAGTATTTCCACCAGCCTTGAGAAGTTCAGCATGGATGCCACAGATCCCTGGAGCTTTGCCCCGTTTCAACTGGTTCACCGCAGCCCGTGTTTCCACAAGCGAAGGTGGACCACAGTTGATTCGTGGGTCAGCAACAGGGATTGTAACACCCTTGACGTCCAACTCGACAGCTGGGGGATCAGCCTGGTACAACCGCTCAAAGTAACCGGCCCAGCGGGCCTTCACTTCAGACTCCTCTGTCAAGAGCCTACCACTCTCCGCTCGAACTGTCGTGCTCCGAGGGATGGGCTTGGATGAACGCAATGCGCGAATTCCCCTGTAAGCGGGACGAGAATCACCTGTCCACAGGTGATGCTCTACCCCCTCACAGATTCCTCGCACATAGGCCTCCTTGTCCACCCTCAATGCACGTACAGTTTTACGCCTCAGCTCCCTGAACAGCTCAGCTCTGCCATTCAGCCTGGCCCTGCGACTCTGGTCAATGGTATCCAGTGTCCCTTGAGAGACAAAATTCTTCTTTGCCCTGCGGTGAGCTCCAAGACATCCACCGGCAACATCAAGGACGGTGGTCTTGAAGGCGCTCCACAACTCTTCAGGACCCCCCAAAGCACCCAGACCCCCCAAGTGTCCACTCAGCCTGTTCGCAAACTCCTCAGCTACTCTCTCATCCCTGAGCTTGCCAACATCCAGCCTAGGCTGGGATGGTACCATTCTCCAGGATTTAAGGTGCAGCTTCAGAGTTGCTACAACAAGCCTGTGGTCAGTATTGAGGAACTGAGTACTCCGGTCGACCCTGCAGTTCTGGATCATCCTCCAACGACCATCAATGAGGACATGGTCAATCTCCTTTGCCACACCGCCAGCGTTGGAATACCAAGTCCAGCGATGAGCTTGTGGGCGCTGAAACCATGAATCAGCCACCCTAAGTCCATGACTTCTTGCAAAGTCAAGGAACTTAGTGCTATTCTGGTTCATAGTTCCTGACCCATGGGGACCAACACACACCTCATAACCATCCCTATCAGTTCCAGTCGATGTATTGAAATCCCCCAAGACTAGAAGTGTATCTCGTCTGGGGCACTGATCAACCACAGACTCGAGCGTGGCGTAGAATGCATCCTTCACGGTGAGATCACTCGCCTCAGTTGGAGCATAAACAGAGACCAGGTAAATGACATCTAAGGAGTGACGAATCCTTAATCTCATAATACGCTCGTTGACCGGTGTTACCTCTATTATCATTGGGGTCAGCTTATTGGATATAGCTACAGCAACTCCTTGGGTATGGTAACCATCAGAGCGACCAGACCAATAGTAGGTGTAACCACCCACCATTATCTCGCCGCAATCCGGTCTCCGAACCTCAGAGAGAGCTGCAATCCCGATGTCCAAACGCTTGAGCTCAGATGATAACAGAGACAGGTGATCATCCTCTCTTAGTTGTTGCTCCGCCGTTGTTGTTCCTGTGGACTTTTTTTGTTTCACAACCTCCAGTTTTCATCGAAACTTCCTGAAACTTGGCGTATATATGTAGAAATTCCCTGCGCAGACAGTAACCATCTCCGATTTTGAAAATTCCTCCGAGAAAAAAAGTTGACGTGAAAATATCTCCACTAATGGAAATCGCCTAAAAAAATTATCTCCGAAACTAGGCGAACTTTTTGAATTCTGTTTGCGGGAATCGAACAGGGCATTAGCAGAGATGAATTACAACACATATGATACATCACTATGATGACATATCAATTTTTATGACGTCATTCCTATTTTTTGACATTTTTTGTTTCACAACCCAGAGTTTTCATCGGATCTTCGTGAAACTTGCCATGTATATGCAGAAAGCCCACGCGCAGGCATCTCCGATTTTGGAAATTATTCCGAGAAAAAAAGTTGACGTCATAATATCGCCGCTAATGAAAATCGCCTATACCGTTTTCTCCGAAACTAGGCAAGCTGTTTGAATTTTGTTTGTGGGAATCAAGCCGGGCATTAGCACAGATAATTTATCGCAAACCTGATACATCACAACGATGTCATATTCGTTTTTATGACGTCATCATTAAGACGACGAGGATCTTAGCTCATTCGAGCTTGTATTTTTTTACTCCACCATGCAGCATAGATGCTTTTGATAGGTGTACAGAGGGTCGTAAAGGTAATTTTAATCACGATGCCATTGAGTAAAGAGCTCACTTACCTCCAAATAATATCCACAAGAGTCCAAAACTCGGAACAAGGTCTAAGTGACAGCTTTCCAGCTTTGTTCATTTCCATGCTGCTGCTACTCACCCAACAATGGATGAAGGCCCACAATGTCAGACATGAGATCAGGGCAGTCTCTCTGAACATATCTCGAGTTTTTGATACAGTCTGGCATCCTGCCTCACTCTCCAAACTCTCTGTCTGTTGCATCCAAGGCCAACTCCACACATGGCTTCCTGACTTGCTCCACTCTCGTAGCCAACATGTGGCACTCAGCGGAATCCTTTCATCTCCTCTCCGTGTCAAGGCTGGAGTGTCCCAAGGCAGTGTTTTGGGCCCAGTACTATTCCTGATCTTCATCAATGATCTCTCTGACTCTCGAGAAAATCCCTTTTGTCTGTTTGCTGATGACTCCACCTTCTGCCATGGCATTCATCATCCTTCAGGCAGGGAGGCTACAGCCTCTTCCCTCTCTTTAGACTTAAAAACAAAATCACAAGTTAGTCAAGCACTTGGAATACATATTTCAATCCTGACAAATGTCACATTCTCACCATCTCTCTCTGAAAGGACCATCTGGCAAATCTTCCGATCTACCTTCTTAACAATCCCCTTGAGGAAGTTCAGCCATGATCTTTCTTGGGAAAACCACATTTCAAAGTTGGACTCCAAAGCCAGCCGCCGACTGGGCATCCTCCGCCATACAAAGTCCTTCCAAGGCACGCCTGAACTCCCATCCACCTACAAGGCCTTCATCCGCAGCTTGATGGAGTATTGCTCTCCCTTCTGGACTGGCTCCCCTACCTCGCACCTTGCTCATCTTGGCACCGTGGAAACCAAGGCCTTTAAGATTATTGGAATCTCCTGCAATGAAGCTGGGTCTAGGGGCTTATCACTTCGCCATCACAGACAGGTCGGTCGTCTCTCTGTCTTCTAACGCCTCATTTCTGGTCTTTGCACCCTCTGCTCTTTCCGTGTTTTGTCTCCAACCCCAGGTTTCTTCTGCAGGGCTCACACAGTCCACCATCAACCCCCTTCTGGTGAAACTCCCAAAATCCAGAATCACTGCTCACCTCCGTTCATTCGTTCCTCTTTTTTCCCCCCACCTGTGGAACCAATTTCCACGTTCTTTTCAATCTCATTCTCCCCTCCAAGTCTTCAAAGGCAGCTGTTCACCACCATCTCAGCACATCCCCAATCCAAAACCGTTATCTTTTCTCATCTCGTTTAACCCACCACCCCCACCACCCCCAAGCCAAACTCCTTCCAAATTTCCTTCTTTTTTTTTCCTTCCTGAGCATTTGCTTCTGTATCCATCTTGTCCACCCTCTGCATCCTCCCTTACCCCTCATTCCTCCCCACACCCATTATTTGCCCAAGTCTCCCTCTATTTTTCGCTCCGTATTAAAAAAGAATTAAAGAACAAGACCCTCTATATTTCCTTACCATCCCAATACCAACCCAATCGAAAATGTGGTGCATGTTTAAACTCGATGTGCAGAACGAGCGATACGAAGGCTCCCACATCGTTTGGCTCACCGGGCCTGGGCGAGGCTGCAAAATCCTGCATATTGTAGACAGTCTTGTTGTTTTAGCTCTTTGGATAGCTGTCCTGAAAAACAAAACATAAACATGAAACTTCATTTCATCTCACACAGACTATACACTTCCAGCAAATTGATTAATTAACTTGGAGTTTGTTAACAATCTCTCTGATGCAAGGTCTCGCCGATGAAAAACAAAGACACTGTGTCTTCATCATACATTGGTGCCATACCGACATCATGGAGCATCTTGCCTCATCGATGGAACCGTAACCATCAGAAACTGGCTCGGCAAACCAGCCGGTCCAGCCTTTACATTTCTCGCTGGATTGGGAGCGCCAAGATATCATTGCTGCAGCGTATTCACGATTCACCTGCATTTTCCCATCGTGGCTACGTCGTCAGGCCGGTGAATAAAGGCATCACGCAAATGCCCACTGCCCACGATTGCAAACTCTGCACCGTCCTGTAATAATATCTCACAAATGTTCACGAGAGTTCCCCTTTCGAGGAACTTCAACACAGGAGGAGGCCATTAGGCCCGTCAAGCCCGTGCTCTGGTTTCCAACCGATGACTCGGCTGAGGTCACGTTTGAACCGCCGACCTCCCAGACTCAGGGCATACCCTGTCTAAGATCATTATGTTACCGAGTGCAGTGAAGTGCAAGAAGGGCTTCGTTTGCCAACAACAAATCAGCGTGGAGATGCTGTTTGTGCATTAGGAAAATGTGTACATGACACCACAAGGTTTGCATCTCCAGCTCTCCAACAAATGTATCATAAAGAGTACGGCAGCCATGGCTGTGTAATAAAAAGTAGGAGTAATCACTCTTTTTTCCGGGTTTTAAAAAAGCTCTAAAACTGGTGACCAAAGAAAGTATGGCGGCACAGCTTGCTCACTCAGAATTGTTGATTCGCTATGTAACGGCGATACGAGTCTGATTAATGTATAACTGTGGTTAAGTCAGCACATGCGAGTAACTTAATGAATTATGCCTTGACCTTGTGCACTAGTAATGGGGACACGATACGTGAAGCCTGGTCCCAGCACAATGAAGAGCCAACCTTGCTCGTGGATACAAGGCAAATAAACTGACAAAACTTGGACGAGGTGACTCGGATCCCAGTGTAGCTTGGAAAATTCAACCGTGGCTGCAGCTTTGATAAATCTACCTTTCCATTCATTTATTACTGCTACTACTACTACTTCTACTACTGCTGCTACTACTACTACTACTACCACTTCTACTTCTTCATTAACGGCCGCCATTAAATAAATGTGACCTTTCATGAACCTGCTGGTTTGGCCTGACATTCAACTGGAACTTTGGGATGAAATTTGTAATTTGTTCAGGGTGCCGGCGCTAACTCGCCTGCTCTTTGCTGTCATCTTTAAGGTCCACTAACTAATGATAGCAGACGGGACACCCAGCTTAATGTCCATCCGATGGACGGCACACCTTGTGATCAACAACGCTGCCTGTGAAGCACCAACCAGACAGTTTAGAGTCGGGTTGGGAATCTAACCAAGACTATGCAGCCATTCTGTCGGACTACCTCTCCATTCATATTGTTACGAATTTTGGCCCGTCCGGCGTGCGATCGGCCACGTAACTCGAATCGCGACGCGTCGCCCACCGGAACGGACAATTCAGTCGTGACCCGCTGGGAACTACCTCCAGGAGCCAGTCAAGGGTGGGGGTTTAACCTCACCACGATCGTGCCAAATGCCCACCCGCGCAGGATAGGGTTGCTCGCCAAATTCGACCTACCTAAGTACCTGCGCGAGTGGTCGACCGGGCGATCGTACCTCGCCGCATGTCGACTTCGGACACGAACCGCTTAAGCGGCTCGTTCCGTACTGCAGGGATAACCGAGCAGAGTTATCGTCGACCTCGATGGTTCAGATTACTTATCAGGTGTTTCAACCCACTACCAATCCCTTACGTGATGCAAGATGGAACTTTCAACGGAGGAAAGGACGCAACGAAATAGGAAAACAGTTCAACAAGCAAGCACCTTTATTTCACACACAACACACGCACGTAAGGCAATAATGCAATGTGCAGCAAAAGCAAAATGCAACAAAAGCAAAAGCACTACTACCGACTATAATTATTCACAACACTTAAACAATTATACTTGTCGGGACTCGGCGCCACATCATTCATTCAAAATAAACAGGAAAGACCTCCCCATAGGCAGGGAGGTAGACAGGGTCCGTGGACCAAATGTGCGCGGAACCTGGAGGAGCTGCCAGGTCCACGAGACCGAAAAGGTCTTACCCGCGTCCTCGTGACGCGATGGCGGGCAAGCCGCAATATCAGCGCAGCTGCGCACCAACTACGTGCCCCTAGCGTGGTCGGTGAGCCCTCTCCGGCGCGCTCCGCGCAAGCACGGTTTGGTCGGCACCACGGTTAGGGTGGGGAATGAACGGGGCCACCGGCACTATCTCAGCGCGGATGGGGAGGGGGGTGAATTGTTTATGCTCAGGGTCGAGCGAGGGGAATGGCTGGCTGGCTTGGTCGCTTGTGAAAGCGAAGGTGGCTCGATTCCAGCGACGAGACGACACCAACGACGAGACGAGCCCAGCGACGAGACGATACCAACGACGAGAAAAGCGACCCCCACACTACAACAATGAGTTCCACACAGACTCACGTCTTTTATAGACCAGGGGAGGAGCCTGTATGCAGATTTTAGGATCAGAACGCGATTGGAGGCAGGGCCACACCACCCTCTGTTCAGCCATTGGTGTGGCAAAAAGGGGTGTGAGCCTCTTTTGATCCGAATTCCTTCCTGAGAGGAATTCACATCCATCGCGCTTGGAGGCGGGGCCACACCGCCCGCCGCTCGCCCATTGGATGGAGGAAAAGGGGCGTGAACCTCCCCTGATCCGAATTTCTCTCCCGTAAGGAATCCACATTCATCGCGCTTGGAGGCGGGGCCACACCGCCCGACGCTCGCCCATTGGACGGAGGAAAAGGGGCGTGAACCTCCCCTGATCGGAATTTCTCTCCCGTAAGGAATCCATTGCACTCGCGGCTTGCTGCGTTCGGCAGCAATCACCGAACGGCTTCGGACAGTACGACATTTGGTGTTGACTGGTGGTGCGATCGATGGTTGTGGAAGGAGAAAGGCGAAGGTGGTGGGGGGTTTGCTGTGGTGGTTTGGTGGTTGGCGGGCGTCATTTGGGAATGGCGGTGAAGCGATGTTTGCGGGATGGAGTTGTGGAGGTAAAGAGGTGAAGATGGTGGTGTTTGCGTTGTTGGCGGCTTTATGGTCCAAAATAACGATAGAGAAAGAAAAAATGGCTAACTCAAAGTGTCGCATCCCGGATGAATCACACATATTCCCTCTAAACAACAGGTGTAGGCTAACTATACATGAACTTATCGATATATCTCACCTGAGGACCCTTTATGGTGTATTGCGAATTTCCACAGCCGTAACAATATATACCTTAAGAAATTATATAAAGTGAAATATCCAGTGTTGGTTTTATTTCTATTCACAAACAACAAACGCAATAACTCAGGAATAACTATGCTCAGTGTCGTTACCTCCGCCACTGAAGATGGACAGAGGTTACGTTTTCACCTGTCTGTCTTTTTGTCTTTGTCTGTGAGCAGCATATCTCAAAATGTAGTGGACGTATTTGGATTAAATTTGGTGAACAGGATGGATGTGTGACAAGGAATAATTGTTCAGATTTTGGTGAAGATCCGGATCTGGACACTGGAATTAAAAAAATTTTAAAAAGTGATTTGCCTTCATCATTGAGAGATCAGGCCAAAAACGATATATAGCACGACATTTCAAAATGTTGTCGACGAGTTATGACAAAATTTGGTGGACATGTTGGTTTGGTGACGATAACAAGCCAATTCGACTTTGGTTCAGGTTCGGATTCAGATGCGGCCTATCAATGGGATACAAAACGTAAACTGTTCAATCTGGCAGAGGTATTGTTGTGGAGCCGGGTTTCGGTGGCGAGCACGACCGGTTGGGGGAGCAGTTGAGTCGGCTCCACCGAACACACCGGAATTTAGGTCGTGACCCTCGGATAACTCTGAAAGGCACGGGTCTCTTACAGGACCATAAATCGCCAATAATTTGACCGCATGGGGTAGGGTTAATTGCCAAACTTCAATATACCTAATTATCCACGTGGCAAAGTTACCGGGGAATTCACACCCTCGACAGACCTCAAGCAAGACGAGCCGTTACCGTGCTCGAACCGTGTGTAACCCGAGCGGATGGTTACCGAGGCCCGTCGGTCCAAATGAAAAATTTATTGCCTTGCTATTCCTCAACACGCACTGTGCTAAGCCAATAAATGAAATGACAGAGAACGAGCTGGGGCATTCAACAATAGGGGTATTTATTTCCAATAATCGGGGGACGAGGGGAGCACGTAAGGGCAGAGTTATCCGAATAAAGGGAATCAAATGTACAAGCAATTCCTTTAACAATTCTAGTTGGAGACAGGGCTCATGGACACACACACATGGACACACACACACACACACACACACACACACACACACACACACACACACACACACACACACACACACACACATACCCCAGAAAGAGATGGACCTCGAGGTCTTTATTGCCCCTTCAGCTCGGGAGGGAAGATGAGCTGAGGGAAGAGAACGTAGCTGACTACCTGGCCGTGTTCATGCGGCTGAACGACCGCACCTTCCCAGAGCACCAGGCGCCAAAGAACAGACCAGGGCAGCTGAACCCAGAGGAGGCGAGACGAGGTGGTCTCCCGTGATGAGATGGTCGACCGCTTGTTGTAATGCGCCAGACGAGACGCCTCGGATGCGCGGGATGCAGTCAGCCGTAGACCCAAACAGAAGAGCACTTGAGCAGACGAGAAGCAATCATCAATCCTTTCCCGTCGTTTTTCATGCAGGATCCACTCCCCCGTCGCCTGCTCCCATTGGGTGGACGGTGTGTCGCGGCTCCGCCTTCTTGAAAAGGATCGCCCCGGCTTTGGTCCACACGTTGCCCATCGGGCGGAAAATGACGTCTACCCTTATTTGGCGCAAAGCCAGAGCGAAACGCTTCGTGACCATATTTGGTGTGAAATCCACACCACCTGGGGCATGGAATTCCGCGCCGCATGCAGCACACGCCCGCATGCCGGCGAGCACGCGAAGAGGCGGACAATGCCGCGAGCAGAGGGTTGTTGTTGGGGTAAAAATCCTATCTATAAAATAACTTCGCAGCGCACGTACACTTAATTCCCATTAGATGTAGGGGAAAGGGAGCTATGTATCCACATTTGCTTAACGAAATAACCGAGTTATGGGGACCTGAATGTTGAGTGCTCATGGTTGCCAGATTCGTAACAGTATACGCTCTACCCAGTCATTCTTGTTCATGAACATCAGTTCTCTATTTTCACTTTGTGACAATAATGATCAATACGATTCGTTAATATATAGCCTTGGACACTCACCAAATTGTTCACCTGCTTCTGCAAGGTTTGGTTTTCTGAGAAATCGCCTGCAAGGTGAGAGCGACACCAACAAATCAAAATGAATCCTCCATCATCACACCACCTTACCTAATAAAGCAATGGTTATATAATAACCTGCTCTTACTGGCCACACGACAAATGCACAGGAAGGTTGATCAAAGAAAAGTGTATTTTAAAGTTTCTTTTTTTTTTGCAGAGTTATTGTGCTCCGACAATTCACCGTGATATGAGCGAGGAGATTTGAAAACCAAATAAATACTGCAATGTTATTATTGAGGAATTACAATAACTTATTAAACGGATGTTTGTATTGTACTATTTCGGTAAATCTTTGAGCCGTCTGACTTTGGGTCCGATTCCTGATGAATGTCAACAGACCAACTACTTGTTCACATCCTGGCATGGTGCTGCATTATGGAGCACGCCACGCTTTGGAAGAGGCGATAAGCCGGCTGTCCTTTCTTGTCTGGGTGGTTCGATTCCAAATTGAATGTCACCCGACGAATTTTTTTTTTTAAAAATCACATCAAGCAGTGGTGCTGCATTATGGAACACGCCACGCTTTGGAAGAGGCGATAAGCCGGCTATCCTTTCCTGTCTGGGTGCTTCAATTCCCGATTGAATGTCGCTGGACGAAATAAAACTCACATCCAGTAGTGGAGCTGCATTGTGGAGCACGCCACGCTTTGTAAGGGACGTTAAGCCGGCTGTCCTTTGGTTCTAGTTTCACATTGTGGAATGGATTTATCGAGCCGTCCCACAGACTAAAGTATCCTTAGTAGGATACCCATCCATGTTGGAGCGTCATGGCGTAATAACAAGTGAACATCCTGATCCTCCAACATGACAGGACAATCCATTTGCAAACACAGTCCAAAAATTGTTTTTGATGCGTCATCAAGTGCTCGACGTGAGGTAAGGATTTGAAAACAAGGTCGTGTCACGTGTCTCTCGGCATTGAACATATTCCTCAAACTCTCCCGCGTGGGAACTCGATATCCTGAGTGTTTCGATATCGCAAAACGACGGCGAACCGACACACAACGAATCCAAGGGGAAAGGACGTGTCACCTCCGAAGTTTGCTGGAGATCCCGCGGTATCTCGCCCAGAATTCCGCGTCGTTTTCCATGGATCTCTGGTTACTTTCCCAATCGGTTCACGAATGTATCGACACGGAAAACAGGAAGCAATGCATTGCTCACCGAAGGCAATACACCGCCTGAAAAACCAGGAACCTGCTACACCAACCAATCGCCTTCTTTCGACGGTTGACGTCATCGAAGCCGCTTCCCCTGAGCTCGAGACGAACTGTGCTCGTCATCACTGACTGGAGAGTGGAGGGAATTTTTGGAAGAATCCTTCATAAAGTCTCCAGATGGAATGTTATTAATGTAGAATGTTAGTGATGGTGATGGTAAAGTGGATATAAATAAATAATCCAAAGTGTTTGGCAGTGGAAGTGGAAAAGTGGATAGAAATCAAAAAGTGTGTGTGTGTCCGTCTGTGTCTGTGTGTGTGTGTGTGTGTGTGTGTGTGTGTGTGTGTGTGTGTGTGTGTGTGTCCGTCCGTCTGTGTGTGTCCGTCCGTCTGTGTGTGTGTGTGTCCGTCCGTCCGTCCGTCTGTGTATGTGTGTGTGTCCGTCCGTCTGTCCGTCTGTGTATGTGTGTGTGTGTGTGTCCGTCCGTCCGTGTGTGTGTGTGTGTGTCCGTCCGTCCGTGTGTGTGTGTGTCCGTCCGTGTGTGTGTGTGTCCGTCCGTGTGTGTGTGTCCGTCCGTGTGTGTGTGTGTCCGTCCGTGTGTGTGTGTGTCCGTCCGTGTGTGTGTGTGTCCGTCCGTGTGTGTGTCCGTCCGTGTGTGTGTCCATCCGTGTGTGTGTGTGTGTTTGTCCGTCCGTATGTGTGTGTGTGTGTGTACGTCCGTGTTTGTGTGTGTGTCCGTCCGTGTGTGTGTGTGTGTCCGTCTGTGTGTGTGTCCGTCCATGTGTGTGTCTGTACATGTGTGTGTGTGTACGTCCGTGTTTGTGTGTGTGTGTCCGTCCGTGTGTGTGTGTGTGTGTGTGTGTCCGTCTGTGTGTGTGTCCATCCGTGTGTGTGTCTGTCCATGTGTGTGTGTGTCCGTCCGTGTGTGTGTGTGTCCGTCCGTGTGTGTGTGTGTGTGTGTGTGTACGTCCGTGTGTGTGTGTGTACGTCCGTGTGTGTGTGTGTGTGTGTGTGTGTGTGTGTGTGTACGTCCGTGTTTGTGTGTGTGTCCGTCCGTGTGTGTGTGTGTGCCGGTCTGTGTGTGTGTCCGTCCATGTGTGTGTCTGTACATGTGTGTGTGTGTACGTCCGTGTTTGTGTGTGTGTGTGTCCGTCCGTGTGTGTGTGTGTGTGTGTGTACGTCCGTGTTTGTGTGTGTGTGTCCGTCCGTGTGTGTGTGTGTGTGTGTGTGTGTGTGTATGTGTACGACCGTGTGTGTGTCCATCCGCGTGTGTGTCTGTCCATGTGTGTGTGTGTACGTCCGTGTTTGTGTGTGTGTCCGTCCGTGTTTGTGTGTGTCCGTCCGTGTGTGTGTGTGTCCGTCTGTGTGTGTGTGTGTCCGTCTGTGTGTGTGTGTGTGTCCGTGTGTCCTTGTCCTCCATAATTCCAAAACGATGAAATCTACGGCCTGAAACTTTGCATGC
Organism: Eptatretus burgeri; assembly: GCF_056783735.1. Taxonomy (NCBI): domain Eukaryota; kingdom Metazoa; phylum Chordata; class Myxini; order Myxiniformes; family Myxinidae; genus Eptatretus; species Eptatretus burgeri. The sequence continues at coordinate 39,806,044 of NC_140977.1, read as the reverse complement.
ACACGAAAGGAACTCCAAGGAAATGCATGAATTAAAATTGGGTGTTTGCATTAATTAAAACCCCCCTTGAAGATCAGGTCAGGTCTGTCAGGTCAGGTTCGATCTGTGACCTGCTACAGGTACCATGTAAACCTGTACTAACCTGTTCCATGGTCGGGTTGTCGGCGACTAAACCGTCTCCCCCACCAGGTTTTCTGGTGAGGAGGGTGTTTGGATATGGACACCCAGCAGGATTAAAAACAAAACCTGTCAAAGGGCGGAGGAGCTCCTTGTGAGCCAACGGCCATCCATATCTAGTGCCCAACTGTGTCTGCGGACGTCCTCCTGCAGTTGGGTTACTTCTTATTAGGAGGTTGGTGGCAGGATTTGCACTCCAGCCACCGTAAAACCCTTCATTCCGCAAAACGCAAAAACGCAAAAAAATCTGAAAACCCACTCCGTGGGAGTACCTCCTGTGCAGCTTCCCTTCGCAGGGCAGCTCACCGGATGACGGGATTGGGGCAAAGCCTTCGGGACCCCCAATCTTTGATAGGAGGGAAACCACGGGGTAACATCCCTGGGTCAGATTGCGGGAGAGTGTGTCGGAGTGGTGCTGAGGTGTCGTCCACCAGACGGCGGTCTCCTTGGGTTAACCTGAGGCGGTCCCTTCGGGTGGGTGCCTGGAATGTCCTATCCCTAAGAGAGGATGATCACCTGTCTCTGTTATCATCTGAGCTCAAGCGTTTGGACATCGGGATTGCAGCTCTCTCTGAGGTTCGGAGACCAGATTGCGGCGAGATAATGGTGGGTGGTTACACCTACTATTGGTCTGGTCGCTCTGATGGTTACCATACCCAAGGAGTTGCTGAAGCTGTGTCCAATAAGCTGACCCCAATGATAATAGAGGTAACACCGGTCAACGAGCGTATTATGAGATTAAGGATTCGTCACTCATTAGGTGTCATTTCCCTGGTCTCTGTTTATGCTCCGACTGAGGCGAGTGATCTCACCGTGAAGGATGCATTCTATGCCACGCTCGAGTCTGTGGTTGATCAGTGCCACAGACGAGATACACTTCTAGTCTTGGGGGATTTCAATGCATCGACTGGAACTGATAGGGATGGTTATGAGGTGTGTGTTGGTCCCCATGGGTCAGGAACTATGAACCAGAATGGCACTAAGTTCCTTGACGATGCAAGAAGTCATGGACTTAGGGTGGCTGGTTCATGGTTTCAGCGCCCGCAAGCTCATCGCTGGACTTGGTATTCCAACGCTGGCGGTGTGGCAAAGGAGATTGACCATGTCCTCATTGACGGTCGTTGGAGGATGATCCAGAACTGCAGGGTCTACCGGAGTGCTCAGTTCCTCAATACTGACCACAGGCTTGTTGTAGCAACTCTAAAGCTGCACCTTAAATCCTGGAGAATGGTACCATCCCAGCCGAGGCTGGATGTTGCCAAGCTCAGGGATGAGAGAGTAGCTGAGGAGTTTGCGAACAGGCTGAGTGGACACTTGGGGGTCTGGGTGCTTTGGGGGGTCCTGAAGAGTTGTGGAGCGCCTTCAAGACCACCGTCCTTGATGTTGCCGGTGGATGCCTTGGAGCTCACCGCAGGGCAAAGAAGAATTTTGTCTCTCAAGGGACACTGGATACCATTGACCAGAGTCGCAGGGCCAGGCTGAATGGCAGAGCTGAGCTGTTCAGGGAGCTGAGGCGTAAAACTGTACGTGCACTGAGGGTGGACAAGGAGGCCTATGTGCGAGGAATCTGTGAGGGGGTAGAGCATCACCTGTGGACAGGTGATTCTCGTCCCGCTTACAGGGGAATTCGTGCATTACGTTCACCCAAGCCCATCCCTCGGAGCACTACAGTTCAGGCAGAGAGTGGTAGGCTCTTGACAGAGGAGTCTGAAGTGAAGGCCCGCTGGGCCGGTTACTTTGAGCGGTTGTACCAGGCTGATCCCCCAACTGTCGAGTTGGACGTCAAGGGTGTTACAATCCCTGTTGCTGACCCTTGAATCAACTGTGGTCCACCTACGCTTGTGGAAACATGGGCTGCGGTGAACCAGTTGAAACGGGGCAAAGCTCCAGGGATCTGTGGCATCCATGCCGAACTTCTCAAGGCTGATGGAAATGCTGCACTCGTGTCGTTGCATGCAGTTTTGTGCTCTGCCTGGAAAACAGGCATCATCCCAACTGACTGGAAGAGGGGCCTTGTTGTCCCTCTCTGGAAAGGGAAGGGTGATCGCCAAGACTGCAACAACTACCGAGGGGTGACGCTGCTCTCAGTGCCGGGCAAGGTCTTTGCTCGGATAATTCTCGATAGGGTTCGCCACCATCTGCTTGAGCACCAGCGTCCAGAGCAGTCAGGCTTTACACCAAAGAGGTCAACGATTGACCGTATCCTTGCACTTCGTGTCCTCACCGAACGCAGACGAGAGTTTCGGCAGGGGCTGCTTGCAGCCTATGTTGATCTCTGTAAAGCGTTCGATTCAGTGAATCGGGATGTCCTCTGGAGGATTCTTGGTCTTCGTGGGGTGCCACCAAAACTGATCGATCTGATGTCTGAACTCTACTCTGGTACTGAGAGTGCTGTGAAGTGTGGTGGTACTATCTCTGACTTATTTCCAATTGTTACTGGAGTTCGTCAGGGATGTGTACTTGCCCCCACACTTTTCAGCACTTGTATGGACTGGATTCTAGGGAGGATGTCGGAGAGATCAAGTTGCGGTGCGTCATTTGGGAATGTCAAGATCTCGGACCTTGACTTTGTAGATGATGCAGTCATCTTTGCGGAGACTTTAGACATCCTCTTGGGGGCCCTCGAGGTGCTGAATGAGGAGTCGGAGCCGTTGGGATTACGGGTTTCTTGGGTCAAAACTAAGATCCAGGCTTTCGGTGACATCTTGGATGCTGCTGTCCTGTCTGTGTCTGTTTGTGGTGAGGATGTTGAAGTCGTGGAGAGATTCACTCACCTTGGCAGTGATATTCATGTCTCTGCTGGCTGCGAGTCAGAGGTCAATAGACGTCTGGGTCGGGCCTGGGGAGTCATGGATTCACTGGATCATGGGGTGTGGCGCTGCCGGTACCTGTGCGGGAGGACGAAAGTCCGAGTCTTCAGGTCATTGGTACTTCCAGTCTTGCTCTATGGGTGCGAGACTTGGACTCTGACCAAGGATCTGAGACGGAGACTTAATTCCTTTGGTACCAGGTCTCTTCGGAGAATCCTTGGCTATCGCTGGTCGGATTTTGTGTCCAACGAGCGGTTGCTGAGAGAGACTCGGATGAGATTTGTTACCTGCATAGTCCGTGAGCGTCAGTTGCGGCTGTATGGACATGTGGCTCGTTTTCCTGACTCTGATCCTGCTCACCAGATTCTCTCAGCGAGGGAGTCTCATGAGTGGAGGAGGCCAGTGGGTCGACCACGTGCCTCATGGTTGCAACAGGTTGACCATCATCTCAAGGAGATGGGGATGGGCCTGGCATCTGCCTGGGGGATGGCCAGACGGAGGCCCCTGGAGTACCGGCGGAAAGTGGACGCAGCGACGTGCTGTTCTGGCACATGCTCCCATACCTGACCTGACCTGAAGATATTTTACCGCCTTGTTTAATTATCCTTTATCAAGGCTCACTCTCGGTCACCTCGCTCTTGCTTGTGGACGGTCATAATCCGCCATCTTTTTTTGGCCTGCTCAACAATGCCTTGACTTGGAACAGGCCACAACGGTTTCTTAACGACAAAGCACTCAAATTTTTACTTTCACTTTCCTCACCTTGTGCGTTATCTGATGCGATTTTCCACACTCAACTCTCACGGACGAATTAAAGTAGAAAATCGAAATAATATTATTTAAGTTTTGAGGATCGGATCACGTGGACGAAAAAAACTGTCAACATTGAGAGTGAAATCTGGAAATGTTAAGGAATGAGCGACATCTTGGTTTTTGGGGTACATTGCATGACCAATCAGCCTGCTCTCACTCGTCAAGCCAGCCGTTCCTGATCAACCATTTCGTTGGAGTGCTTTGTTAAGTGCAATTCATTTTACATGAGGTTGTTTTTTTTGTATACCTTGTCGAGGCACATCAAGGGGGGCATGAGACAAGAGGGGTGGGAGTGGGAAGGACAAAACAGTGGGGAACAGAGACATGAGGAGATCTGTGGAAGGGAGAGGGATGGGGCGGGGAACACGGGGTATACAAGATGGACATTACAGGGACTTTCAGGAAGGAAAGCAGGGAATTTGAAGGAGGCGGGTTTGGGGTGGAATAATGGGGGTAGAAAAGATCGAGGATTTGGATGGGGGACGATAACAGGTGGTGGTGAACAGCTGTTTTGAAGGCCTGGAGCGAAGAATGGGATTGAAGAGAGTGAGGGAGTTCATTCTAAAGGTGGGGAAAAAGGGGAATGAAAGAGTGAAGGTGAGCAGTGATTCATGATTTTGGTAGTTTCACCGGAAGGAGGTTGTTGGCGGACCTTGAGTACCCTGCGGAAATATGGTGGGGACAAATCGCAGACACAGCGGGGGGGGGGCGAGACTGGAGAGTAGACGGTGAAGACAGAAAGACCACCGACCTGCCTGCGGTGAGAGTGAGAGGCCCAAAGACTCAGCCTCATGGCAGGAGATGCCAATGATCTGAAATGCCTTGGTTTCCACATTGTGAAGCCAAGAAAGGTGGGACGCAGGAGCACCAGCCCAGAGGGGAGAGCAGTACTCCATCAGGCTACGGACGAAAGCTTTCTAAGTGGTCAGCAGCTCAGATGGGCTGAGGAAGGACTTTGCACGATGGAGGATTCCCAGTCGGCGACTGGCTTTGAAGGCGAGGTTGGAAATGTAGCTTTCCCAGGGAAGGTCATGGCAGATATTGAGACCCAGATGCTTGAAAGAAAGGACTTCTTCCAGAGGATTTTTGAGAAAGTATATGGGTGGGGGGTCCCATTTTTGTGTGATCTGCTTTCACAATATGACCCATCACTTCAACATATTGTTGCGGTTTTCACGCCCGCCGGCGTGCGAACGGCCACGTAACTCGAATCGCGGCACGTCGCCCACCGGACGGACAATCCAGTCGTGACCCTCTCGGACTAACGCCGGGAACCAGTCACGGGTGGACCTTTCGGTCTCACCGCGATCGAGCCAATCAGCCCCCGCGTGGGATAGGGTTGCTCGCCAAATTCGAACTACCTAAGTACCCACGCGGAGGGTAGACCGGGCGATCGCACCTCGCCGCAGGTCGACTTCGGACACGGGCCACTTAAGCGACCCGTTCCGTACTATCAGAATAACCGAGCGGTGTTATCGTCGACCTCGACGGTTCGATTAATTATCGGGCGTATTCAGCCCACTACCAACCCTTTACGTGAAGCAAGATGGGGATTCAATGGGGGAAAAGACGAAGCGAAGCGGGAGAACAGTTCAACAATAAAGCACATTTATTCTCGGCACACGGGAAGCACACAAATACAATTCCACCAAATGCACACAAAAAAAAGAAAACACACTTCCATTTACACAAAAAGCAAATATAAAAGTGAAAACACAGTGCAGAGCTAATACCGACTACCGAGCACACGGCAACACTTATACAATTCTACTTCACAGACGGCGCCGACAACACATACCCAAAACCAAGGAAAGAATATCCTCAAGAATGAGGCGGGCCTGAGGCCGAGACCGGGTCGGGCCTACCCGTCTGGTGATGAGACGCGGAGCGGCGATGGCCCCGCAACCCGCGGGCCTCGTGGACAGTGCCTGGCAGGGGGTGGGAACGGGGCCCCCTTGGTCGCACTATCTCAGCGCGGGGGGAAACAGGAGGGGGGTGCTGATGCTCGGGGTATAGAGGACCTTTATTATCCCTGGTGTGCGTCTCCACCTCGGCCAGGTCGCGCTGCCGGCCTCCCTTGGGCGTGCAGCTCCTGGCACCGACGCGAGCACCCCCTCGTCCGACTCTCTTCAGCTTCTCCAGCCACTGCAGGCTTCGGGCTCCAGACTTCCACACTCGTCCCCTCCGTTCCGACTCCTTCTCGTTCTCGTTCTCGTTCTCCCTTTTCGTTCTCGTCCTGCTGACTCCTTCTCGTTCTCGTTTGCGACTCTCCCTGACTGACGAACACCGTCCTTTTATCCCCCCCGTAACTTCGCCTTTGACCCCCTCCCTTTGACCTTTCACCTCGCTCCCCATTGGCCCGAGAAAAAGTGGGCGTGAAGGCTTTTTGATCCACAAATTTGCATATATCGATCGCCCTGGGGGCGGGGCCAATTCGCCCCTCGCTCACCGATTGGACGGCAAAAAGTGGGCGTGTGTCGTTTTTGATCCATTTTTGAAGCACAAAATCCGTGATTTTGTACACGCTGTTCGACGCGCGTTCTGCATGAGTCCAACACCGGTACCCACAGCGGGGCAAGAACGGTGGCGATGCTACGGTGGCGAGGTGTGACGGGAAGGTCGTGGCGGTTGTGGTGAAGCGGTGGTTGTGGTTGTAATTGTGATGGTAATCCTGGCGGTTGGTCCAAAATAAAGATAGTAAAAGAAAAACGGCTATCCTGAAGAGTCGCAGCACGTATAAATGACATGTATTCCCACTAGACAACGGGTTTGGGCCCAACTACACATGCACTTACCGAGATACCTCACCTAAGGGACCTGAATGGTGGTTTGCGAATCTGGTAACCACAACACTACCCCCTTCCCTTTTTACAGACTCGTCCCGAGTCGTCAAATTTTCGTGTGCCATCATGTGTAGTTTTCCCCTAGTACATTTTACCTACGGATCCCTGAGTGCGACATTCATGGTATTCGTGTCCCCAAAAATAAATAACCTGAGGGCTGCGTAACTATCTAAACAAACTCACTCACTCACACGGACGACTTAAATAAAATTGCCGGCGCTAGACAGACATGCCGGGGGCGCACTCATATTTACAGTACATCTTAACCTTAACTTACAAATTTTACACTAAACCATGGCCCAGGATCAATGAACTCTGCAAAAAGAAAGCAGTTAGCAGGGAGCCAGGCTGCCCGCATGCAGTCTCTGGCTCAAAACAATGCAGGTGACAGGGAACGTGGCTGGCTGCTCACACGCAGTCCAAGGCCTTCCCTTTTGAACTGAACGCAGTGAACCACAACGGTGCATGGGCTGCACAAACTCAGTCTCCGTGCCAGCTCAAGTGGCACACGCAATGAGCACAACGAATGGATGCATGGACACAAACACGGTGCACGGGCTGCCACTGCAGGCCCGTGTTGTAGCTGCCAACAGGGCAGTTCTCGCAGCTTGCAAACTGTTGCCTTGCGGATCCTGGCGCACATGGAAATGAACAGGGGGGGCAAAGCAAAAATTGAACGGGGCTGGTGAACGTGGGCAGTGGGCATGGCATGGCAAAGGTGAGCAGGCAAACACAGCCCGCAGAAGAAGGCCGCTGCAGGCAAACACAGCCGGCAGACGAACTGGCCGGCACAGGCCTTGAAGAAAAACAGCCAGCAGATGAATTGGCCGGCACAGGCCTTGCAGCACACAGCTGCCGACGAAGTTGGCCGGCCTCCGCCTTGAAGCAAAACACGGCCAGCCGATGAAGTTGGCCAGCCTTTGCCGTTCCGTGGAGGTTGGTGGAGGGAGTGCGGTGGTGCTGGCCACTTGGAAGGCGGGCTCGGACCTACCTTCCTGTCTCCCTCCCAACCTATCGCCTTTGCCTGTCACTGTACATACCCACTCCCTTAATTTGTCAAAACCCCAATTTAGCCCCAACTTATTTTTTTGTTATTATTTTTTTTTTCTTTTACTTCCCCACTATAAATCGTCCCCTAACCCCCTTTATCGTCTTTGTTAGGCTAACCTATCCTGTCACCTAGCCTACTCCCAACCCCTACGTTCCCTTCCCGGAGGGGAATAAGGGAGAGCTAGCGTCCTGTGTCGAGGCCCAACGAAGCCTCAGAATGGCCTCCCCAGAGTTCGGCGATCTAACCCAAAGTGGGTCCAGCGGCCCACAACGAGAGCAAGGGGATGGATGGTGCGGAGGGGTACACTTCCTAATCTACCCTATCCATTTAACTGTTAAACTACCCCGGGGCTTTCAACAAGCGCCTCTCGCTTAAAGTATTGGTTCTAACAACCCAGATTCCCGTCGCCTGTGTTGGTGTCCTCACAATTTCGGGCCTCGCCCCCCAATTTTCTCTCCGTGCCCTCACACGGTCTCCTGGCTGGGACACGTGGCTCCCTTTGGCAGGCACGACCCTCTGCCGAATCTCCCGCTATGGCACCCCCGGGCACTACACTGCCTCCGAGCCTACCAGCTCCCTAACACCAGGGAGTGCCCCCTATGGCACCTCCCCTGAAACGCACACGTGGCAGGCCGGCCTCCCGGGCCCCTTTCCGAAGGTCACCCGTGCCCACAACACTGCCCACGCGGCTAATGGCGCCCCGGGCCCCCGCACCAAGCAGGCGCACCCGTGCCCACTACGCTATCCCGGCCCCCCATGGGCCCATGGCCTACCGCGGCCGACTAGCCTGGTGCCCGGGGTACCCACTCAGCGATACTCACCTTTCGCAGCCACGCTCCCAAGCCCGTCAACAGGGCTCCTGCACCCCTCCAAATGGGTCTCGAGCCTACTTTCCCACCAACAACAAAACGACCTCCATTTTTCAATTTGACTAACCCCCTAACTCACTCTACACTGACCCCGGGGTCCCTTGGGCGGGAGTCACTCCTCCCCCCAATCACTCATCGCACCATGCATTCCCCATTTGCTCCACTCACACAGACCCGCTGGCCTCACTCATTCACCAAGCACATGCTTCCAATCCACTCACCAACAACTCTTCAACACACACACCGCTGAACTCTGCCATCCTTCTAACTACATCCCCTAACTAACTCGTGCTCCCACGTCATCCCTTAAACTATAGCACGTTCCTTTTAACACTACGTCGCTAAACTACATCCCCACTACGCATCCAAAGTCTGTCTCTGTCTCCTAATAATCCCATTTTATTTCCCAACCTAAATCTCGCTACAATCCCTCTAACTAATCCATTCCACGGACTCCATGAGGACTTACCCCTGCCCCATGAAGTCGGTCTAGCTAAGCTAACCCTTCCCCCTAACTAGTTTTCATCCTGTGCCCAGGTTAAGGGGGTCTTTCACCCCTTGCCCAGGAATCCTGTGCACCCGAAAGTGAGGCTTGCTTTCTTTTTTTTTTTTCATGCGCAGCACCTGCGCGGCAACTCAGAGCTTGCGCACTTTGCACCTGCCCGTGACGTCATGCAGCTGCACGTGTTCCTCGTCCTTCCTTGGACGGTCCCATCCGGCCGGGATACCCCTCCTGCCGGATTCCAACCACACGTGCAGCCATGACGTCACCGTGCGCATAAAAAAAAACACAAGCCCCACGTCTCGAGGGGTTCCCCACGCGAACACACGTGCTTTGCCCGTTGGAGCTTAACACACACGATCGCGTGGAGAACCCGTCCGGTCCAAATCCGTTTACCTGCCTAAACTTTGTCCGTCCGCGGGATCGGCAAATCCACCGCGTGCGTTTCCGGACCGGGACTTCACTCTCGCAAGCGAGCACGTGGTGGTCTCGTGCGTTGCACAGCACGAACCGCGTGCTCACTGCTGGGTGAACCCGGCACGGTCCCCGAAACAGCTACAGCCGCTACCCGGCTTTCGTTCCTTACATGTCTCCGTCGTCGCCTCCATTCAACCCACGCACACCTGCGTGTTACGACGCACACAGTCCACTCCATCACATTCACACCGGGAGACGCGGCTGCGTGCTCCCGCATGCCAACCGACATCTCCCTCTCATACCGCTCTCTCACACACACGGTCTCCCTGGCACACAGCGACCTTGCACACGGCCGTTCACTCACGCGTGCGGGGGCACTCACCCGCGGTGCCTCACTCGCACTCCGTGCCTCATCCACACACGCGGGGGCACTCACCCGCGGTACCTCATCCACACACCGTGCCTCACTCACACGCGGGGGCACTAACCCGCGGTGCCTCACTCGCACTCCGTGCCTCATCCACACACGGTGTGCTGGGAAGCACGTACTCCGGCAACATCGCCACCACACCACTCACACGTGGTGCCTCATTCATACTGGCCGTTTCATCCACACACACGGCCTCTCTCACACACGGTGCCTCATCCACACACGGCGTGCTGGGAAGCACGTACTCTGGCACCATCGCCACCACACCACTCACACACGGGGTCGCTTCCACACACGGGGACGCACTCACACCTTGCACCACACACACAGGGACAACCATACTGGGGATTCGTGTCCCCACAAGGGTCTCCGGGGCCTCTATACCCCCCAAGCTCTCCGTGCACCCGTCCACAGCACCCGTCCCCTCAACCTCGCAAAACACGACCGAACTCACCTGGTCGTGACTCGCCTCAAGGGGGCATACTCCCTCCCCTCGTTCCTGGAGGAGGCCATCCAGGTGCTCGCACTGGGTCTCTACCCAGTCCGCCAGCTCACCCCCATTGTCCTCCACTACCTCCGTGTGTGTGTGCGCGTCACTTACCCCGTCTTCCTCGTGTAGTCTTTCCTCGATTTTTTCTATCTCCCGTGTCTCTGCCAACTCTGTCACCTCTTCACCCTTTACCTCCCTTGTCTCAACTATTATTATTTCCTTTGTCACGGCCTTCATGCCCGCCTGCCGGCATCGGCCCATGTTCTGCGTCTCACCCCGCAGCTTTTTCGTTCTTTCCTTCATTTGCTGTGTACTCGCATCGATCTTTTCGTTCATGCTTTTTATTTCGTTTTTCATATTCGCTTCCATCTTCGTTTTTACTTCGTCCATTTGCTTGTTCATGTTCGCAATCATCTTCGCTGTCGTTTCCGCATACATTTTTGCCAGCATGGTGTATAGCTGGGTCATGTCGGGTGCGCTTGGGTGAGCCGTTTCGGCAGGGGTCGGGGAAGGGTTTTGGTGGAGAGGGGGGGGGGAGGTGTCATATGAAATGAGAGCGAGAGATGAACCTTCAGAGTTTAGGCTTTATTCCATTTGATTGGAGCCGCTTCTGTGGGCACACCAGGAAATACAGGTTCAGCTAGGAGTACATAAGCAGTAACGTATACATGTGCAGTTAACCATTGCAGACTAAATCCGCGTAAGCACGGAGTTCGATATAATCTCCATTCTCACCAGTCAATGAGCACCTTCAGTTAACGAGCATCAAGTGGACAGCCGATGTCAATAGCAATGCCCCGGGGACAATCACTCGTGCCGCAGAGAGACATCCCCTTATACGCGAGACGCACAACATGTGATCCCGCGTCATGTCCCTCGATTCACGTTAATTCACCACATTCTCCCCACCTTTAAAATGTAACTAGGGGCCCATCTTACACACCATGATTGCTTTAGCACTATAGGAGTATACATTTCAAGCAACGCGGACTAAAAGATCTACAGAAGCATACATGCCAAGCAGTGATTATTTTGAGTTGTAGGAGCATGGAAATGAGCATCGATATATGATATAATGGGCATATAGGAGCATGAGCAGCGAGAATGCCGATAATCCCCTTTACAGATTGAGTCGTCGAGGGGGCCTTATTCGTCGACCTCTCCGGGAGTAAACGGCAGTTTCACTTGAGGGAGACTCCCGATCCTCTTGGTGAGCCTCGACTTGTGCCGGGGATGACTCCTCGATCGCTCTCGGGTGGAACGCGGCAGCCCCGTCGCCTGGCGGAGTTCCTGGGGAAATGTCAGAAGGAGGAGTGCCAGGAGGTGGTGTACCGGCGGGAGGAGTACCTGAGGGAGCCAGATGGCGAACCGACACAGTGGTCTCCCTGCCATCCGGGAGCCTGACATGAGCATACTCTGGATTAGTGTCAATGAGTTCGACCCCCTCCACCAGCGGTTCATACTTGCTTTGTCGTACCGGGCGTTTCATGAACACTGTACCGGGGTGGGTCAGCCAGTTGGGCACCGTTTGACCGTCAACATAACGTCGTTGGTGAGTAAACATACGTTCGTGAGGAGTGGCATTTGTGGACGTGCAGAGCAAAGAGCGTATGGAATTCAGAGCGTCAGGAAGAGTAACCTCCCATCGCTCGGGGCCCAGTCCTCTCGATTTCAGCGCCAGAGTTACGGCTTTCCAAATTACTCCATTATACCGTTCCACCTGCCCGTTTCCCTGTGGGTTGTAACCCGTCGTTCGACTAGTTGCTATGCCGTGCTCTAATAGGAATTGTTTTAGCCCGGCCGACATGAAACACGGCCCTCTGTCTGAATGTATGTACGAAGGTCTCCCAAACATAGCGAAGAGGTCAGAGAGACATTTTACGACAGTGCCCGAGGTCATATCCGAGCACGGAAACGCGAAAGGGAACCTTGAATATTCATCAACAACGGTGAATATGTATCTGTTGTCTGTTTCGGTCGGTAGGGGCCCTTTGAAGTCGATGTTTAGTCTCTCGAAGGGGGAAGTAGCCTTGATCAGTCTGCCAGAAGCCGCGCCATAGAATCTGGGTTTTAGTTCAGCACAAACAGGGCATGAAGCATTCATTTGTTTAATATCTTCAACAGAATAGGGAAGATTTTGTCTGCGTACGAAATGTGCCATCCTGGTTACCCCTGGGTGGCACAGAGACACATGGAGGTCTTGCAAAGCCTGACTGATTGTTGCCGAACTGTAGACCCGGGAGAAGGTATCTGCAGCAGGGTTTTCTTTCCCGGGCCGGTAAACAATGTCGTACCTGTAGCAAGCTAGGTCTATCCGCCATCTCATAATTTTTTCATTCTTAATTTTCCCGTTATTTTTCCCATCAAACATGAAAGCCACGGATCGTTGGTCCGTAACGAGCGTGAAGTGGTTTCCCAGTAAATAATGTCTCCATTTACGCAGCGCTTCGACGATGGCGTACGCCTCCTTCTCTATTGCCGAGTGTCTCTGCTCGCTTCTAGAGAGAGTTCTCGAGAAGAAAGCGACCGGCCGCCCAGACTGATTAAGTGTAGCAGCTATGGCGTGATTTGAAGCGTCGGTCTCCACCACGAAGGGCACCGAGCTGTCGATCGATAAAACCACGGACTTACTGATATCATCCTTGAGATCGTGGAAAGCTTTTACGACAGCGGCATCTGGTGGAAAGTTTTTGCAATGCACTAGGGGATGTATTTTCTCGGAGTATTGCGAAATCCATCTTGCATAGTAAGCGAACATCCCGATCACCCGGCGCATTGTTTGCAAGTCCTGAGGTGGTGGAAGCTCACGGAGCGGGCGCAATCGCTCAGGATCAGGCTTAATTGTGCCGTCGGCTATTGTGTAGCCGAGAAGGTCAATTGACCTTGCCGAGAATACGCATTTCTCATCGTTGAGAGTCAGATTATATTTTCCAGCAATGCTCAAGAATCTGTCCAGATTCCTATCATGTTCCCTCTGATCCCTACCGCACACTGTGACATTATCCACGTAAACAAAAGTGTCTTCGAGGTTTTCATCTGAGATGATGTCGTCCATAACCCGTTGGAAGCAAGCTACTCCATTCGTGACACCGAATGGTATCCTTCTGAACTGGTAGAGGCGCCGCCCTGCCTGGAATGCAGTGTACGGTTTGTCTTCCTCTCGGATGGGAATTTGATGATAGGCGCTTCGCAAGTCGATGGTACTGAATACCTTATAATTGGCCACGCGTTCGACCATCTCATCTATGCGCAGCAGGGGGTAGGCGTCGAGTTGGGTGAAGCGATTGACCGTTTGGGAATAATCGACAACCATCCGTTTCTTATGGTTCTGACTGCTGGTTACTAACACCTGTGCGCGCCATGGCGAATCGCTCGGTTCTATAATTCCCTCCTCCAGTAATCGCTTGGTTTCCGAAGTGATGAAATTCATGTCAGCAGTGGTATATCGCCGCGATTTGATCGCTATCGGTTTGCAGACCGGCGACAAGTTAGCGAACAGCTGGGGGGACGTCACCTCCGCGGTGGTCAACGCATTTAAAATTAGACGAGGCTTGCTTCCTCCAAAGGGTATTTCGACGCTCGTGTGCTGCTTGAGGACATTATGACCCAGAATTACGTCTGCGCACAAATCACGAAGCACCAGCACCTTTACATCCCGATGCGTGTACCCTTCGGCAGGGGTCGGGGAAGGGTTTTGGTGGAGAGGGGGGGGGAGGTGTCATACACCGCGGCCGCTGCCGCACCCACCTCAGGTTCTGGGTTCAGTTGGGCGAGTCCGTGTTCCTGCACAATCAACATTTCCTGCTCGGGGATTCCATCCTGGACCATGGATTCTACATTACTACACATATACATTTCTAATACCCCCGGCTCCCGCTCGCCTTGAGACGCCATCTTGCTTCTCGTGAAGGGTTAATTTAAATCGCTCGTAATTTGGAGGGAATCGGGGGTCGCTTCTCTCACCCCTGGACCGATTCCCGTGAATTTAGCCGGAGACAGGAGAGCCCGTTTTCCTGTTCTCCGATACCAGTGCCGCGAGGAGGGCGATGAATTTGTATCGCACGACCTGACACCAGTGTTGCGGTTTTCGCGCCCGCCGGCGTGCTGACGGCCACGTAACTCGAATTGCGGCACGTCGCCCACCGGACGGACAATCCAGTCGTGACCCTCTCGGACTAACGCCGGGAACCAGTCACGGGTGGACCTTTCGGTCTCACCGCGATCGAGCCAATCAGCCCCCGCGTGGGATAGGGTTGCTCGCCAAATTCGAACTACCTAAGTACCCACGCGGAGGGTAGACCGGGCGATCGCACCTCGCCGCAGGTCGACTTCGGACACGGGCCACTTAAGCGACCCGTTCCGTACTATCAGAATAACCGAGCGGTGTTATCGTCGACCTCGACGGTTCGATTAATTATCGGGCGTATTCAGCCCACTACCAACCCTTTACGTGAAGCAAGATGGGGATTCAATGGGGGAAAAGACGAAGCGAAGCGGGAGAACAGTTCAACAATAAAGCACATTTATTCTCGGCACACGGGAAGCACACAAATACAATTCCACCAAATGCACACAAAAAAAAGAAAACACACTTCCATTTACACAAAAAGCAAATATAAAAGTGAAAACACAGTGCAGAGCTAATACCGACTACCGAGCACACGGCAACACTTATACAATTCTACTTCACAGACGGCGCCGACAACACATACCCAAAACCAAGGAAAGAATATCCTCAAGAATGAGGCGGGCCTGAGGCCGAGACCGGGTCGGGCCTACCCGTCTGGTGATGAGACGCGGAGCGGCGATGGCCCCGCAACCCGCGGGCCTCGTGGACAGTGCCTGGCAGGGGGTGGGAACGGGGCCCCCTTGGTCGCACTATCTCAGCGCGGGGGGAAACAGGAGGGGGTTGCTGATGCTCGGGGTATAGAGGACCTTTATTATCCCTGGTGTGCGTCTCCACCTCGGCCAGGTCGCGCTGCCGGCCTCCCTTGGGCGTGCAGCTCCTGGCACCGACGCGAGCACCCCCTCGTCCGACTCTCTTCAGCTTCTCCAGCCACTGCAGGCTTCGGGCTCCAGACTTCCACACTCGTCCCCTCCGTTCCGACTCCTCGTTCTCGTTCTCCCTTTTCGTTCTCGTCCTGCTGACTCCTCGTTCTCGTTTGCGACTCTCCCTGACTGACGAACACCGTCCTTTTATCCCCCCCGTAACTTCGCCTTTGACCCCCTCCCTTTGACCTTTCACCTCGCTCCCCATTGGCCCGAGAAAAAGTGGGCGTGAAGGCTTTTTGATCCACAAATTTGCATATATCGATCGCCCTGGGGGCGGGGCCAATTCGCCCCTCGCTCACCGATTGGACGGCAAAAAGTGGGCGTGTGTCGTTTTTGATCCGTTTTTGAAGCACAAAATCCGTGATTTTGTACACGCTGTTCGACGCGCGTTCTGCATGAGTCCAACACCGGTACCCACAGCGGGGCAAGAACGGTGGCGATGCTACGGTGGCGAGGTGTGACGGGAAGGTCGTGGCGGTTGTGGTGAAGCGGTGGTTGTGGTTGTAATTGTGATGGTAATCCTGGCGGTTGGTCCAAAATAAAGATAGTAAAAGAAAAACGGCTATCCTGAAGAGTCGCAGCACGTATAAATGACATGTATTCCCACTAGACAACGGGTTTGGGCCTAACTACACATGCACTTACCGAGATACCTCACCTAAGGGACCTGAATGGTGGTTTGCGAATCTGGTAACCACAACAATATCATCAGGTCAGGCCAGATCAGATCTGTGACCGGCTACAGGTACCATGTAAACCTATACTAACCTGTTCCATGGTTGGGTTGCCGGCGACTAAACCAGCTCCCCCACCAGGTTTTCTGGTTAGGAGGGTGTTTGGATATGGACACCCAGCAGGATTAAAAACAAAACCTGTCAAAGGACGGAGGAGCTCCTTGTGAGCCAACGGCCATCCATATCTCGTGGCCAACTGTGTCTGCGGACGTCCTCCTGCAGTTGGGTTACCTTTTTTAGCAGGTTGGTGGCAGGATTTGCACTCCGGCCACCGTAAAACCCTTCATTCCACAAAACGTACGACAAAGAAATCTGAAAACCCACTCCGTGGGAGTACCTTCTGGGCAGCTGCCCTATGCAGGTCAGCTCACCCGATGACGGGATTGGGGCAAAGCCTTCGGGACCCCCAATCTTTGATGAGAGGAGGAAAACCACGGGGTAACCTTCCCGGGTTAGATTGTGATGTTGGGGTGGTGCTGAGGTGTCATCCACCAGACGGCAGTCTCCTTGGGTTAACCTGAGGCGGTCCCTTGAGGTGGGTACCTGGAATGATCTATCCTGAAGAGTGGCTGATCACCTGTCTCTGTTATCTGGGCTCAAGCATTTGGACATCAGCATTGCATCCCTCTCTGAGGTTCGGAGACCGGAGCGAGATCATGGTGGGTGGTTACACCGACAATTGGTCTGGTCGCTCTGATGGTTACCATACCCAAGGAGTTGCTGTAGCTGTGTCCAATAAGCTGACCCCAATGATAATTGAGGTAACACCGGTCAACGTGCGTATTATGAGATTAAGGATTCGTCACTCCTTGGGTGTCATTTCCCTGGTCTCTGTCTATGCTCCGACTGTGGTGAGTGATGTCATGGTGAAGGACACATTCTATGCCACTCTCAAGTCTGTGGTTGATCAGTGCCCCAGGTGAGATACGCTTCGTGCCCGCTCCACGACACGCTCCATCACCGATGCCAGTGTTTCCAACTGAATGTTGAGGATTTCTCTCCGAAGATTTGTCCTTTCGTTTCTGGAAGGTCCTGGGTTTTGGACGGTTTTCATAATCGCATCCTTTTTCATGATCCAACACAGTGAAGTCTCGGAAATCTGCAGTTCATGTGATTCAAAGCGTTTACATGATTTCTTCGGGGAGCGCACGACGTCTTCATGGACGCTTAGCTCGGGTACGATGACCGACATCAAACCAAAGCGTTCCATCATGGCTTTCTCTGCAACTTCACCTTCCCTTGTGCTCGTACGCTTCCATTGATGTTGTAGGTGTTGCTACTAGATCTTGTAGATCTGGCATTACCAGAACTCGACGTCACTTCCCTTCTGGGATGATTTAATTATTAAATCCGTTGCTTTTGATCCTGCGTGTTGGTTCGAGCATGACAATTGACGCACGCACTTTTAAAACTTACTCCAGCCGGAGTGAGAGAAGCAGGTTACTTTGCCTTTTGTTCTCGGAACAACATGCGCACAACACTCCATCGCTAATTGTGACGCTGAAGGCGTGTCGAACCGTGCGCACTTATTACGGAGAACGTGATTGGCCAATTTCCTGGCTTGCATCACGCAATGACGTCATCGTTCAGGGTTTTTCCCTCCATGTGCGTGTTCACTGCGTCGTTTGGGAAGACTAGTGCATGGCCGTACGTGCAAAAAATAAAATATAAAAAACTTTCAAACTGCGTGCCAGAAACAACAAACACACAGGCCGTTCCTTTGCTCTCGCGTGGCCGTACGTGCAAAAAAAAAATAATAAAAAAAACTTTCAAACCGCGTGCCAGAAACAACAACCACACAGGTTGTTCCGTTGCTCTCGCGTGGCCGTACGAGCAAAAATAAAAAAAATTAAAAAAAACTTTCAAACCGCGTGCCAGAAACAACAACCACACAGGCCGTTCCTTTGCTCTCGCGTGGCCGTACGTGCAAAAAAAAAAAAACTTCCAAACCGCGTGCCAGAAACAACAACCACACAGGCCGTTCCTTTGCTCTCGCGTGGCCGTACGTGCAAAAAATAAAAATTAAAAAAACTTTCAAACCGCGTGCCAGAAACAACAACCACACAGGTCGTTCCGTTGCTCTCGCGTGGCCGTACGTGCAAAAATAAAAAAAAAATTAAAAAACTTTCAAACTGCGTGCCAGAAACAACAACCACACAGGCCATTCCTTTGCTCTCGCGTGGCCGTACGTGCAAAAAAAAATAAAAAAACTTCCAAACCGCGTGCCAGAAACAACAACCACACAGGCCGTTCCTTTGCTCTCTCGTGCCCGTACGTGCAAAAAATAAAAAAATAAAAAACTTCCAAACCGCGTGCCAGAAACAACAACCACACAGGCCGTTCCTTTGCTCTCGCATGGCCGTACGTGCAAAAAAAAAAACTTTCAAACCGCGTGCCAGAAACAACAACTACACAGGCCGTTCCTTCGCTCTCGTAAACGACGACTGGATTTGGGCATTGTGTTTATCTATAAATGTGCATAAGAAATCGAGAAATTATTGGAATACACTAAGTCATCACTATCCGGAAGTCGGTACGTTCTAACCCGTAATGGGGAACACGCTCTAACTTGGCCATAACTTGGGAACCACTTGTCCGATTAATTTCAAACCTTTTGAAAGGCAAACAAACAGAGATGGCTGGAATTATAGATAGATAGAAGATAGATACTGTGGGTGCAAAATGCCAAGCAACGTGTCCTGTCATTGGTAACTAAGGCGCCCTTTCCCCATCGGCCACGCCTACGCAGCAACGTGTCCTGTAATTGGTAACTAAGGCGCCCTTTCCCCATCGGCCACGCCTATGCAGCACCGTGTCCTGTCATTGGTTTGGTAAATAAATGGCCATAACTTGGGAACCACTTGTCCGATTAATATCAAACCTTGAAAAGGCACATACTCAGGTCCCCAGCAATATACCTGGCAAGTTTCAATTAGATCGGACCAGTGGTTGTCGAGAAACAGCCTTCACAGACACACACACAGACACACAGAGATTGCTGGAATTATAGATAGATGAGAACAATCGATTAAAATGACAAGATGATTATAACACAATTTGATGGATGATTATTAAGTTCTTCCATGAGGGAACAAATAGTTTTGGAAAACCTTTGGATTTGGCCCACGGTTTGTATTTTCCTGCTGAGCACCAGACGTTCAGTACTCCACACGTTCCCAGCAATTCGTTGAACAAGGACAAGACCTTTTAACCCCCTCGAAATGGTGATGGTCTGAACCGACCTCATTTTACCGACCTCGGATGATGAGTCAACCCAACTGGTGTTATTTAATGGGACGACAGGGGCTCAAACTCAAGACCCTAGGATCTTAAGCCAGCCACCTTAACCGTTAAGCCACCACCAGGCTTATATCACAAGATAAAGGAAGATGATTTGTATTACAAGCTACCACCAAAGTTGGCGATATTTCGACCACGTGTCAATTTTGGAGTTTCGGTGACATTCATGTTTGCATTACAGTAAAACTAGCGAGCATTCCTGCCTTCCGGGTGGGAGTTCCCTTATCAGCCCACCTTTGGTGGGAAATGTGTGGCCGCACAGTCTTTGAAATGCACTTTATAATTTTTGATCATTTAAAAAATAATTTTATTGATCGTATTGCCAATCATATTATCTTGCCAATCCTGACAGGGCTACACGACTTCGCGTGTTACCATTTCTGGTGGATTGACTGCACCAAGCGAGTTTCTCGATGCATGCTTGCGTTAATGCACTGTATCGGGGAAGCCGAGCGGAGCTGCCAAGTACGCACCGGCTAATAAGAGCCAATTGGTGGGGTAAAACTTCCTGATTACACGATGTGCGGATGAACTGGGTACATTCACAATACAAGTGATTTATTTATAAAGCAAGGGTGAGGAAAAGCATATGGAACAATGAAAGGTTTTTTTTATTACAAAAGCAATGCGTGCAGCAGGGGAAAGCAAGGATTTGTGAGGTGCAGCAAAAGAAAAACAGTTATATACAAAAGAGAAGACACAGGGCAGAGCTAAAGCTATATTAAACTTCTACAATCTTAATTATACTGACATGATAGACGCCATCAGACACACACCCGAGTAAATTAGAACAGCAAGAAAGAGAGAGACAGCTGGAGGTGATTGTGACCTATAGAATACCTGACACGGCCGACAGACCGGTGCAAACCCAGTCACTTAGGTGGGGGAAAGAGGGAGGAAAACTGTGGGTGTGTCTGTGGTGCGTGATTTGAGGAGGTACAATGAAGTGTGATGCAGTGCGGTGAAATGTGGTGAGGTGCAAAGAGGAAAGTGTAAGGTATGGGTCAAGGTGGGGGGGGGGGGTGTCGAAAATGAAGCAAAGAACGCGTGAGGAGAATGAATTGACTTAACGCGAGTGAAGAGAAATCTGTTGGTGTAATTATATTAATGAGTGTAAATCTCCACTTTGTTCAGTGCCTGCCTCTCGATGAACTCGGCCCAGCTTCTCCCGCTTGCTCCGCTCAGCACAGCAACCAACGGTAATGTACAAATTGAGCCAGACGAAGTGAAGGCGGCACCAGATGAAGAGAGCAAGCATGTAGAACTCGGTACATTTATAATGCTCCTGTGAAGGCGGAGTCCTGTAGGTGGAACAGTCAGGCAGTAGGCATTTCGTTGCGCCGCCATTGGTGTGTGGACGCTCACCCCAGCATTGGCCCTGCCCACACGAGGATTCGGCACCACTGGTTGTGGCGTTTGTAGTGGTGAGTGGAGATGAGTTTTCGAAGGAGGCGCTTGTGGCATCGTAGCGGTGAGGTGGTTGAGGCGTCGTCGCGATTGTGGCGGCAAGTTTGTGATGGAGGCGGTTGTGGTCGAGATTGTAGGGTCGATGGTGATTGTAGGTGAGTTTGAGCTGTGGTTTCATATCGTGAAGAATTTTGGGAAGGCGTTGTGGTCGTTGCAGGACTGTCGCAGCATTGGGGTCCGAGTTCGGCGAAGGTCTTTAGTGATGTCGGAAAATGGCACGAGGTTTGAAAAGGAAATGACGCATGTATGCTAATGAGCTGCTTGCGTGCAGGCCTGCATGCTTGCATTATAGCGAAGGTCGTGTGTGAAGTAACGTAAAATATACGAGATAAGAAATAAAGAATGGGATATAAGACCTGCCTAAAATCCCTCGCAATGCATTTTCTCACATCAACCCACTAGACATGAGGGAAGGGCTATCTAAAACAGATACTAATGAAATAACTGTCTCGGGACCGCTTTATGTTGTCCGCCATTGCCTTGGGGAGTGAAAGTTTCGCAGAACCGATATCAATATTATGATGAAAGAAAATTACTATTTTCAGTTTCACTGTTACTTTTTGAGTTCAAAATGCACCTTCCTCATTTGAGGCAAAGTCATCAATGATGTCATCATTGGACAGTTGCCGTCCCAGCTCCCTGCTAATGCTGATGACAGCCAGTCAACTGAGGCATATAATATAGACATGCACACACAAAGCTAAAAGGAAGTGCGCATACGACATATGTCGATGTATACAACATCTGACTTATTCAGCAACCGACAAATTTGTTTTCTAAAATAACACATTTCAATACTGCTTGCCAAAGAAAATTCACTTGCTCAAAGTTAACTTTTTAAAAAAATCTTGAAAATAAGAAAATGAGCTTGTCCATTTCGTGCAGTACGGCGGCCCCTAGCGGTTGGGGGCCCCTCAGCGGAATGCCAGGACTGCCTAGAGGACTAGCGAACTCTGGCTGACTCACCTTTCCCAACTGCTCTATCATGTTCATCTTGCCTGCAATCTAGCCACAAATTTGAGTTTGATGGAACCCGTGTCCAAGACACGACGTCCAACAAAAGACACAGATTGATACTGGAAGCATGGCCCGTCAAGAGCCGAGAGGGTTGTCTAACTGGGGAGACTGTGTACACACACACACACACACACACACACACACACACACACACACACACACACACACACACACACACACACACACACACACACACTGATACAAATGGCAATAACTGGATGGTGCAAGCAACTGGACAAGGTGAGCAAAACACACCATGCCTGGTCCCCAACACCACACCCACACATTCACAACACCTAACGGAAACTCCACCAACTGCACAACCCGGACACCATCATGTCCAACGCGGACACAAACACAGCCGTATTTGTGCCCCATCAACACAAAAACAACAAGCACACATATACAATACCATATCACGAGTAAGTAATAAAAAGAGCAGAGCAGATCAACGACGATGCGATTTGACCTTTATTGCTTAAGGTTTGGCAAAAGAAAAACACTCCTCCATTTGACCTCACACACCGGCACGTGACTGGAAATTAGTGGTCACCTTGGGAATAAAAGCGAACACGTGCTGAGACGCGGGGTCTATTGGCCTGAGGAAGCTCGCTGAGAAACAGGTGAAACGTCGCTCGAGATCGGATCTGCTCTTGCTTGCTATTGAAATGAGCAGAGTATATCACACCGATACGAATGGCAAAAACTGGATGGTGCTCGGTACTTTTGGTTGGATGCGCTTTTTGCTTCTTTCGAAAACAATGTATAATCCCAACCACCCAATCGTATACCATACACATATACCTTTTTCTATTTCTTCCGGAAATAATTTAGGGAGAGGGATCTTTTCAAATGTTGAGCATTTTCCATTCCTCGAGTTAACATATCATTTCAAAATCGACGACAAACACTATACAATTGAAAATTTAATTAATTCGCTATTCAGCATCAACAAATCACAAACAACATTAAGTGAATATGAAGTTTATTGTTTATACGAAGGGGGGGGGGGGTGAAATAAAAGATCAACGACAGAACACAAATAAATCAACAATTTCAGGAAAGCTTTTGTTGAACAAAACGATGAAAATTCATTTCTGAAAGACATTTGAAATAGTTTCCTTATGACGAACAATAATAGAAGCAGTGACTCAAAAGGGATTATTTTCACTTGGAATAAAGATAAGTAACTAAAACTAACAAGCAATTTAAGGACAAGCATTCTGCAACTATCTTTACTGTTCTACTACTTATGTTAACCACGGCCACATGTCTTTTTTGTTAGTCAACCGCAAACTTCTGCAAACCTCTTTCCTTCATTAGTATCCGCCATATTCATTTTGGTAATGATACCTTTGTGTTAATGCTGATATGGAGACAATGACAACAATTATTGTTATGAGGATAGCGAGAAGGGCAATGATCGTCGCAGCGATATTCAAAGCTCTGGCTGTCGATGCATGATTGGTGGCACCCATCGGGTCATTCATTTGACGTCTGTCACGAGACTGATGGAGAAAGATAAAGTGGTAAGAAAAAACAAAAATTACATCATGGAAACAAGTTTCAAAAAGTTCATGAAAAATCATTAAAAGTTCTGCTCATCATCATCACCATCATATATTTCGTGTAAATCTGCAAGTATGCAATCTTGTTTCGGGATCACACCATCTCGCGTCAAAGGAGAACTTTTACGTAATCATTACATTTGATTAATGCTTAATTATACAAGCCTGGTGTTGGCTTAGTGGTAAGGGTGGTGGCTTGGGATCCCAGGGTCCTGAGTTCAATTCCTGTTGGCTGCTGAATTAACACCAGGGGGTTGACTCAGCCTGTCATCCTTCTGAGGTCGGCGAAGTGAGTACCAGTGTACTGGTCCCGGTGTATGCCCCGGTTAGAATAGGTGTACCATATCCCTGTGTGTTGTAAGAGGTGACCAGGAAGGGCATCTGGCCATAAAACATTGCCTCAAGAAAAAGCCTAACCTCTGCACAGCAGGGAAAAATGGCTGTAAAAACGGTCATTATTTTTTATATATAATGCTTGATTATACTATTTTTGAACTCGTGAAGAAATATTAACTCTTGGAAGAGCCAATGACATGCAGGTGAATGTGGACGAACGAGGTGGTAAGGTATCGTCGTGTAGATGCAGGAATGCAAAATGAACAAAAATGGTTGACCATTATGTGGTAGACAAAGAAAAGTAATCAAAGTAAGTTGTTTTATTGACTGACAATGCTAAAGGAAAAAAAGCAAAAAAAAAATAAAAAAAATGATCAAACGAATTGTTTTTCATAGAAGTAGCAAAGATTCCACAAATGGAGGTGATGTACCGATGCCTTTTCCACACTTACTAAATCTACTCCAATTAGCCCTTCCTAATCAACCTTCTTCCTGGCAGGTAACTGTGTTTCTCCCCTTCCTCGCTCTCCATTTGTTCTGTGGCTCAACGGGGACAACTGTGGTTCCTCCACCACCTCAACGTCACCTTGCTCTTCCATGAGCTAGGGTTTTGTCTCCAAAAGTAAATTTAACTGCAACGGCTTTACTTGTTTTTCCTTCACATCTTGTATGCACTCACCGGAGAGTGCTCAAGAGAAAGCTTATCAGAATCAGAAGAAAAAAAAAACAATTCAAAATGAGTGGTGAGAAAGCCTAAATTTAACACTACGACAAAAAAGGTATGGCTAATGTTTCCGAACTGTTGTTTGTCTTCACTGCCAATGCAGTCCATCATTATATTCCTTATAAAGACTACTATTCCTCGCTATTGGAAGTATTAGTTGCTTGGGGTGAATGGAGGGATGGAAATGAACTTTGAGAAAAACTGAAGTTACTCCACATGTTGATAGAATGTCACCAGGTGATAGAGAGCACACACATTGCAATGTCTAAGTTGAACAATTAGCAAACCAGTTGTGTACTCAGCATCTGTGTGAGCGATAAGTACAATCTCATCTCATCCTATTTATTACTTCTTGATTGAACAAATTTTCGGGAACCATTGAAAACTCTCATTTAAGATTGGATACCGGCTCGGTTTTACTTGACCTCCATACGTCAATGTAAACATGTCCATCTTTTGGGGTTTTTTTTTTCTCCTTATGAACACACACCAAGACTGCTTTGCAAATCTATATGGCTGTGGTCCGATAGTGAAAGGCAATTCTATTATATACCAGCAAGGGGACAGTGCGCTGCCTGGTGCTGTTCGAATGCTGTTGGCATTTTGAAGAAATCAATTTTTTCCCCATTTTTTTTTTTGGTGGGGAGCCTAAAACACTTTCTTACACCCAATAAGGAATGGGGTCAGGGATGATTCAATAATACCTTTCACATAGCTACAAAGGCTTACGCACGATAGAGCAATTTTTTTTTTTTAACCCAAAATACATCTGGGTTTTTTCCGAAATTTAAAAAAAAGTAACTTTTTGCCTAAAACACAAACTGGCACAAACTGATGAACTTCTGAAAGTTTGATGTACATCCGACAAAAATGACGACACAGATATCATGGGATATTTGAGGTACAATGAGACTATTTAATGTCTCTGACAAAGTCTCAGTCTCAGTCTCTCTCAGTCTCTCTCAGTCTCTCTCAGTCTCTCTCAGTCTCTCTCAGTCTCTCTCAGTCTCTCTCTCTCTCTCTCTCTCTCTCTCTCTCTCTCTCTCTCTCTCTCTCTCTCTCTCTCTCTCTCTCTCTCTCTCTCTCTCTCTCTCTCTCTCTCTCTCTCTCTCTCTCTCTCTCTCTCTCTCTCTCTCTCTCTCTCTCTCTCTCTCTCTCTCTCTCTCTCTCTCTCTCTCTCTCTCTCTCTCTCTCTCTCTCTCTCTCTCTCTCTCTCTCTCTCTCTCTCTCTCTCTCTCTCTCTCTCTCTCTCTCTCTCTCTCTCTCTCTCTCTCTCTCTCTCTCTCTCTCTCTCTCTCTCTCTCTCTCTCTCTCTCATAATGCACATTTCTGCTTTCAGTTGGATTCAGTACTCTGGAAACTTAATCCAAAAAGGAAAAGCTCATCGTAGGTTTGAGAAATTTTTGTCATCCCTATTGTTGCAGAACGTGGCCATCACATCTCCTTGTGTGCTCTTGAAGGATAGATCATTTTTACCTGTATGAGACATCATGTTTAGGTCAAGCTATCCTGTTCTTGTATGCCTGGAAGTAAGATGAGGTGAAGGTTAACTTAGTTAAGGGCGTCACGTGATCTGCCCTTCTTGTATGAACTAGAAAGGGCCAGTGCATGGAAAAAACGAAAATGCACAATTGTTGCAGGAATTATATACATCACTCTTACCTTGATGGAATACACCGTGGCCACATAACCAAGGCAGAATGCATTGAGAAACATGAAGTTGAAGAGAGACCAGGCAAGGTAGTCTTTGGGAGGATTCATGAACGTTGGCGGTGCGGCATTTTGTGCCATATTTATAGAGGTGTTTACACTATAGCCAGGTGGTAGTCCTTGGGGGTGCATGGAGGTGTGTGGGTCACCAGGGTATGGTCCCTGTTGATGCATTTTCATTTCTGAATGGAATGATGAGACAGATTTACATATTATCTGCAACAAATAACCTTTAAAAACACACCAACAGATAAACCCCATGATTTGTCAGACATTGTGACAACAGGTGATTGCTTTGCGTGTGTAAGGACGTCACTTTTTGTACCTCCACCACCGAAGGTGGTGTATAGCATGATATTTATATCATGCTATACACTGTATATATATATATATATACTGTACTGTATAGCATGTACTGTATAGCATGATATTTCAAAAAATGTATCGGGCCTGATATGTTCTCGTGGATCAGGCATTACGTGGCGGAGGTATGCGTTCCACCGAGTGCCCTTCTAGTTGTGCCCTGTATATCAAGCTAACCTAAGAAACACATTGGTGACATACCTGTATTTATAAACGCAAGTTGTTTTTGTAACTTTGACTTGATTAATCGAGATCGAGGTGTGGGTAAAATAAGATATACGATGTAAATACCCAGCCAGAAGTCCAAGGGGAAGTGGTGTATTTGGGGCACGTCTGCTCTGAACAGCTGACAGTTCAAATTTCCCCGCACAGGTTTTGATATTGTGTTGTCTTTACCGTCCAGCTCAAACTGAAAATTTAAAATAATATAAATTTGTGTTCAGTTCCTTTTTATTTATACGTTTTGGGTTCTGACTTCTGATTTACAGTATATATATATATATATTCAGTCAAAGCACAAAATATATTTGGCCAACCTCCCCCACCATCCCTCCCATCCCCCCACAATTCCCAGGCCACCATCATTTCCGATTTCCGAATTATAAAGTTGGTAATTTTGCAATTAAAAGTCAAAATCATTTTATTATTATTCACGATTAGCGGTGATGTCACACCCGGGAGCCGACCACCAGATCCATGCTGTGTACGGGTTACATCTCGGTATGATTTAACTCAAGCGGTGAATAATATTTGATTTTCTACAAATACGCTGATTCGATGCGTCTTTGATGCTTGTATAATAATACAAACCGCGATGGTTTCATGCTACAGCAATGGCTGAAACACCCTAAGTTTGCCAGAAATTGGTCGAGGTTTGTCCGAAATACCTAAGTGTGGATCGGGCCGAGAGAATGTTTGCTTTTGTACTTGGAACATGTTAGAGTACTGTTATAAAACAACAGAGATGGCTAGATCTTGTGGTTATTCACCATGATGAGATAGGATGTCTGTTTTGTGCCATGTCCCACCGTCGTGTCTTTGCCATGTTGTCTCTTGTCCCACCATTTTGTCTGTGCCATGCCGTCTCATGTCTTAACGTTGTGTTTATGCCATGCTGTGCCGTGCTGTGCCCCATCGGCATGTCCGTGCTGTGCCATGTCTCACTGTCGTGTCTGTGTCTGTGTTGTGCCGTGTGCCATCATGTCTGTGCTGTGTTGTGTCCCACCTTTGGGTCTGTGCTGTGTCATGTCTCACCGTCATGTCCATGCTGTTTTGTGTCGTGTCCCACCATCATGCTAGTGCTGTGTCATGTCTCACCATTGTGTCTTTGCTCTGCGGTATCCCACTGTGGTGTCCATGCTGCGCCATGTCCTGCCATGTTGTCCATGCTGTGTCGTGTCTCACCGTTGTGTCCGTGCCGAGTAACACTTTCCTGGGTGGGGGAGGGGGGGAGAGGTTGGAAGATTTACAATATCACCACACCCCCCCTCACTTTCCAAAACAGATTTACGCCACTGCATACGACCGACTCAAATGATAGAGCAGGATGCCTGCGCCACCACTTGAAGTGTGCTTTCATGCTTTGTGGGCTCACAAAGCATGAGAAGAGCAGTCGAGGGAGATTAAAGCAGTAAAAACAAAAAGCAGCAGAACAGGACTTGAGAAAACCGGGCACGGATACTATCTGGGCATGGTGTTTAAACATTGACAGTGCGCACACAAGATTGGAAAGAAGACACCGAGTCGAGTTATTCTGCCTTGTCTAAAGCAGAATCTGTGACGTTGACATTCAAAAGTGGTCGGTGTTACACCAAACAGATAAACACCAGGGAGGTTGCAATAAGGTGTAAGGAGCTGGAGGTGTTCCAGAGGGCTAGGAGGGCTTTGTGTGGACAATGGACAGTGAGAAATGGAGTTTTTGTTTTCTTTCTTTTATACGTAGTCGAGGCTCATGGAAGAGCTAGTACGAGTACACTGAATGGATCAGGATGCATCAGGACAAAATCGACAGGAGAGAAAGGCGGGAACACGAACAGCAGAGTTGAAGGCCAAGTTAGAGGGAGACTTGGACAAACAATGGTTGTCAGGAGGAGTTGGTAGGGGGGGGGGCTATTAGGTGGCAATTAAAAACATGTAGAACACCTATTAGGTGATTCATCTCTGCCTAATCATAACTCATGATGCTCTGTGGTTGCACCAGTCAGGTAATCTCGTCTTTTCTATCTCTCAACCAATCAACGTTGAGGACATTACAACATTGAGTTAGTAACTTTATAAGTGAGAGTTTGGTGCAGTCGAAAAGCTTTGATAGTGTCCATTATATTGAAATGCATATTTAAATTTTGTTGTACTAATCGAATGTTTCATTGATTAATGACTGCAAAATTGTGAGTCTTGCAGTTGTGTACAGCGAGGGCGTGACATTGAGATGACCCAAACAACACTTCTCAAACTTTTTTTTTTACCCTTTGAGGATCCTCTGTGGAATTATAAATGCTTTATAATACGAATACAAGTCTGTAATAATATACTTTAACAAAGGTTTGGAGTGTTAATTGTACAAGAAAGCCTCTTTAGAGATGTTTTCTTTCATCCCTGTATAACAGTGAAATTTTTTTGCTAAATCATCATGAGGTTTGAAAAACAACTGTTCCAATGACAAAGATGTTGAAATAAAATTGCAAGTACATTTCTGATGAAATATGTTCACAAACTCGCAAAAAATGATCTGAATTTCGAACCGGAGGCGTTTAATTCCACGTTCAGAAATAAATTCCGCAACAGTGAGAACAGCAGATAAAGTTCTTGAAAGATGCGGCGTTTCTATTCTAAGATAGAGGTAGAAAAGCTGGTTTGCAGACTTGCTTTGCTCTAAACAACAGCCACACCATAAGCCCAGAAAGCTGTTACCTCCTTTGCAACTTTTTCTAGTTAAACACCTGTTTGGTTTTATTTGAAGCGAAGCTCATTGTGACTCTGGACATTGTGACTCCATTGTGACTCTGGACATTGACAAATTGGGAAAGTCAATGGAGGAGGGCACTGCACGTACTCCTGAACATCTCGAAGGGAAGAATTTCCAGTCTTGAAAATTGCCAAGGTCGAAAATATTGCTCGACGACATCTGCTCGTTTTAAAAAATTCCGATAGAATGGTTAATTAAAAACCCAAATTATCAGCAGCTGAACTTGGAAAACTTTTACAATGATTCGAAAATATGTTTGTTAAAAAACAAAATCATAAAAAGGTTTCTGGAAGGACATTTGTGGCAATTGGTTCCATTTCCCATGTAAGAATATTAACTGCAAACACATGTTATAAAATTGTAAGTCTTGTTTGTAAAATTGAATATTTACATTCTATTTGTAAGCTTTGTACACCTATAACTGTAATAAACAGGTGTGTGCATCACACTCGCAAAACCAATTTCAAACTCGTTCGTATTAACATGAACACGAGCACAAACTCACAATTATGTCCATATCGAGCATTTCATTGTTTTTGATTCAATCCAAACAACGTTTAAATTTTCATAATTATTGCTCTTCGCATTTCAGGTGAAGAGTACTTAAATAGCAGGAGAAAGGAAGAGAAAACACAGAGGTGAAACAATACCTTGGGATGAAACAAAAAAGGAAACGTTTTCTTCGTTACAAACTGGGATGTGATGATTCTCAAACTCTCCCCAAAGGTGTGTGGATCATTATATAGTGTGTGAATCGTGTGTGTGTTCCGCCCACACTCATGACCTATTCATGTGTCAATTCTGATTACGAACAAGGAAATCCATCTGGTTCCTCCCTTTTTAATGCAAATCTGTAAAAGGAACACGGATGTTTTTTTCCATCGACTGGAAAGACATCCTTAAAGACCTTGTAAATGGTATACTTAACAACTACCTATTTTAATTTGAGAAACAAAGGGCTGACATCAAGAAGAAACACAGACAAAGAGGAATCAGCAGGGGGTGGGTGAAAATGGGGTCTCTTGGACGAAGATCCAGGTTTTGGAATTTACACCCATTTTTGACATTAAAATAGGCAAGGTCCATCCCAACATGTCTTTTATCACATCTATTGTTCTTTTCCTTTAATTCACTTTTCTGAACTTTCTCTCAACAAAGTTTGGAGTCAATCTGAATGTTGCACATCCTCAAAGTTTCCTTCTCACGACATCCTCATGTTGTGCTTGACAATGTAGTTGGAGGTGTTTCGGGAGTGAGACAGACATGTTTTTGTGCTTTCTTTGATACGTACTATGGATGGCTCGATTTACTTTTCTATTCACACTTTAATTTGGTTAAAAAGGATGTAGTTATGTGGCCCTTATCTATTTATATATTCATTTTGCACTCGGTGTACTCTAACAAAGGACAAGATAAAGGTATACAAACTCATTCTGTGGGTTATTTAATGGTGACACGTAAATGCAAAGAAATGTGACACCTGCTCCGTGGTATTTCTGAAAGATTGCTTACTGTGCAATTGCTTACTTAATGAAGAATTATCTGTGCAAAGACCTTGCCCGGCACTGAGAACAGTGTCACCCCTCGGTACTTGTTGGAGTCCTGGCGATCACCCTTCCTTTTCCAGAGAGGGAAAACAAGTCCACTCTTCCAGCCAGTTGGGATTATGCCTGCACTCCAAAAGAGCACAGAACTGCATGCAATGACACGAGTACAAGCAAAGGTGGATCACAGTTGATTGAACAGTCAGCAATCGGGATAGTAATACGCCTGACATCCAACTCAACAGCTGGTGGACCAGCCTGGTACAGCCGCTCAAAGTAACCGGCCCAGCGGTCCTTCACTTCAGACTCCTCTGACAAGAGCCTACCACCCTCCGCTCTAACTGCAGTGCAGAGGGATGGGTTTGGAGGAATACAATGCACAAATTCCCCTGTAAGCAGGACGAGAATCACTTGATCACAGGTGGTGCTCTACCCCCTGACATTTCTCGGACATTGGCCTCCTTGTCCACCCTCAGCATACAGTATCTCACAAAAGTGAGTGAACCCCTCACAAATATGTAAATAATTCAGTGTAACCTTTTAAGCAGTTGTGCTGGAAGCAAAAGCTTAGAGTTGATGACAGAGTAGACATTCTGCAATATGTCTGCAGGCACAAAACTGCCATTCCATAAAAACAATGTGGCATGTTACAAATATTTCTGAAAGAGGAGGCAATAAAAGTGAGTTCACCCCTGCTATTGTCTGCACAAGAAGTAAGTCAAGCATGGTAAAACAGCTTCCATTTTCATCATTTTCTGCATATTTAAGTCAGAGTGTTAAAGGTACAAATATGTACCAAACAAAACACACAATGTCCATAGAGCTGCAACCTCCCTGGTATGTTAAAAGTGAAGAAGTGTACTCAATGCACTAATTGTCTATCTGCTTGCTGAAGAAATAATTGCATAGGAAATACTGTACCAATCACCATTGAGAAAGCAGCATGGCTCCTCATGGTAAAGAGCTCTCGAAAGATGTCAAAGATCGAATCGTTGCCCTACATAAAGATGGCCAAGGATACAAGAAGATCAGTGCTTCTTTGAACGTAAACCCCAACACCGTGGCCAAGGTCATCCAGAGGTTCTCCACGAAGCGTACAACAATGTGTTGCGCTCGCCAGGGCAGACCAGCGAAGATGACTCCTAGTACTGTTCGTCAAGTTCATAATCTCGTCCTCCAAGACAGACGACAAAGTGCCGTCAAGATTGCTGAAGATATTTCTGCAGCTTCTGGCCAGTCTGTTAGTGTGCAAACCATACGTCGCACACTCCATCGTATCGGGTTGCATGGGCGTCGTTCAAGGGGTAAGCCTCTCCTGAATCAGAGCCACAAGAAAGCTCACAAACAGTTTGCTGAAGCACATCAATCCAAGCCCCTGGACTACTGGCAACATGTCCTATGGTCTGATGAAACGAAGATTAATTTGTTTGGATCTGATGGAGTGCAGCGTGTCTGGCGGCGACCTGGGGAACAGTACCAAGACAAGTGCGTTATCCCTACTGTCAAGCATGGTGGTGGTAGTGTCATGGTTTGGGGATGCATGAGTGCTGCCGGTACTGGAGAACTCAAGTTCATCAAGGGAAACATGGGTTTTACGATGTACTGTGACATCCTGAAGGAGAAGATGTTACCCTCCCTGCGAAAACTTGGTAGAGGAGCTGTATTTCAGCACGATAACGATCCGAAGCATCGTTCCAAGCAGACAACTGCCTTTCTGAAGAAGTCGTGCAGCACGGCCAGACTATTTATAGTTACTACAACTTTGCTCTTTAACAGTTTGTACCAATTATTATTTTACTCCATATCTTCACTATAATTCATGGACCGGTGCTTGTTTCTTTGCGCGTTACGACTCCAGTTCTGGGCTGATTACATCCAGACTTGCTACATTGGATCAGCATGATTCCAATGAATGTATAGGGGTGTTTTTATATTTTCCTGTTGTCTTGAAGGAAGGGGGACACAAATTCTGTATGTAAATGCGTAATGTGTAGCACCACCTCCAGCTGGGGGAGGGT
Organism: Eptatretus burgeri; assembly: GCF_056783735.1. Classification (NCBI taxonomy): domain Eukaryota; kingdom Metazoa; phylum Chordata; class Myxini; order Myxiniformes; family Myxinidae; genus Eptatretus; species Eptatretus burgeri. The sequence goes on along the minus strand of NC_140977.1, from coordinate 39,772,844 downwards.
ATTACAAGGCTCCACAATTTAGTCCTGTATTCCTGTCACTCCGTTTTTCCAAGCCTGGTGTTGGCTTAGTGATTCGGGTGGCTGGCTTGGGACTCCAAGGTACTGAGTTTGAGCCCCGGTGGCTGCTGAATTAACACCAGGGGGGTCGATTCAGCCGATCAACCTTCTGAGGTCAGCGAAACGAGTACCAGTGTCCTGATAATAGGGACACAGCATCAGCGGGACAGCTGCGCTCCAAGAGATGACAGCTACCTAGCAGCCAAAGCTGCCATACGCAAGAACAGAAACGAACCACGTTTTTCAGTGAAGTGTTTGAATTAAAAGCAGTGGTTATGTTTTTTCTTCACATTTGTAACCCGAGATATTTTTTGGCCTACACACCACCCAAATAAAGGTATGCATCATAGGAACGTGTTGCATGCTTGGAACAAGATCGCCCATTGGGCAGGTATTCTGCTCGTTCTCGTAATAAAGGATTTCTTGAAAATTTGTTAAAAGCTGAAATGGTAAAAAGGTTATGCTCAGGGCAGATAGACAGAAGCAATTGCAAAACCCTGTCTCCTGCTGTGTGGGAGGGGGAGGCTAAAGATATACATTTTGGGAAGTCATTGCAAAAAGAAACGTTATCTTGTAAAAAGTCGTATTTTGTACACATAATAAAAACAAACTGCATGGATGGAGACAGAATATTTTTTTCCTGAATAAGGACATCCTCAGCATGTTACCTGGAGCTGGACACGCACTTTAATCCTGTCACGTTACTTAAATTTCACAGCCACGAGAGGAAACTCTTGGTCCCCAAGCTTTTCGGTAGTATTCAATCGAGATGCACAAGTACCATTTTGAATGTTGCGTCGTGAGTTTCAGTAGTTTCCTGATCGCAGTTGGCATTGTGGCTTGTGGGTTACGTGACGAGATCACTTTCAAAATTGCATCTGACACTTTATCTGGATTTCATTTCCGATTCGTAATCGAGGCTTTGAATTCTTGGCCTCCTCGAATGCCATGTCTCAGTCTTGTTTGTGGAAGAACAACGAGCGCCCTCTGCTTCGGGGCAGGCACAGTAGCTCGCACATATCTCCGATTGAATAAGTTAGGGGTTTCCAAGTCATTCTCATGGTGGACGCAGACAGATAACCAATTTTAATTAATAACGAAAGATGTGATAATTTCAAAAACTTTTAACACTGCAGTGCTGGAAAAAATCCTGCAGTCTTACGAAGCAATGTTCACATGAGGAATCATATACTTTATGTGCACTATTATGTAAATTTGGCATCCCCCCCCCCCCCAACCACATTAAAAAATAAAAAAGTACATACATGGATTTATACATGGGGTTCTCTGCAGGATGTCATCAGTATGTGGAATATGGGAATTACCGCAACTTGCACTGGGTTCCTAACCTCGGACAGGTTGGTCTGTTCGTGTTCCGATTCGAACCACAGGCGATTGATGGAGGGAACCCAGGTTCACGTCCCATATGTTTGTGCATCGTCTAGTAATGTCCCTGTAATTCACATAAAAGCACAATGATGTCTACTCACATCTTTATCCTGCATGTGATTTCCGTACAAGCTCCTCTACGAACCTGAGATGTCTAAAAGAATAAATTAATAATCGATTATAAAAAGCCCTCTCACTCAATGTACCATACTCTGTTGAAGCATTACGATGTCAGTCCTTGACAATGAAGTCGTTTCAAACATTGAAAAAAAAAAAACCCACATAAAGGAACGGCAATGAAGCTATAAATTGGTTACAGAGCCGGTATGATATGTCTGAGAAGTTTATTATTTAAAAAAACGTCTTTATTGGATGTAAAAAGTCATCATTTTATCAAGTGGGATCATGACAAACGGAGACTCAGTCATTCTCACACCTCTATTAGGTACAGCCGAGATGAATTTTTATTTTTTAAAAGCTTCAAAAATACAACAAACATTCATAACTTGTAAATTTAATGTTCTGTTTTCAAGATAACCTGTTATATCAATTCCTCAGGTCCCCCTTGGGCCATTTTCCAAATTTGGGTCTCAATGAATGAAGAGGGTCAACCATAGCATTATCGTATGATCGACACGGAAGGGAGAAGAACCTCAGTCGATGAAAAGACCAACATTGCAGAGCTTGTGGATTTTTGGCCTCACTGTGCGTCAAAACGAAGGTGACAATTCAACTTGTCTGCTTTGGCTGCAATGAGTTTTTCAACACGAGACAAGATCTACAAAAGAGAAAAAGCAAAATTAGAAAAAATTGTGTTGAAGAGATGTGCTAGTGGCCGTTTACTAAATAATTGTGTGTGTGTGTTGTGGTGGGGGGAAGGGGACCAAAGCAATAAATGTGCTGATAATTCCAGGAAAAAAAAAGCAAATAAATCACAAAACAGGCCATTAAACAATGCAAAGGCTCACTGGAGTATATAGATTTAAGTCGATCTGAGAAACAGGGCAGACTCATTGCCTGACTGACTGACACAGATAACATAAGTTTTTCGTGCTCCTTCAGGAAAAGTACGAGACTGATAGTTATCATGCACCATATGGAGCGTCAGTTTTGCTAAAGCAGTTTCTTGGCTGGGGTTACAATCCCGAATGGGTAATCACTCCAACACTGGATACTTGAGCAAGTGAGCAGAAATTGGGAATTTGGCTCAGGTGCCAGCGAAAGATCGCCTGCTCTTCGCGAATGCCACCATGGGATCTATAGCATCCACCAACTAATGCCGACAGACGGGATAAGTTTTACGTCCATCTGAGGGATGGCCCACCCATTCAACCCGTGCCGTGCCAAAATTTTCACAATACACCAGCAAAGGCCCGCAGGTCTACTACCGTGGCATGAAACTCGCCGAACTGCTTGTCTGTTAGGAATCAGTTCAAGGGAAACAGCGTTGAAAATTTGCAGACTCCGACTTAACACAATGCATTATCGAAATATTACTACCACCGATTTCTGTTCAGCCATAAATCGATTAGCCACTCGTGCAGAGGTTAGAAGAAAATGCGGTTGGAATTTAACTTTTTTCAAATGGCAGAAATGATAAACAAGGTGAGATGGTGAAAAGCGGTTCTTCAAGCCTGACCTTGCACTTTCCTCGGTGTTTCTCCCGTGGACGATTCAGTTTCGCTTGTCGCTCGACAAGAATTTTCTGCCAATACCTTTGCTCAGGCAGTCCTTCGAACAACAGAAATAAAGAATGTGATACTTTATTCACACCATGCAGTTCAGAATTTCAGTGTAAACATGGCCTGTTAGCATTCGAGTCTGAACATCAAATAATTTCTACGTTCGCATTCCTTGGGAACCCAGGTTCAAACCCCATACACCAGATGTTTTTGTCCATTGTCATCAGTGATGAGTGCATTCTCCCCTGAAAATGAGCAGACATGTCATTCCATGAGGGAATGGAAACTACGAGCACCTCTTTACTAGAATGGTGACCATGAACCCCTGTGCCACACAAGCTCTTGCTGCAAGGGTCCTGACCAAAACGTGGTGCCAGGCAGTCATCTACCCTGTTTGGAACTCTACAGTTCATATTTCCTCACCAAGATATGCTCCTGGTACACACACATATGGATGTAGACACCAGCCGATAACTCAGTTCCACTGGGCTGTTGTAAGGGAATTCATTCCCAAGAGTGTGGAATATTGAGGGAGTTTGCAAGGATGTTCTTTGGCAGCATAATAACAGGGACCCACGTAAATTCCACGCAATGTGAAATGGGATTTCAAGTCCTCAACCCTCCCTCCACCCTACTCCCCAGAACCAAGTCTTCGAACCCCCTCCCCACCTCAAGTCCTCCAATCCCTCTCCCAGCTCAATGTCCCCTCTTCCAACTCTGGCATGTCCTTCCCCTTTCTTCTTCAAGTCCTCACTCCCCCAAACCCCAAGTCCACAAGCCCCCTCCCAACCTCGAGTCCTCAATCTTTCCACCCCACCCCTGCCCTTTCCCTTGTTCCCCCCTCCCAACTCTTTGTCCTCCACTCCTTTCTTCTTCGAGTTCTCAAACCCCTCCCCCACTCCTAACCCCAGGTCCACAACTCCCCCTCTCTTCTTCAAGTCTTCAAACCAAACCCCAAGTCTGCAAAAGTCATTAACTGTTAAGAGTGCTAAGGTTTCTCAGTGAAGTAAATGGACAAAAAGGTAATTATACTTTTGAGGGAATTGACTGAATAGTTTGTGGTTGGACTTTTTTTTTTAAACTTGCAGTAGATGTGCGAGCCAGCGACTGAGCCTATACATCACCCATGTGCTAAACCCACACACAAAATTGCACACAACTCAAAACTGTGTGAATATCGATATTTTCAGACCACCGTATGCATTGTCCGGACCCAAGAGCTCTTAAATGAATCATCATTGAGCATTATATGCACTGTGGTTACAGCGTTTACCCCGTTCAGACACAATCGGGCAACTTGCATTTATATTGGTATATAGATCGTCTCATGGATGACCAGACTCAAAAGTGCTTATTTTTCGTGGCAACCAACTTCGCCCAAGTGAATGCTTCCAACGATTAAACCAAGTGGTCTACAATTTACATATTGACTTGACCGAGTCAAGTCTAAAGCAATCCGACTCATCAACTCTGCCAATCTGACCTCGAAATTCAACTTGCTTGAATTACGCCGTAACGTTGGCTCTTTCCCCCTTTTTTATTTTATTTTATAGCTATTACTTCGGTTTCTGCACCAGAGAACTAGCTGCTTGTACACATCCGCCGTGAGTGAGACCATAAAATACTCGGCAAACCACTACGTCACATGATTATTTTGTGGCCGTTGGCAACTTGAGGACGGGCCATTATGATGTTTGTTTCTTTCGCTTCACCGCTAAGCTCTGGATTTCTTTACCTTATCATGCCTTTCTTTACCAGTTATAACCTTCCCCTTTAAAAAAGGCATGTTTTCCAGTGCCTCAAAAACTCTTACATTATTTTTCTTTCTCTTCACTTCTCCATTTCTTCAATTCCTTTTTTTGTTTTTGTTTTTTTTTTGTTTCATTTGAGGCCTATCCTCGACAAGGATACAGTCCGTGAATGGAGCCTTTATAATATTAAGAATTGAGCAGGGGGGGAGGGCGGAGGAATGGGGAAGCCACCACTCACTCACCCAGCTTTGCCCAGTTTGGCATGAGAGAACATGACAGGAAATCCTTCCCCTCTCTACATACCACTAGATTAGGCTACACAGGGGGGAGTTCAGTAACGAAGATGACTGAAAGAAAAATTGAGAAAACAAGTTGAAGGAGGATGATGGCGGGGAGGGGGGGTTAAAAGGAGGGTGTGGAGGTGAGGGAGGAGGCAGAGAAGGGAAAGAATATTGGGAGGAGAAAGGAAAAAAAAGAAGGGAAGATAAGGAGGAAGAAAAATTATCATAACTGTACTAGATTTCCCTAATAAAGCAGTCGAAACAATACCAACAGGATGGGCAATAAACATGAAGCACTTCAAAAGGAAAAATGCTAGTGGAACAAATACGAAGTATTGTATTAAAGGATGAACTATTGCATTAAGGGAGAGGATGAGATTGTATTAAAGAGCACGGCGTGAACCAAAAGCAGGCGTGAACAAGTTTAGATCCCACAATAGCAGACAAACCAAAGGGTACTCACCGTCTATGAGTGAAAGCGTCATGTTCTGCTCACGCATGCTGTGGTTTGCTTCCGCATTGGCAAGGGCTTTCTGGGCATCATCGGGTGTTTGGAATCGAACCACTCCATCCGTATCACCATCTCTCACGTCGACGTAAGCTACTCCAGATCCAAGGAGGGCCTATAAGTTAATGGCCAAGGAGATAAGATAGCGTGAAACAAATGATAGGCAAGCTTGGACGCATCTTGCAGGATGACACCAAAAAAGTGCAACTCTGCCGGTCCTTATTCATTCCCATTTCTCAAGACATGACTCATCAGAACTAATTTATGAGGGATCTGAAGGTTTTCACCCCCAACAACCTTATAGTTATACACATAGAACAAATGACAAATTTTATTATCACATTATACTATAACGATAAGAGGTGTGCATGTGTGGGTGTTTTTCTCAGAGATGGCCAAACGAATCTTCGTCAAACTTTCAGAGGTTCATCAGTGAGTGCCATGGAGTGTTCGAGGCAAAAAGTATCTTTTGATAATTTGAAAAAGATAAAACAAAAAACAAACAAAAGAGCATTTTTGGGGGGGATTTTTCAGTGTTGTTGCCGCTTTAATATTTTGTATGTCCTTCCATCCGTCCGTCCATCTGCCAAAAAATAAGAACCATCTTTCTAACCCACCATGTTTAATCCTAAAGGGTACGAAAGTGTAATTCTGGAGGGTTCTAAAAGGCAATTCTACAGCATTTTAACAGGTAATTCCAAAGGGTTTCGTTTGTTTCGAGGCTTTGCCTATTTCACATTAAAAATGCCAAACTGAACCACTTCCTTTGGACACCGGTGAGATTTTTTAATTTATTTTTTTATTGCTCTAAAGTGCCTAAACCTTTGTAGCGACATGAAGGGTGAAATTAAATGATCCCCCACCCCATTCCTTAATGGCTTTAGGGAAGTATTTTAGGCCCCCACAAAAAAAATAGAAAAATAACAAAATTTGATTTCTCAAAATGCCAACATGATAAGAACAGCAACGGGCAATGCCATGTACCCCTGCTCGTAATACAAAATCTCCATTCTCTTTTTGTATACATTGTCAAGGCTCGTAGGAGAGCTAACACACTAACGCACAGCAAGGGGGGGCATGAGACAAGAGGGGTGGGAGTGGGAAGGACAAAACAGTGGGGAGCAGAGACATTAGAAGATCTGTGGAAGGGAGAGGGATGGGGCAGGGAACATGGGGGTATACAAGATGGACACGACAGGGACTTTCAGGAAGGAAAGTAGGGAATTTGAAGAAGGTGGGCTTGGGGTGGATTAACGGGGGTAGAAAAGATCGAGGTTTTGGATGGGGGACGAGAACAGGTGGTGGTGAACAGCTGTTTTGAAGGCCTGGAGGGAAGAGCGAGGGAGTTTATTCCAAAGGTGGGAAAAAAAGAGGAATGAAAGAGTGAAGGTGAGCAGCGATTCGTGATTTTGGTAGTTTTACCAAAAGGGGATTGTTGGCGGACCTTGAGCGCTCTGCGGAAATATGGTGGGGACAAATCGCAGACACAGCGGTGGGGGGGGGGGGTGGGCGAGACCGGAGAGGAGACGGAAGGAGGCAGAAAGACCACCGACGTGCCTGCGGTGAGAGAGGGAGAGGCCCAAAGACTCAGCCTCATCGCGGGACTCAACCTCTTCAATGCACTTCCTGCAGCAGTCAACTTCCTGATCCCAGCATAGGCTTCCTTCTGAATAATCAGGTGGATGTGGCTATGTTAACCTCAGCAGCAGATGCAAAACAACTTCCCCTAAGCTTGGTGGATTTTTTTTAAGTTTTCTTTGTTACTGAAGCTTTCTGCCATGGCCAGGAGTAGCCAGGACAGTGAGCTGTAGGTAGGTCGTGGTGATGGGGTAGCGAGCTGTAGGTAGGTAGTGGTGATGGGGTAGCGAGCTGTAGGTAGGTAGTGGTGATGGGGTAGCGAGCTGTAGGTAGGTAGTGGTGATGGGGTAGCGAGCTGTAGGTAGGTAGTGGTGATGGGGTAGCGAGCTGTAGGTAGGTAGTGGTGATGGGGTAGCGAGCTGTAGGTAGGTAGTGGTGAAGGGGTAGCGAGCTGTAGCTAGGTAGTGGTGATGGGGTAGCGAGCTGTAGGTAGGTAGTGGTGATGGGGTAGCGAGCTGTAGCTAGGTAGTGGTGATGGGGTAGCGAGCTGTAGGTAGGTAGTGGTGATGGGGTAGCGAGCTGTAGGTAGGTAGTGGTGATGGGGTAGCGAGCTGTAGGTAGGTAGTGGTGATGGGGTAGCGAGCTGTAGGTAGGTAGTGGTGATGGGGTAGCGATCTGTAGGTAGGTAGTGGTGATGGGGTAGCGATCTGTAGGTAGGTAGTGGTGATGGGGTAGCGAGCTGTAGGTAGGTAGTGGTGATGGGGTAGCGAGCTGTAGGTAGGTAGTGGTGATGGGGTAGCGATTTGTAGGTAGGTAGTGGTGATGGGGTAACGAGCTGTAGGTAGGTAGTGGTGATGGGGTAGCGAGCTGTAGGTAGGTAGTGGTGATGGGGTAGCGATTTGTAGGTAGGTAGTGGTGATGGGGTAGCGAGCTGTAGGTAGGTAGTGGTGATGGGGTAGCGAGCTGTAGGTAGGTAGTGGTGATGGGGTAGCGATTTGTAGGTAGGTAGTGGTGATGGGGTAGCGATTTGTAGGTAGGTAGTGGTGATGGGGTAGCGATCTGTAGGTAGGTAGTGGTGATGGGGTAGCGAGCTGTAGGTAGGTAGTGGTGATGGGGTAGCGATTTGTAGGTAGGTAGTGGTGATGGGGTAGCGAGCTGTAGGTAGGTAGTGATGATGGGGTAGCGATTTGTAGGTAGGTAGTGGTGATGGGGTAACGAGCTGTAGGTTGGTGGTGGTGATGGGGTAGTGAGCTGTAGGTTAGTAGTGGTGATGGGGTAGTGAGCTGTAGGTAGGTAGTGGTGATGGGGTCGCGAGCGCAGGCAGGGGTGAAGGTGCAGCAATAGAGTTTTTGTTTTTGTTGGTGATGAAACTGTTAAATATGTAGATTCCTATTTCTGTATGAAGGATCGTAAACAGAATTGTGTGTAGTTTTGAAGGAGCAGGAGTTATGGACATTGAAGAAAGGTTAAATCATATTTTATTGGGTCACAGCAGGAACACGTTGGTTTATGGCACACCTTGGAGCAAATGATGTTGGGAACGTTCACTCGGAGGATTTGATAAATAGATACAGGATATTTGGTAAATGGCTGAAAGCAAAGGGTTGTGAGGTCATGTTTTCTGGTATCTCCCAAGATTAGGAAATGGAATAGAATTTATGAGCAGATTGACAAATGTCAAGCGAAGACTGGAAGACTGATGTCGGGAGAAGGTTTTGCATTTAGGAAGCAGTGGGAATCATTTTGGGGGCAAAGGGATCCGTGTTTGCAGGCTGAAGGGGAAATAACTTTATAGATTATAAAGGTGGCGATGCTGAGGGGATATGAAAGAAATGATTTAAGATAATGATAATAAAGGGAATGGACAAAATAAGTGCAGGAGCGTTTTTCAGCAGAACAGACAGTGATAGGACAAGGGGGCCAAAGCCTGAGAGCAAAGAAGAGGAGAGTTAGGGTTAGGCAGGGGTCTAGTAGATAGAGTAGATCGAGTAGGCAGGGGGCAGGGCAGCATAAACAGTAGAATAAGTTTAAATTTGAATTAGTCAGGTATTTATAAGCACAGGTGATGGAGGGGTATAGTGATATCGGCAGGACTTGGAGGCAGCTTGAGTATGGATGAGTGATGTGTACATCTGTGTTGAGTGTGATGTCTGTGACAGGGCCTCTTCAAGGTATAGTGTGTGAGGCCGGTGTTGTACATTATTCACCCTAAAACCATCCACACCCCAACACCCCCAATTAAATTAAGTCACTAACTTGACAGGTTTATTTAATTAGGTGTTGTTGTCATGCAGGTATGGTGGGCCGAATGGCCTTCTCCTGCATCAAATTTCCTTGTTATAGCTGTGGGAGTCCCACCTCAAGCCCAGCAGCCGGTGCCCCCCGAGCCCAGCGCCACAGGCAGTCGCCTGCCCCTAAATCCGGACCTGCAAGAGCCAATCAGCTCAGCCGTTCTTCGGTTGGACTACAGGAAGTTGGTCATGAGGACAATTTCAGGCATGACTACCTGGCCTCAAGATAATCAATTGGACATCTGAGACTGTGCCACACTCCAAGGTCACAACAATATTCAACAGTTAGATTGCAGTATAGCTTAATTGATTAATCATATTACATAGAAGGGGAGGATCCAGAGTAAGACTATAGTATGGACCAGTGATTCGTGTAGCATAGATTTACTCTTGTAAACAGGAAAAATGTTGGAGCAAGTCATCTTTTTAAGCGTGCACTGATGAGGAAGTGAGTGTGAACTTAAAGGTAGACAAAGTAAGGTGCAAAATGTCTGATCTTCTGGAAGGTGAGGCCAGGTGAGGAAATGGATCTTTCACAGTACATGGAAGTGCTTCACGGTTCGGTGGCACCATCACAAGTTGTTTAGCAAACGCGTTAGTGAGCCTCTGACGCGACAATATTTCACCAACACATTCTCCAATCTCAGATTTGAATCTCAAGAATCCGAGAGATAAAAAAAAACTAATTCTCCGACAAAGTCACATGATTGTTAGTGCTTCAGCTCTGAGTCAGGAAAGTTGGCAGTTCGAACACCGGTAAAGCCATCCCAAAGACATTTAAAATTATACGTGCTGCTTCCTTGCTTGATATTCAGCAAATAGAACAAAGCACTGACAAAACCATCCATGGAGAGGAAACAATTGCCCCATTGAGAGAAAAGCGGTGAATTTGTTGAAATCGCTGGTACCCAGAGTGCTCTGGGAAGTGACGTCACTTCCCCCAAACTCAGTGGCTGTTTGTGTGAAAGTCATGCCTGGTGTTGGCTTAATGGTTCGGGTGGCACGCTTTGGATCCCAGTTTCCTGAGTTCAAATCCTGCTCAGCTGTTGAATTAATACCAGGTGGGGTTAACTCGACCTGTCATCCTTCCGAGGTCGGCAAAATGAGTACCAACATGCTGTTATACTGTGTCAGAGTGGCTACCCGTCCAGGATTGTGCCCAATAGCCAAGGAGACTGCTTAAGCAGCACCAATGCTCTGCACAGAGTATGGTCCCAATCTCCTCCTCCTCCTCCTTCTCCTCCTCCTCCATGAGTATAGACCCTTTAATTAAAATAAAATAAAATTTAATTAAAAAGGTGCTGCATAATCAATGACAAGAGAGCAGAGTGGTGGACCATATCTAATCTCCAGCTTTAAATTCAAAATATCTCTTTTCTCAGATGAATTGCTAACAATGAACTTGATTTAGCCAATATGCAAAGATGATTAAAAAAATATATATATATATATATTTGAGTATTATATTACACACAAACCTTCCCACAATAAAATGGGACAAATTCACACCTTCAACTCAGCGCGGCCAGGCAGCGGAGAGGTAGAAGCAAGTTGGATGAGGACTGCACTCTGGAACTCTGGACCCATTGGCAGGGGCTTCTCTCCTTTCCAGGTACCCTCTGTCACTTCTTGAGAGTGCCGACCTGTACTGACACAAAGGATCATGGGAAGGAAAGTGATGCCTGCAGGTGCTGCGAACAAAGAGCAAGTTTCAAGCGTTCACTTCTCTTATGCTTGAATTTGCATACGCACCAGACTTTGTTTGCTCTTTTTGTTCCAAGCCAGTCATCTCTGCATGTGCTCTGAGTTGCTTCTTCAGTGGTCCCAGGGTCGCCTTTTGCAATTGCAAATACTCTTGGCGCAAAGAAAGCCACTCTTTTCTGCACTCATTAAACGCCAACAAAAATCCAGGGGATTCAAACAATAGTGAAAATAAATCTAGTATCACACTTTAGCCAACACGTTGGTAGAAAATTAAATGGGGGAGCGAGGAGATGTTTCTCGCTGTTAATATAATTTGGTGCAAGATCAATTTTTTAATTCTCCAAACCCCCCCCCCCAAACCCCACAAAAAACCTCAGCCATCCACTGTCCCAACAACTAATAAAACAAGATAGAGCAATCAGAGATTGCAGACCCTCACCAGGACTTGTTTTATAGTCATGGCCAAAAATATTGGCACCCTTGCAATTTTTTCAAATAACTCACAATTTTCTCCAAAAATAAGTTGAAATTGACAAAAGTATTTGGTCTCCACAATTCTTTATTTCACTGTGATTATTACAGAACCTTTGTTTTTGATTCAGAAATTAATAAATCCTTCGAAATCAGAAAATAAAAAGAAATGGCATTGAAAAATAATTGACGCCCTCGACTTAATATGTGGTAGCACACACAGCCTTTGGACAAAATAACTGCAGTGAAGAACTTTGTATAGCCATGAATGAGCTTCCTACACCTCTCTACTAGCAGTTTGGCCCACTCAGGTCAGGTCAGGTATGGGAGCATGTGCCAGAACAGCGCGTCGCTGCGTCCACTTTCCGCCGGTACTCCAGGGGCCTCCGTCTGGCCTTCCCCCAGGCAGATGCCAGGCCCATCCCCATCTACTTGAGATGATGGTCAACCTGCTGCAACCACGAGGAACGTGGTCAGCCCATTGGCCTCCTCCACTCACGAGACTATCTCGCTGAGAGAATCTGGTGAGTAGGATCAGCATCAGGAAAACGAGCCATATGTCCATACAGCCGCAACTGATGCTCACGGACCATGCAGGTAACAAATCTAATTTGAGTCTCTCTCAGCAACCGCTCGTTGGACACAAAATCTGACCAGCGATAACCAAGGATTCTCCGAAGAGACCTGGTACCAAAGGAATGAAGTCTCCATCTCAGATCCTTGGTCAGAGTCAAAGTCTCGCATTCATAGAGCAAGACTGGAAGCACCAAGGACCTGAAGACTTGGACTTTCCTCCTTTCGCACAGGTACCGGCAGCACCACACCCCATGATCCAGTGAATCCATGACTCCCCAGGCCCGACCCAGTTGTTTATTGACCTCTTGACTCACAGCCAGCAGAGACATGAATATCACTGCCAAGGTAAGTGAATCTCTCCACGACCTCAACATCCTCACCACAAACAGACACAGACAGGACAGCAGCATCCAAGATGTCATTGAAAGCCTGGATCTTAGTTTTGACCCAAGAAACCTGTAATCCCAGCGGCTCCAACTCCTCATTCAGCACCTCGAGGGCCCCCAAAAGGAAATCTAAAGTCTCCGCAAAGATGACTGTATCATCTGCGAAATCAAGGTCCGAGATCTTGACATTCCCAAACGATGCACCGCAGCTTGATCTTTCCGACATCCTCCCTAAAATCCAGTCCATACAAGAGCTGAAAACTGTGGGGGCCAGTTCACACCCCTGACGAACTCCAGTAACAACTGGAAATAAGTCAGAGGTGGTACCACCACACTTCACAGCACTCTCAGTGCCAGAGTAGAGTTCAGACATCAGATCGATCAGTTTTGGTGGCACCCCACGAAGACCAAGAATCCTCCAGAGGGCATCCCGACTCACCAAATCGAACGCTTTACAGAGATCAACATAGGCTGCAAGCAGCCCCTGCCGAAACTCTCATCTGCGTTCAGTGAGGACACGAAGAGCAAGGATACGGTCAATCGTTGACCTCTTTGGTGTAAAGCCTGACTGCTCTGGACGCTGGTGCTCAAGCAGATGGTGGCGAATCCTATCAAGAATTATCCGAGCAAAGAACTTGCCCGGTACTGAGAGCAGCGTCACCCCTCGGTAGTTGTTGCAGTCTTGGCGATCACCCTTCCCTTTCCAGAGAGGGACAACAAGGCCCCTCTTCCAGTCAGTTGGGATGATGCCTGTGTTCCAGGCAGAGCACAAAACTGCATGCAACGACACGAGTGCAGCATTTCCACCAGCCTTGAGAAGTTCGGCATGGATGCCACAGATCCCTGGAGCTTTACCCCATTTCAACTGGTTCACCGCAGCCCGTGTTTCCACAAACGAAGGTGCACCACAGTTGATTGGAGGATCAGCAACAGGGATTGTAACACCCTTGACGTCCAACTCGACAGCTGGGGGATCAGACTGGTACAACCGCTCAAAGTAACCGGCCCAGCGGGCCTTCACTTCAGACTCCTCTGTCAAGAGCTCTCTGCACAAACTGCAGTGCTCCGAGGGATGGGCTTGGATGAACGCAATGCGTGAATTCCCCCATAAGCAGGACAAGAATTACCTGTCCACAGGTGATGCTCCACCCCCTCACAGATTCCTCGCACATAGGCCTCCTTGTCCACCCTTAGTGCACGTACAGTTTTACGCCTCAGCTCAGCTCTGCCATTCAGCCTGGCCCTGCGACTCTGGTCAATGGTATCCAGTGTCCCTTGAGAGACAAAATTCTTCTTTGCCCCACAGTGAGTTCCAAGACATCCACCGGCATCATCAAGGACGGTGGTCTTGAAGGTACTCCACAACTCTTCAGGACCCCCCAAAGCACCCAAACACCCCAAGTGTCCACTCAGCCTGTTCGCAAACTCCTCAGCTACTCTCTCATCCTTGAGCTTGCCAACATCCAGCCTAGGCTGAGATGGTACCATTCTCCAGGATTTAAGGTGCAGCTTTAGAGTTGCTACAACAAGCCGGTGATCAGTATTGAGGAACTGAGCACTCCGGTAGACCCTGCAGTTCTGGATCATCCTCCAGCGACCGTCAACGAGGACATGGTCAATCTCCTTTGCCACACCGCGAGCGTTGGAATATCAAGTCCAGCGATGAGCTTGTGGGCGCTGAAACCATGAACCAGCCACCCTAAGTCCATGACTTCTTGCAAATCAAGGAACTTAGTGCTATTCTGGTTCATAGTTCCAGAGCCATGGGGACCAACACATGTCTCATAACCATCCCTATCAGTTCCAGTCAATGCATTGAAATCCCCCAAGACGAGAAGTGTATCTCGTCTGGGGCACTGATCAACCACAGACTCGAGCGTGGCGTAGAATGCATCCTTCACGGTGAGGTCACTCGCCTCAGTCAGAGCATAGACAGAGACCAGGGAAATGACACCCAAGGAGTGACGAATCCTTAGTCTCATAATACGCTCGTTGACCGGTGTTACCTCAATTATCATTGGGGTCAGCTTATTGGACACAGCTTCAGCAACTCCTTGAGTATGGTAACCATCAGAGCGACCAGACCAATATTAGGTGTAACCACCCACCATTATCTCGCCGCGATCTGGTCTCCGAACCTCAGAGAGTGCTGCAATACCGATTTGAGCTTGAGCTCAGATGATAACAGAGACAGGTGATCATCCTCTCTTAGGGATAGGACATTCCAGGCACCCACCCGAAGGGACCGCCTCAGGTTAACCCAAGGAGACCGCAGTCTGGTGGACGACACCTCAGCACCACTCCGACACACTCTCCCGTAATCTGACCCAGGGATGTTACCCCATCGTTTCCCTCCTTTCATCAATGATTGGGGGTCCCAAAGGCTTTGCTCCAATCCCGCCATCCGGTGAGCTGCCCTGCGAAGGGAAGCTGCACAGGAGGTACTCCCACGGAGTGGGTTTTCAGATTTTTTTTGCGTTTTTGTGTTTTGCGGAATGAAGGGTTTTACGGTGGCCCGAGTGCAAATCCTGCCACCAACCTCCTAATAAAGAGTAACCCAACTGCAGGAGGACGTCCGCAGACACAGTTGGGCACTAGATATGGATGGCCGTTGGCTCACAAGGAGCTCCTCCGCCCTTTGACAGGTTTTGTTTTTAATCCTGCTGGGTGTCCATATCCAAACACCCTCCTCACCAGAAAACCTGGTGGGGGAGACGGTTTAGTCGCCGACAACTCGACCATGGAACAGGTTAGTACAGGATTACATGATACCTGTAGCAGGTCACAGATCTAACCTGACCTGACAAACCTGACCTCTTGTGCAAACTGCTCCAGTTCTCCCAGATTTGAAGGGTGCCTTCTCCCAACTGCTGTTTTCAGATCTCCCTACAGGTGTTCAATGAGATTTAGATCTGCACTCATTCCTGGGTGCTTTATGAAGTGTGTTTGTGGTCATTGTCCTGCTGCAAGACACATGACTTTCGACGGAGACTCAGCTTTCTGACACTGGGTCAGAAATTTTGGAGCATTGCGCTCCAAAATGCCTTGGCAATCTCTTGATTTCATGATGCCATGCACACATCCAAGGTAACCATTGCAGCAGCACAGCAACCCCTAAACAGCAATGAACCTCCTCCATGTTTGACTGTAGGGAAGGTGTTCTTTTCTTTGAAGGCATCATTTTGTTTTCTATAAACATTGAGATGATGTGCTTTACCAAAAAGCTCCAATTTGGTTTCATCTGTCCACGGGACATTCTCCCAGAAGGATTTTGGCTTGTTCAGGTGTGTTTTGGCAAACTCAAGTCGGGCTTTCTTTTGTCCCACTCTCTCAGCAGTAGGATCTCTCAACAGTGGGGTCCTCCTTCCATAGAATCCCCTTTCATTGAATTGGTGACAGATGGTGAGAGATGAAACTGTCGTACCTTGTGTCTGAAGGTCAGCTTGAATCTGTTTGGCAGTTGATCGAGGTGCTTTCTCCACCATTCGAACAATCCTTCATCAAGTTTTCTCATGGCCATGTCCAGGGAGGATGGCTACAGTGCCATGGGCCTTAAACTTCATTATAACATTGCGTATGGTGGAACATCAAGGTCTCTGGAGATGGACTAGTCACCGTGACATTGTGCATGTTTGGCTGCAATCTAGTGTCTGACCTCCTCAGACAATTCTCTGGTATCTTTCTTTTCTCTATGCTCATTGCGGTACACACAGTGACACAAAACAGCAGACCGACTCTTTTTCTCGATTCAAACTGGTTTTTATATTGCAGGCATCTGAAACTCACCACAGGTGAGTTCAATTCCAAAGTAAAGGAGAATCACCTGCTTGAAATTGAATTATTTCTAACAAGTTCAAAAAAATGCCAATAAATTATCCCTGGGCCATTTTAGGATTTGTGTGTGGAATAAGCTAAGATTTAACAATTTTTGGAGTTTTTTAAAATTCCGTTCCACTGCAAACCAAAGAAATACATATGTCGACACCAAAAGATTTTTTAATTTCAACAATTTTCTGGAAGAAATGGTGCATTATTTGAAAAAAGTGCAAAGGTGCCATTATTTTTGGCCATGACTGTATGTGATGTTTTAATAATAGACATAATTAATATGTTCCAATATGTACAGTACTGTGCAAAAGTTTGGGTTCTTCCAATGATATTCATACTTAAGGGTGGATTCATCAAATTATCAGGGATAACAGTCAAGTTTGTATATTATTGTAAATTAATGTCTTTGATAAATGCGTGTGAAACAAACCAATTTTAAAATAAATAACAAGAACAATGTCATTCTAGACTCAAGAGCAGCGTTTCTCAACCTTTTACCCTTGTGGAACCCTTGAAATAGTTTTCATGTCTCAGGGAACCCCTGCATAAAAATTATTATATACCATAATTAATATCTAGCTCTTTTATATTTTTATCGTAGTTCACGTGGTAAATATAATATATTTTTTTCGGATACCTGGTTTAAGGAAAAAATGACCCCGAGGCCATGGGCTACATGTGGCTACCATGCACCCCCCCCCCCCCACATGTCAATGGACCTATGTTTTTCTGAATCCCCTGGATGTGCTGAATAAGAAATCGAGTGTTAACATTGAAAATATAGGGATGCACTTCCGGTTTTGACCCTATAACTAATGGTACCCTAAAAACTGCTAATCACTGCTCCGCGTTGGTCATGATTTCTATGCCTCATCATATCAACTTGTAGAATGGCTCAATGAAGGTCAATGTTCACATGTGATATACCAAATAATAGCTGATGCTAGTCTGCTTATTTTCATAAATCTGATAAGTTGTTAGAATACATATTGCCTAAATCACAGTCATTTGAATGAGCATACCCCTATCCAGGGATATTCGCGCACTGACTGACACTTTCATGTTTCACATCTTTTTATTTTACTGATAAGTTTTTTTATATTACAGAATGTAGTACTCAAAGAACAATTAATTAAGCTTGACAAGTAAATATTTCCACTTTGATTTTATTCTACAATTCTTTCTTGTTTTTCTATTTTCAGATTGCACCTGAATGATGTCTAATTCATCAGACCTCGGTGACGAGAATGCGCCTCCCCCAAAGCGATTAAAGGGTGGCCAAGTTTGTAGTTCGCTTGTGTGCATTGTGCAAGTCCCAGGATTACAATATGGACCATTGCTACAATTATCTGCAAATGAGGATGGTTGCCAATAATTGGATAAATTGAAAGAGATTCGTGATAAGAGACTCGTCCAACATGCAGGTTCTGTTCACCAGATGAAGGACACGTGTAATCTTATTCCTGATGTCATAAAAGAGCACCATCATGGTTATCATAGGGTGTGTTATCAGCATTTCACCATGAACATCAATCGTTTGGCTACACACTCGAATTCACGAGAACCATCATGTTCCCGACCAAGCAGACGCAGTTCAGCAGATCATGTTGTTTGCACCAGTCTGTATTTTTTGCAATTCTGAAGGAAGGAAAAAAGTTAAAAGCAAGGGGGCGTGGACTACCGAGGGCATGAGTAGCTTTATTTCTGATGGTTGGCAAACAATTTTAGAGATAGCCGAGAAGACAAATGACGAAAAACTGCTCACACGGATTAGATGCCAGGATCTGCTTGCATGTGAAGCCAAATTTCACAAGTCGTGCAGGACAAAGTACCTACAGAAGCCAGATAAGTGGAGAAGTACCAATGTCCAGAACAAAGATAAGCAAGTTCAACTGACGGAGGCTCGTAATCATGCATTTCACGATGTGTGTGAGGTAATCGACACTGATGTTCTACGAGACAAGAAGATGTTGAAACTAACTGATCTTGTCAAGACATACATAGCCAGCTTGGAACTCACAGAGTTCACAAATCCAAACTTCCGTGGAGAAAACTTCAAAATCAAACTTGAGAAACACGAAGAGTACAAGGACAGATTGGCCTTCTGAAAACTGTATTCCTCAGCAAAAATGCAGTCCTATATAGTATATAGTTCTGACATTGACATGAACAATGCAGTCCGATTAGCATACGAGCTAGCTTTGACAGATATGATACAAGAAGCTGGAACATTCCTGCGTCGGGTGATTTTTGACAGTTTTGCTATGTCCAATGAACTAAAATGGCTACCAACTGCTCAAGATCTTGGAGATGTGAAGGATATTGTACCATCACAACTTGAGAAATTTCTCAGCTATGTCATAGGTGGAAAAGCCACCACTCATACATCTAAGTCACATCGACTGGTATACTCAATAGGACAAGACATTTGTCGAGCAGCTACCAATGGTGAGTGGAAACTCCCAAAACACATGTTGATATGCATGACACTCCGCCACCTGTTCAGGAGTGAGCGACCGATTACCTTACCGAATCGAATGGGACATTCAGAGAACTACTCATTTTCATTGGAACTAGAAACAGCTCTCGCACAGGCTGTGGATGAAACTTTAAATTTGTTGTCGACTCAAATCATCCGATCTCCAGATGCACCTTCTGTGTTTCACTCTGAATTTGACAACTTTGATCAACTACTAAATAACCTCACTGGTATGGGATCAATCCACACTGCCCATGGTATCATGCTGCAGGATATAGAAGGGAGACCAGAGGACCACGGAGGTACCCGTGTAGAAATACCATCCATTCCATGGAATATGACAACAAAACAACGCTCTCTAAACATCCAATCATCTGAATGTCTTCCAGATTATGTCACCCAGCGTAGGAGTCCTGAGATAACGATTGAGCAGCGAACATACCCCGGTGGTGAAGATGCCCAACACAAAGCCAGAATCAACCATTTCTTGTGGATGCTGATACGACAACAAAATTGAATGTCACAACAAGTACCTGGATGGACAGGATTCATCTCAATGACTGGTCAGAGACCCGAGACTCTCACCACCATAGATTACTACCCTGTCATAGCTAGCCCCATTACTGACTATAAAACAGTACAGGAGTGTTTAGGTTATGCTGAAGAAGCCACAAATGAAGTCAAGCAGAGGTACACCATCACTATGTTTGACTTGGGGGTATGTATGAAGGCTTATCCCCTCGTTTGGAACAACCAGGTCAGGTACGAGAAGCACATCATCCTCATTGGGACATTCCACCTGATATGTGCCTACATGAAGATGATGGGAAAGAAGATGAATGGATCAGGGCTCTCTGACATACTGTTGGAAGCAGGCTTAATAGTGTCTGGTTCCATCGAGGGTGTGCTGTCAGGGAAACACTATGACAGAGCAATGAACTGCCACAAAGTCATGCTGGAATGTCTCGAGAGACTTCTTCTTTCACAATATCTGGCAAGCCATAACGAAGCTGATATTTCAAAAGTGCTTATTAATGAGAGGAGTGTTGCATGATTATAATTATATAACTACAGTACATGTACCCATCAAGGCGATGATTATTTTGTTGGTGCTAAATTACAAATAATAATAACACAATTACAATGTACGCACGAGAATCATTCTTGAAAGTCGGGTTTGGACCAACTTTCAGCATACACCAACAAAGTTTAAAATGTAATTTCG
Source organism: Eptatretus burgeri (assembly GCF_056783735.1). Lineage (NCBI taxonomy): Eukaryota > Metazoa > Chordata > Myxini > Myxiniformes > Myxinidae > Eptatretus > Eptatretus burgeri. The sequence continues at coordinate 39,752,638 of NC_140977.1, read as the reverse complement.
CAACTTATTATCAAGGTATCTGGCTAATGTTGGTATTAAAATAATTCTGTTGCCGATTTGAATGTTATGAATGACTTTTAAATTGATGATCTTTGCCATATTTATCAGTAAAATAAAAAATGTGAAACATGAAAGTGTCAGTCAGTGCGCGAATATCCCTGGATAGGGGTATGCTCATTCAAATGACTGTGATTTAGGCAATATGAATAGTAACAACTTATCAGACAAATGAAAATAAGCAGAATAGCATCAGCTATTATTTGGTATATCACATGTGAACATTGACCTTCATTGAGCCATTCTACAAGTTGATATTATGAGGCATAGAAATCATGACCAACGCGGAGCAGCGATTAGCGGTTTTTAGGGTACCATTAGTTATAGGGTCAAAACCGGAAGTGCATCCCTATATTTTCAATGTTAACATTCAACTTCTTATTCAGCACATCCAGGGGATTCAGAAAAACATAGGTTCAGCCATATATAGCCAATGACCTACCCCTTTTTGTCAAATTTATTGGCAATGAGACAGACCACGTCATCATTGGTGACGTCATCACGTACAGGCCGTGTGCTGTGTTCAATGACGAGTCGTTATTCCGGGCGTCCATCGCGCTTCGTGGTTGTTATAATATAACATTCCCTATGGTTGTTATAATTGTAAATAATATGAGGTTGAAGCCTCTATTATAATAACCTAGGAGTTTCCAACAATATGCCGTATGTGTATAGTAAAATTACGAATATTAAATCAAAACATACCCATCAGAGATGGGGAATCCCCCGCCATTGAAAAAGAAAAAAATTTAGGGCCTATTTCGCGATAATGTCATTTTTCAAGATGGCTGCCTGGCGGCCATATTTGATGTTCGACATGGCCGAAATTCAATAGCAACCTACTTCGTTCCGTTACCTACATTTCCAGCAAGTTTCATCGGAAAAGAAAAAAAATTAGAACCTATATCGCGATAACGTCGTTTATTTCAATATGGCTGCCTGGCGGCCATATTGGATGTCCGAGCAGGCTGAAACCATGTTGGAAAAAGTTCCCCAGGGGTGAGGAACGTAGTAACCAAAAATAATTGAAATCGGATAAGCAGTATTCCATTTATTACAAAAAACATTTTTTTCAAGATGGCCGCCCCAGTCGGCCATCTTGGATCCGGCCACGCCCAAAATCAATAGAGTTCTTCCTTTTCAGGTGGTACATGTGTGACCCAAATTTCAAATCGATATGGCGAACAGTTTATGAGTTATCGCACTCACAGCAATAAATGTTGACGCCCGGACGGACGGACGACCCGGGTGACAACAATATCCCCCTTCCTCCACGCGGCGGGGGATAACAAAAACTACTCAAAAATACATTAGCCTATTTATTACTGTTTCTCGCGGAACCCCTAGCGACCTCTTGCGGAACCCTAGGGTTCCGGTGAACTCCGGTTGAGAAACACTGCTCTAGAGTATCAGTCAATAATTTGTGTGTCCACCCTTTGCCTTCTTGAGTGCCATCACTCTTTTACCCATCCTTTCTGTAAACGAATGAAGCATTCTTGTAGGAACATTATGGAAAATATCCGTTCATACATTATATAGTTCTATGGTTAGTTGGGTTCCTTTTCTTCTTCTCTGTTTCCAAGTAATCACATATGGCCTCGATGTGACTCATCTAGATTCTGGGGTGGCCATTCTAACACTTGGAGCACACCAGCTGTAACCTTGTTCACCAATTACTGTTTTACTAGATTGTAAGTGTGTTTTGGATCATTATCTTGTTGGAAAAAAAAAAAAAATCAATCCTCTTCTTATTAAATAATTTCCACTAGGAACTGCATTGTGCTGCAGTATCTGCTTGTACTTCTCTCTTGTTTGCATCCCATTGATTTTAACATGTTTTCCTACACCAAAAGCTGAGATACAACCCCAAATAGTCACGTACTCTCCCCCATGTTTAACAGTAGCCTGCAAACATTTAATGTCATAAAGTTCTCCAGGTTTTCAGCATACGAGCTGGCATCTCTTAGATCCAAAAAAGTTCAAATTTAGATTTATCAGCCCAGAGTACCTGATTCCATTGTTCAATCACTCGATCTTTGTGTTGCCTTGCAAATTTCATTATTTTCTCCTTATTGTCATTTCAGCAGTGGTTTCTTTGCTGCAACTCTGCCATCAAGACCTGCTTTAATCAGCATTCTGCACAGTGCTGCGCAAGATGTTAATGTTCAGGCCTGCCTCGTTTCAGTTGCCAGCTGATGACTTGATTTTATCGCGCAAGCTGAACAACTTCAAGTGCTCGTCTTGCCTTGTGGAGGTTCTTCTGGGTCTTCCTGGCCTTTTCTTGTACCATACCAGTTTCCTTCAGGCATTAAAAAGTGTACCTCAAACCATTGCAGGAAATCTTCAGCTTCAGATTACACCACCTTATTTAACGTTACATTCGTTCTTCATGCCTGTTTGTGTAATTTATGACGTCCTTAAAAACAGCATCTTTCCTGCTTGGAATGATTATCAATTTTGTTTGACTGCCAGGCAGGCAGACAGAGTTAAAAAAAAACAAACAAAAAAACAAACAAATCTCACTCCTCTCTGCACACACGTAATTGGGACAAATTCAGAGACAAATGACTGCCAAACTACAGGTTTGTTTTCCGATTCGTGTTCAAAATATAACATGCAATTGAAATCAAGTCATTCCTCAACCATAAACTGACGTTTCTGGACAGACAAAGTGAACCAATTGCTTAACCACACTTTTCACTTCGTGCACATGGGATAATCAACATTCCTGCTAAGCATGACGTCCTAAACTTTAGGACCTAAAGGATCATTTGAATACATCCTAAACAAAAAAAAGAACACTTGTATTTAAGAACCTCGAACGGAAAACACTTAAGGCAGGAGCATATTACTCACTTTGGTATTACGCGAAGAGAAAAATGGCTCGCTTCGGTCCATTTTGCCTTCCTCCGTTTTCGTCTGGATGGTTCTTTTCCTTCCAAAGCAACCTGCTGTGCACTCTCCTTAACTTCCATGATGCATTCTGCCACGATCTGTTCTTTACTCTTCCCATTGCTTTCTTTCTGGTACTTCTGACATCCGTCAGTTCCCCATGCCCTTTCCTCATTGATCTGCTCTTTCTGTTCCACCTCATCCCATGATGCTGAGGACACAGAGACATCACGTTTTCAGTATAAGGAGCAGACAAGACCCTTCGCTTCGCTGACACGTTGAATCAAAAGACAGCATGTTGCACTTCAAAAACATATTGCACATCTATCTGAGTCTCAATGAGGATATAAAATGAAGTGAAACAAGGTAAAAGATCTTTTATAACACTGTAGTTGTTGTTGGTGTTATTGTGGCTATGTTGTTTGTTGTTTGTGCGCTTCTTACGTGTACTTTTTTTTCCATTGCTTCTAAAAGTACTATTGTATATAATTTTGTTTGCTCCTTCCGTGTCCATCACGCTTTATTTGAAAGAGTTCAGAAGTGGCTGGAGGAAGTTTAGGGAGTTGTTACCCCTATTGACATCAAAAGGGACCTCTCTCCGATTAAAAAGGAAACTGTATGCAGTTTGCATTCGAAGCATGATGTTGTGTGGAAGTGAAACATGGGTGATCAAAAAGGAGGATGAACGGAATGTTAAAACTAAATTAACTTTATTATTGTGTTACGGTCTCCATTATTAGGTAAATAATAATATTATAATGTCACTTGCAACTAAAACCATTGTTATACCAAGCTTATGGCTTTGCTTTTAAACCCAAACGTTACGGTTAGGAAACAAAGTGTAATTTTCCCATCATAAATAATGGAAAACGAGGGTTATAAAGGTAAGTAACCTCTTTGTTAAGTGGGGTATACCTGTATTAGACAGAAACCAATGTTCAAGAGATTGTGAATGCTTACCAGTTTCATCATTTTTTCTTCGTCTCTTTTGGACAGCTCCAACAGCATCCTTTTCGACACTGTTCTTCTCTTTGTCAAACTGACCACCGTCAGTTTCTTCAGTCTCTTCCCTCTTGCGTTTTCGAGGCACCACTTCCACAGAACAATCTTCGAGTAAGTCCTTTGTCTTGCAGTCAGTCGTTTTTGGCTTGCTCTTCCTTTTCTTTTTTGTTCTGTCCCTTTTTCCGGTTTTACCACCTTCAAGCCTCCCTCCGAACTTGCTTTTCAATGGATCTACAGAAACAAACCACAATGAGCTCCAAACTCAAACCACCCTGTTGACACACACAGGATGGCACCTCCAAGGTGTGGGAAAGGACAAATGTCTTTTGAGAACAGAAACGCTGCTTTAAAAAAATTAAAAAAAAATCACAGTGGCAAAGGTAACATCGTTTTCCGTATTCAAATAAATAACTTGAAAACAAACAAACAAACAAAACCCCAGAAATTATCTCAAAATGCAAAGCCCATCTACGTTGGCTTTGTACTCAAACTAAACTTGATGAAAACGACAGTTGAAAACATTTGGACATTATTTCTGTTCTCCATATTCTCATAATAAAAGTTTGTTGAAGATTTGATGACAAAAGCTTAAATGGTAAATATGTTATCACCTGGACAGACACACTGATGCTCAATAAATAAAGAAACACGGAAGTAATAAATAAATAAAAAAGGGGGCGTCTCGCGCTTGACGCACTGTGGCAGGGCTGATAAGGGATATTTATAGTCTCTACGACTTTGCCCTTTCATGTTTTGACCAAATTTTTAATTATTTTCTCCATATTCTCATAATATGAATGATGTTATTCATTTGTTTTTGTGCATTCTCCCAACTGCTGGTTTGTTGAAAACATGATGACAAAATCTCAAATGTTAAAAAAAAAAAATGTTATGGCCTGGACAGATACAGACGCAGATGCACGTGCACAAGCAAAACTCCGGACGGGCTAAAAATGATGAACTGATTCTCAACCAGACGCTGGAGGTACTGCCAACAAAGAAACCAGCACATCTCAAAACGTTTGCATGAATGCCTTCCTGAAAGGTTAGGACGACTACTTCAGCATGCCCAATTAGTCACACCACACTTATTACAATTACATCATCACTTCCTGCTTTTGCATGTGCGCCTTACAGGCAGCCATGTTTGTTTTGTCCTGAGTGTCTGGTCTTTCTTTTTTGGTTCCAGAGATTTCGTTACCAGATACCACTGGGAACATTTCGCTCCCGATTTTTTACCTTGTGGGTGACAGCCAACCATTCTTCTTCTACTTGTGAGGCGGGGTTCGTTCCCTACATGCCTGTGCCAACTGTTAACTGGGTGACTGGTCCACCATCACATGGAAGAGAGGCACAACAGTCATTGTGCTTTGATCATCTCCTACAAGCATCGGCAGCATCACTAGTATCCAGCAAGCCTAGCTCATGTTTCATAAAGTTACCTGGGCGGGAACACAACATTATGACCGCCAAATTATACGACATTGGTATTCTATTCCAGAACTAAACTTTTTGACTTGTAACAACTTAGCTAGTCAGTTCTGAATGTTCCGACTGAGGTATGGAAGACTTTGAAAATTATTGGGCTAACCATGGTCAAATCAAGCACGGTTGCAGAGCTGGTCAGCATGTGCGAAGGAAAGTTGTTACCTTTTCAGGCCATGACCTTGTCAGACTATGGCCAAAGTCACATTTGCTCTACGGCGAGGATACGGCGGCCGTACGCCCTCTGAATTGACAGAAACGTGCGGCGGCCGCAGAGTTTCTACGGTGGCCTCAGGGTGGCCCTACGCCATTTGGCTATCTTTTACAGGCCGTAAGGTCGCCATGGAATTATAACGCAGAGTTATAACTTTTTTTCATTTCTACGTTCGCAGTAGCAATTCGACAAGCCGAAAAAAAAACTGGTTAAAAAAAATAATAATAATTTAACCCATTCGTTACCGTCCGTCTGGCCGCACGTTCGCCTTAGGGCCCCCCTGCGGTCGCCTTGCGGGCACCTTGAGGCTATCTTGCGTCTGCCTTGAAAATTCTATGGCCGCCGCAGGGCCCCCTTAAGGTCACCGTGGGACATCAAATAAAAGACCGTATGGCAACCCCATGTTTTCGGTCTCCACAATCTCTAAATACGCCGAGCGGCTCCCCGAAAAATAAAAACATATGTGACTGCTACATTGTGTGACCGTGGAAATACTGCGGCCGCCGTATAATTGCTAGTGACCGTAGATTTTGGAGACCCCACGGCTGCCGTGGCAAATGTGACTTAGGCCTATATCATTCATGTTGACATAATTATGTTGCTGTGAAGTTGATCTCATTAATCGAATAAATCACATTTTAAAAACCAATTCAAGTTGTTCAATTGCAGCCTCAAAGATGACTTGCACAAAGACCCGTGGAGTAAACAGGAAATGTTTGATTGATGTTCGACTATGACAACTACAACCACATTACTTGATGCATGATCACTAAATAATACATTTGACGATTTAGAAGTCACCATCGATTTGCGGCATTGAAACATCCATCTGATTGCTGTTACCGAAACATGGTTTTCAGCTGACAATGCAGCATCGTCATACCATATGGAATACTTCTGCCAATTTCATCGTCATAATCGTTTGGGTGGTGGGATTGCTTTTTATGTACGTGAGGACATTAATACCAAGGAAGTTTATATCAACCTGATTCCACATTATCTTGAACTCATGTGGGGAAGGGCTTCAGTCGTCTGACCTGGTACACTTACACAAAAGAAATTTTCATCCGCGTACTATACCCACCACATTGTTCGTAGTTCAAGGACGAGCTTAACAATCACATCATTAACATGGCTGATTATATCTGCACGATCTTGTCATAAAGCCCCATTTATTATCATGGGTGACTTTAATGATTCAGCAACTGAATCGTTATCGCGGCATCCATTATTGTCCCAAGCTGTAAGTAAAGCCACCAGAGGGACAGCAATACTTCATAAAATCTTGACTGATGATTATTACAAAATGAATATTGTAGCCCCCATAATCAACTAGTGATCATTCGGTGGTAGTATTTCATCCATGTCAGCGTATCCCATCTTGGAAATTGGTAAAGATTTTCCTCCGGCCCTTCCGCGAATCATCAATACGTGCTTTTTGGTCAATGGATTCCGTTGATAGATTGGTTAATAATTACTGGTTGCAATGATGCCAATGTTATGACTGAGCAACTGCATCAGTTTGTCAATAATCAATTTAAACAACACTTTCAACAAATTATTATTGGCTGCCATGACAAGCCATGGATGACCAATAGTATTCATAGACTCTTGGTTCAGTGTGATATGGCATTCAGACTGGGGTCTGACACCGACAGACGTCTACGAAGTGAGATTCAACATGAACTTAAACAGGCAAAGATTAACTTTTTAAATCGTAAGATTAACCATTTGAAGCAATCCGAAAAGTCCGCTTTATCTATTTTCTGACGACTCCACTCTGCCATGACATTCCTCATCCTCCAGATAGGCAGGCAGAAGCCTCTTACCTCTCTTCAGAATTTGATGGATTCACAAGCTGGTCAAACACATGGAATATGTCTTTCAATACTGATAAATCGCACACTCTCACTCCGAGAGGACTGTCTGGCAAACCTGCCTTTCCTTGGCAAATCTTAACTTTTATCAGCTTACAAGGTCCTCATCTGCAACTCAGTAGAGTACTGCTCTCCCCTTGCACTTCTTGATGCTGTGGAAAGTAAGGTCCTCAAAATCATTGGAATCTCCAATGATGAAGCTGCATCTCTTGGTCTGTTAATCTCACACCACAGACAGGTTGGTGTCCTCTCAGTCTTCTACCACCTGCCCTTCTCTTTCTCTGCCCTCCACACTCCCCTTCCAGGTTTCTGCAGGTAACCCACTTCTGGTGAAACTCCCCAAATCCAGGTTCACTGCTCACCTCCACTCATTTGTTCCTCTTTTCTCTCGACTATAGAACTAACTTCCTCGAACTGTTCAATCTCATTCATCCCTCCAGGACTTCAAGATGGCGATTCACCATCACAGGTCACCCCCTATCCATACTCATGATCTTTTCTACCATCATTAACCCGACCCCACCACTTCCTTTTCATGTTATTGTGTTTTTCCCCTCCTCCCCCCTCCTCCTCCTCATCCTCTTTTTCTTTTTTTTGTTCCAATTCTGCTTCCCCCCCCCAACTTCCTGTGTTTCAGCTTGTATCCAACTTGTTCACCCCATGTGTCCTCTTCCCTCTCCCCTTGATCTCATTCGTCCCTCCCCCATTCTTCCTCCAAGCATCCCTCTGTTGTGTCCCTCTACCCTGCTGTTGATGTGTTTTTCCCCTATTCCAGTATGCTCTCTCAGTTCTGTTATGTTTTGGTCTGTTCTGTGTTCCAGCTCTTCTACAAGCTTCGACTTATTATAAGAAAACAAAAAAAGGTAGGAAATCACCTTTGTGGTGAAATTCTCCAAGTATAGGTTTCTTCTTTCGCGTCTTTGGAAATATTCCAGGGTTTTGAGCATCTTCTGGTGGATTATTTAATACCTGAAAATAAAATCACAATTATTAACAAAGTTATGAAAAAGTAGTAAGTATTCTGATCATGAAAACACAACACTTTAATAACTTTTAACAGAGCTGTTTGGCCAACATAAAGTTATGAAAATCAAAGCTGAGAGGAGTCAGTGTTGTGGCATCTGCAACGTGTAGGTAATGTCGTAGGTGGGCTGGGGATGTGAAGTGCAACAAGAGATTTGTGAAACCCATACTGTACTGGGAATTGAGTAAAGCGTGACAATATCATGGAATACGAGCGCATCCAACTTGGAAATCATTGACATGCAATTCAACCGTGAAAAGTGCTTTTTTATTGTTGGCCTAACAATTGATACAAACCTTTACAGCTCGCTGGGCATCGTGGGTTGAAGCAAACTCCACAAAAGCAAATCCTTTTGGATCACCGGACGAGGCGAAGCGAGGAACCGACACGTACACCACTGGTCCCACAGCCCCAAACACCTGCTCCAGCCAGTCATGGTTCACGCCTCGAGGGAGAAGTTCCTGGGTGGTCAAGGGAGGGGTGTCACGAGAGAAAGAATGAGCATTCCGGTTGCTTTTTGATCTGAGAAATTTGGAATTTGTGAAATTCAAAGGAAAATGTCAGGGCCCACAAGGAAATCAACATTAATCCAGGATTGGACTTCATAAGCAGCACTAACAGTTAATGAATATCTCGGTGTGTGCACGATATGTGATCAGATCAGTTGAGCGACACGTACCACATACACCGTCCTCTCATCAACGTCTACTGGCTTCTGCCCCAGCGGAACTTTCCGACGAATCCTTTTTCCATCAGGACTCACCTAGAGATTCCCCCAGGAGGAACAGGGTGGAAAGACGTGCACAACAATTGATCAATAATAGCTCGACAAAAGAAGGAAAGCGCTTTAAAATGTGCGCTCAGAATAAAATAAAAAAGTGGAGGGGAGGGGAGGGGAGGAAGCTGATACTCCAAAGAAGTCACCTCGAGTGTCACAGAAGATTTTAGAGCTCTTGCAACTAACGCAATATCTGTTGTGAGCTCCTTCATCTTGTTGAACATCATCAGAGAAGATATTGCAATATCTAACAAAAGAAAAAGCAGAAAAGCAAAATCATTATTACGAAAAATAATGCACTCGGAAGAAAAGTTGTATAACATTATGAGAGAAAACTAAGGACAGAAGAAAAAGAGCTTAACAAAATGACTACATGTTGGTAGACTGTTTGGTACACTGACCAATGTGGAATTTCGAAGGTAGTGCACCAGCACATTATGATCTACTCTTTTTGAAGGACATCTACGGTATCTTTAACGTCTACCAGTGAATGTTAGCACATTAGCAGACGATATACCCAGCTGTATGGTGGGGTACCCATTGCTGCAGCACCATTCCTGTGAAACACCAGGATGACAGATTATAGCTGGGTTTGGCAACAAACCCAGACAAGACAGCTCGACTTCCGGTTCCGGTTTTAGAGCAGCGAGAGGTCTCCTTTGGGGCTCCCTGTTGACGTTCTCAAAGCTAAGTTTCCGGTTGTTATTTGTCCCGTTTTAACTGTTTAATTTTCTCACCTACATGTTACTGTGTGTTGCTAGTTCGGTTTTGTTTCAAAAATCGTGCTATTTTGTGAGTATTTTTGTCGACGTTCTTACCTGTGCTTGAGGCCTAGGCCTAGGCTTGAGGCCTACCGGTTCCACTCGGTGTTCGATCGTTTTTTTTTTTTTGTTTGTTTTTTCTCCCCATTACCTTCAATTTCTATCCTCCCCATTACCTTCAATTTTGATCCTCCCCACTTTCCAAACATCCCCCATTCTCCCAACTAATCTCTTTCTTATCTCAAAAATAAATAAATAAATAAATAAATAAAAGAAAATACCCTACAACAACAACAACACGCTCACCTTCTCCCGATTCTGCTTCTTCTTCTTCCTCTTAACTTCCTCCTCGTCTTCTTCCTCGATTTTTTTTTTTTTTTTACACTTCCATGACCTAATCTGTTGAACTCTCTCATATATTAATATTAACAACAAAATAAATATATATATATATATATATCCAACAACAACAACAACACGCTCACCTTCTCCCGATTCTGCTTCTTCTTCTTCTTCTTCCTCTTAACCTCCTCCTCGTCTTCTTCCTCGATTTTTTTTTTCCACTTCCATGACCTAATCTGTTGAACTCTCTCATACATTATTTTTAACTACAAAAACGATCTTATAATGCTTCATCTTCCTCTCTCACACATGTGGTACTCTTTACTGTTTCACAATGCACTCCTCTTCTGCGATTTTAACAGACTGCTCTCATTTCGACCTCTCCTTCATTCCTTGCCGAAAAAATCCAACTATTACAGCGCTTCTTCTCTCCATGCTCTGAATTCGCCTTCATTGCATCCATCAAGAATTGTGTTAAATCGCATCTCTGACCTAAAACTTTTAAAAACCACAGTTTGCCATGGATGCTCGCTTTCCATCAAACATTCTTTTTTTCCAACTTCAGTGCCAACTCACCCCCCTCACCCCTCACTCTCACTCTCAAAGCAACCATCCCACTCTTCTCCCTCCAAGCCTCCCTCTCACCTCTCTCAAAAATCCCCCCCTCACCTTTCTCCCACCTTTCATCCCCCTCACTCTTCCTTCTCAAAGTTGCCCCCCCTCTCATCCACCAAGCTGCCTCCCTCCACTGCCCTCTCACCTCCATCTCTTCACTCCACCTCCTCAAATCCTCAACTGCCTTCTTCCTTGTCTCTTGTCCCCCCTCTCCCCCAGCACCACAGAGCCTTTTCTGCTCCTCATTTGGCCCCCTCCCCTCGCTGTTCTGCAATACCCCACACTCCTTCAGCAACCCTCCTTACCTGCCCCCCTCATCCCTTGTCCTATCCTCCCCCTCCCCCTCCACCTCCTGCACCCAAAGCCTCCTCCCCTTCCTCTTCATTAAAAGTGTGGACCTCAAATATCCGGGGCCTTCACTCAAACCTTTCAGATCTTTCCATACAGGTTGCCACTGACAAACCAGACATTATCTGCCTAACAGAAACTTTCCTCTCCCAAGACGTGTCTGACTCCCAAGTATCTCTCCCTGGCTACTCCCTCTTACGGTATGACAGACCTGAGCCTCGTCCTGGTGGAGGTGTTGCTCTCTTCATCAAAGACTCTATTCCTCACTCTCCATGCACTGCTCTCACTCCCCCACACCCCCAGGAATACCTCTGGCTTCGGCTTCCCCTCCACTCCCACCTCATGTTTATATGTGTACTGTACCGTCCACCGAACAGTGATGACTCCATCTACACCTCACTATCCGAAAACATGGACCATCTTCTATCTTCTCATCCAAACTCTCTCTTCCTCTTATGTGGTGACTTCAATTGTCATCACGCCAGTTGGCTCGGTGTGGGTACCTCTCTCACCTGCCATGGCACCTCAGCAAAAGCTTTCTGCGACTCATTGGGACTGACTCAATCGGTCAACTTCCCGACCCGGATCTCAACCAATGGTACTCCATCTCTTCTGGATCTGATTTTGACAAATTTCCCTGACAATATCTGCTGCTCTTCCTTCGCTCCAATTGGTTCTTCTGACCATGTCCTTGTCAAAGTGGACATCTCTCTGGCTGTTATCAGAGAACCACCTCACCGCCGTCGAGTCTGGCATTTCACTCAAGCCGACTGGCAGGGTCTCCGAGCAGCCATCAAACTGACAGACTGGTCTCCTATCACTACTTTCTCAAACATCAACTCATCCTGGGAATTCTTTCAAAGAAACTTGCTCTCCCTCATGCACAGATTTATCCCCTCTCGTGTTCAGTTGTCTTACCCTTCCTCCCGTCCTTGGTTTACTGAAGCTTGTGGCGAGGCAGTTGTCCTGAAACAACTTGCCTTTGCCTCATGGAAAGCAAACGCAACTGAGGGCAATCTCAGTTCCTTCCATAAAGCTCGGAACAAGTGTGTATCTACCCTCAGGAGAGCCAGAAAACAACATCTTTCTCATCTCAAGTCTGAACTCTCAAACCTCTCTCCCTCCTCAAAATCCTGGTGGCGTTTAATCAAATCTGTTTCTGGTGTATGTTCCCCCTCCATCCCCTCCCTTACCTCAAATGGCCGCACTGCTGATTCCACACGTGATAAAGCTGAATGTCTAAACTCGGTGTTTGCAGCTAAATCTTGTGTCCTAAACCCATCACTATCTCTACCCACTTTACCCAGTCGCACCCAACTGTCCCTGGACTCTGTATCCTTTTCTCCTGACAAGGTGGAGAGCTTGCTTTCAAACCTCGAGTCAGATTCTGCAACCGGTCCAGACGGCATCAGCCCACGTGTCCTCAAAGCCTGCTCTTCTGCTCTTGCTCACCCACTCTCTGTTCTATTCACCCTCTCATTTGCCCAAGGTCATCTGCCATCTGCTTGGAAATCTGCTAACATCACTGCCCTGCATAAAAAGGTGCAAAAACAGATCCCTGTAACTACAGACCAATCAGCCTTCTCCCAATCATCAGCAAGGTGATGGAATCCATCATCGCCTCAGATATGAAATCCTTCCTCTTCTCCAATGGCTTGATTTCCAATCATCAATTTGGTTTCAGACCAGGTCACTCTACCCTGGATATACTGCTTCTGCTCTCCCATCAATGGATGGAGGTCCTCAATGCCAGACAGGAAATCCGAGCCGTATCCCTGGACATATCACGTGCTTTTGACACAGTCTGGCACCCTGCCCTACTCACCAAACTCTCTTCCCATGGTATTCAAGGCCATCTCCACTCATGGCTCGCAGACTTCCTCTCCTGTCGCAGTCAACGTGTGGCCCTAAATGGAGTTCTTTCATCCCCTCTTCCTGTGCAGGCTGGAGTTCCTCAAGGTAGCGTTCTGGGCCCTGTTCTTTTTCTGGTTTTCATCAATGATCTCTCGGACTCTCTGGAAAATCCTCTATTTCTCTTTGCCGACGACTCCACCCTCTGCCGTACCATCTGTCATCCCTCAGACCGGCAAGCAGCAGCTTCTTCGCTCACTGCAGATCTGGATAAAATCACACTCTCACTATGTCTCTTCGAAAGGACCGTTTACAAAACCCCCCCATCCACTTTCTCAACAATCCTCTGGAAGAAGTCTTTTCTTTCAAGCTTCTAGGTCTCACTATCTGCCATGACCTTTCCTGGGAAAGTCACATTTCCAACCTCGCCTCAAAAGCCAGTCGCCGACTGGGAATCCTCCGTCGTGCTAAGTCCTTCCTCGGCCCTCTTGAGCTCCTGACCACTTACAAAGCTTTTGTCCGTAGCCTGATGGAGTACTGCTCTCCCCTCTGGGCTGGTGCTCCTGCCTCCCACCTTTCTCGGCTTCACGCTGTCGAAACCAGGGCATTTAAGATCATCGGCATCTCCCGCAATGAAGCTGAGTCTTTGGGCCTCTCACTCAATCACCGCAGGTTGGTCGGTGGTCTTTCTGTCTTCTACCGACTCCTCTCCAGCCTTGCCCCCCTGCTCTCTCTGCGATTTGTCCCCACCACATTTCCACAGGGCGCTCAAGGTCCGCCAACAACCCCCTTCTGGTAAAACTACCAAAATCACGAATCACTGCTCATCTTCACTCTTTCATTCCTCTTTTTCCCGCCTTTGGAATAAACTTCCTCACTCTATTCTTTCCCATTCTTCCCTCCAGGCTTTCAAAACAGCTGTTCACCACCACCTCTTATCTTCCCCCATCCAAATCCTCGATCTTTTCTACCCCCGATAATCCACCCAAGCCCACTTCCTTCATTTCTCCTGCTTTCCTTCCTGAAAGTCCCTGAAATGTCCATCTTCTCTTCGCCATGTTCCCCGTCCCATCCCCATCCCTCTCCCTTCCACAGTTCACCTAATGTGTCTGTTCCCCACTGTTTTGTCCCTTCCACTCCCGCCCCTCTTGTCTCATGCCTCCTTGCTGTGAGTTGTGTGTTAGCTCTCATACGAGCCTCGACCAAGGTATACAAAAAAAAAAAAAAAAAGGCAAGTTACACTACCTGAGAAAAGGAAATAACTTGCACCAAAAACTTTAACATTTTCACGCTCACGCTCACGCCGGGGGTATCGCTATAGCTCTTTGTTCTTCGAACAGGCGAGCTGAAAAAAAAAAAAAAAACAAAAAACAACCCATGGTCCTGCAATTCACTTCGCTGGTTGCCAAAAAGTGGAGTGATGGATGGATCAGGTAACAACAAGAACTGGATTTAGAAGATTTATTTACGTCAGTTAGTATTGACATGATGTTCACAGTAGTGAAACTCGCTGCTGTCTATCAGGCTTCGTTTTTGAGATATTGCCCACTTTGGTGTGATGACATCACTTCCGGTTGTGTCAAAATTAGCTCTATTTGATGAGATGCAACTCCAAGGTGTCTATAATTCATAACTTTCGAGATTTTGCCCACTTTCTGTATTATGATGTCACCGGTGGCCATATTGTGTTTCAGATCAGCTTATTTTATTAATCTAACATCCCAGAGTTAGTCGATCATATATTTATAATTTTACACCGATCGGTTAAGTGGTTTCAGAGAAGGTGAATTTTAAAAGTTTTCCTTTGATCCAATATGGCTTATGGCTGCTAGACCACGTGACTAATGACACCCTTGTTGTCAAATTATATTTCCTACGTGTAGTCAATCACATATGTAGTGTTGCATCGATCAGTTAAGCAGATTCAGAGAAGAGGATTTTTAAAAGTTTTCTTATGATCCAATATGGTTGCTATAACATGACTGATGATGTCATTGTTAACAGACTATATTTCCCTTGGGTAGTTGATCACATATTTAAAGTTTCGCAATGATTAGTTAGGCGGTTTGAGAGAAGCATATTGTTAAAGATTTTCCTGTAATCTAAACTAGATGGAAATTCAAGTGCTTTTGGGAACTTTTAAAGCTTATGATGACCAATTAGATGACTCACTTATAGGTGGAGGGGGAGGGTGTCATGAAAAAGCTCAAGTTCTACCACACCAAAGATTACTGCAGCCAAGTTTGGTCACAATACCATCAGTAGTTTCGGAGAAGTTGCAAGTGTTTACGGACTGAAGGACAGATGACACACCATCCCATAAGCTCATCTGAACTACCTTCCAGGTGAGCTAAAAAATAAATATTCCAACAAAAAAAAAGAAACTTTGAACGGTCAACAAATATAAGCATCATGGAGAGTTGAGAACAAAGTGCATTTTATTTTCTCTGGTTTCATGCTCATAACCTTCTCACAAAGGAGGCAAAAATCAAGGCCACCTTCACTAAACTTCATTACCTCCACCACCGAAGGTGAAGGTGGTTATGTTTTCACCTGTTTGTCTGTTCGTTTGTGTACAGGATATCTCAAAAAGTTGTGCACGGATCCGGATGAAATTTTGTGGACAGGTTGGGTGTGTGACAAGGACGAACTGATTAGATTTTGGTGAAGATCAGGGTCTGACTACTAGAATTTAAAAAGCGATTCTTCACCATTGAGAGATAGGGCTAAAAATGATATTCTATATAAAATGACCGTTTTTACAGCCATTTTTCCCTGCTGTGCAGGGGTTTGGCTTTTTCTTGAGGCAATGTTTTATGGCCAGATGCCCTTCCTGACGCCAACCCTGGTCGCCTCTTAGAACACACAGGGATATGGTACACCTATTCTAACCGGGGCATACACCGGGACCAGTACACTGGCACTCATTTCGCCGACCTCGGAAGGATGACAGGCTGAGTCAACCCCCTGGTGTTAATTCAGCAGCCAACGGGGCTTGAACTCAGGACCCTGGGATCCCAAGCCGCCACCCTAACCACTAAGCCAACACCAGGCAAAAATGATATTATATATATTTATATAAAATCACGATATCTCAGAAAGTTGTGGACGGATTCGGATGAAACTTGGTGGACAGGTTGTGTGTGTCGCAAGGGCGAATTGATTCGATTTTGAGAAAAGATACAAATCCGAATCTGTATACGAGAATTATTTAATTTTAAAAGTGATTCCTCACCATTGAGAGATGGGGCCAAAAATGATATAGTACTGTATAGCATGATATTTCAAAAATGTATTGGGCCCGATATGCCTTCGTGGATCAGGCATTACATGGTGAAGGTATGTGCTCCACAGAGTGCCCGTCTAGTTTTCTCACTGAATTTTGTCTGAAACAGCAAATTATCTTTCCAGCCAAAGTCAACTTCATCATGGAGTTGCACAATCTCTCAAGTTTAAATGTAAAATGATCGCCATTTGAACAAAGCACATAACTCACCACTGTCCTCTCCCATCAAACCGCTGAGGTGCTTGTCTTTGTGCAGGTTTGCATCACTCATCCAAAACTCCACTTGCTTACGGATAAGCGACTGTAACTGCTTCAGCCTCGAACGCTTCTTGCGTGTGGTCACGGTAAGGTCTCCAACATCACTTGCTCCCAGTGTTCCACCTTTGTCCGACTCGCTCTCCATGGGTTCTGCAACACCCTGAAATGGGCGTTAACACAATTCCATATTCATTACAGACCAAATTAATTGCATGATGGCTCGACCTCGACTCATATTCAGCTTAAGGGCTTCAAGACAGTTGTTCCCCACCATCTCAGATACTCCACAATCCAAAACTATAATATGTTCTACCCTCATTCTCCACTGTCCCCTAAAGCATAAACCATCCTTCCAAATTTCCAGTTTTTCTTTCCCGAGAGTTTCCTTCTGTATCCATCTTGTCCACCCCATGCATCCTTTTCTGCCCACCCTCCCCCCCCCCCGTTCCTCCCCACATCCATTGTTTGTCTAAGTCTTCCTCTATCTTGGCTTTCAACTCTGCTGATAGTGTCCCCCCTCTCTTTGCTGTTCCTTTTGTCGTATTACATCCTGATCCATTCAGTGTACTAGCTCTTCCATGAGCCTTGACTCTATTTTTTCTTTAAATAACAGCAATGGTCCCTCTTGTCCTTATCTTTCATGTATCTCTGTACAAGCTGCTGCTGGAGGCTCAGATGATGTAGGAAACAGAGTCAGGTAAATCAAGGGGAAAGCAAAGATTGGCTTTTGTTTATTTAATATGCAAAATCTAATGAAAGAGCAAAGTGACACAAGGTACAAGACAAAGCACTGACAGTTGGGCAGTGGGAAAACACAAGGATACACCAAGGGGGTGAGCAAACATGGGTCGTGGGGGAGAAGAGAGAAGGAAGCATAGCAACCGGTAAATATATGGGGGGAGAGAAAAGAAAATAGAGATGGAGGATGGACGGATGACCTGAGGTTGTGAATGCTGCCAATTTAGAGCCCTGATGTGGGATTGAACAGACAGAGTTTGGAGCTTTCACAAGCAGAAGAGAGTAGCAAGGGGAGGGAAGGAGAGAAAGATGCTTGGATTTTGGGAATTTCACAAGAAGGAGGTTCAGCTATGATGATGAAGCTCCAATCCAAAAGGGAGAGCAATACTCCATTAAGCTATAGACTATAAACAAAGGCCTTGGAGGTGACAACAAGGAAGTGGGGGGCTGAGCTTTCACAAGGAAGAGGGGGAGCTCAGTTTTCACAAGGAAGAGGGGGAGCTCAGCTTTCACAAGGAAGAGAGGGAGCTCAACTTTCACAAGGAAGAGGGGGAGCTCAGCTTTCACAAGGAAGAGGGGGAGCTCAGCTTTCACAAGGAAGAGGGGGAGCTCAGTTTTCAGAAGGAAGAGGGGGAGTTCAGCTTTCACAAGGAAGTTGAAGCAGTCGAGGAAGTCAGGTGTGTTGCAAGTTTTCCACGTTCCAGGTTTACTACACCAAGGAATTATTCCTCAAGGTGAATTATCCAAGTGAAAACCCCAAATATAGAAATGTGTAATATATTTTGTGTTGGATTTTTCTCTCAGCTCAGTTAATCATCAGATTGCTAAGACGAAGTCACAGGACATTAAATTTCCGATCCATTACGTCGTCATTACGTAAGTAATGACGACATAATGTTCGAGTATCATCGATTTGGAGGGAACACGTGAAGGTGACGAGACATTTCCTTCCTCACGACGTTTTCACCAACCGACCTGTGTTGTGGAGAAAAGTGAAAAACCATTTCTGACACAAAAAAAACCTTTTTCGGATCGATTTATGCGGCAATTTCAGATTGATCGACGACTGCAGAAACACGCGGTCGATCAAAGCTTGAAATGATCGTCGAAACGTATACAATTAGTGTTAAATAAATAAATATTAACTTTAATAAACGGAAATAATACGTGAAAATAAAGTGCTCATGAACGACGTAACAGCAACAGCAAGGAAAGTGAAAGCATAAATAAATTATTTTTTTAAATTATTATTTAAAACAAACAAACTTACAGATGATTCGACGCGAAAGTAAAGATGGAGCGGTGTATCTCCAAAACCGAGGAACTGTTGTTATACGGGTTTCTTCTTCACCGACACGACGACTCACAGCCAATCAGAGTCTTCACCGATACGACGCCTCACAGCCAATCAGAGGCCGCCGGTTTGCGGCCTAGTGCAGGAAGCGCACTTTAGCCAAGAAATTCGCTGCGAATTTCACTCAAACCTTCTCGTCGTGACAAATACAGAGAAGGACGACGACCGCTGAACGTGCGCCAGTGAAGAGTTACTAAAAACATTTCTCTTCACTCTTCCTTCTGCACGAGCGGAGGGCGCTGAGAGAAAACTCCCGCGCACCGAACGACGAACACATATCCCGACTCATTCGTTGTTATTCTTTCCTTTTCAAAAAAAATTTTTTTTTAACGTCTATTAATTTATAACTGGTCGAACGATTGTTTTTTTTTCTTCTTCGAAATGTATGGTTAATTTTTATGTCGTATAACGATGTTCTGTTTAAATTTTAAATCCTTTAAGTCAAAGTTTGCACACAAGGAATGCGAACAACTTGATTGGATGTTCAAACTGCTCCCCAACTTACGGCTGCTTGACTCTTCAACGTCAACGATACATTTTGCAAAGTGCACATTAAAACTTATTTTCCAACCGATAAAAGTCGCGATCACCACGTGTAACCTGGCAATTCGGCATCTGACTCGAACCTGCTTATCTTCTGAGATCAGACGGATTTGGAGTGAAACGTTATACATAAAAGGTCGTTTGGCCCATCATGCCTTTTCATTCGTCGGATGGTCCGACATTCCATCCGTCGGATGGTCCGACATTCCATCCGTCGGATGGTCCGGCATTCCATCCGTCGGATGGTCCGGCATTCCATCCGTCGGATGGTCCGGCATTCCATCCGTCGGATGGTCCGGCATTCCATCCGTCGGATGGTCCGGCATTCCATCCGTCGGATGGTCCGGCATTCCATCCGTCGGATGGTCCGGCATTCCATCCGTCGGATGGTCCGGCATTCCATCCGTCGGATGGTCCGGCATTCCATCCGTCGGATGGTCCGGCATTCCATCCGTCGGCTGGTCCGGCATTGCATCCGTCGGATGGTCCGGCATTGCATCCGTCGGCTGGTCCGGCATTGCATCCGTCGGATGGTCCGGCATTGCATCCGTCGGCTGGTCCGGCATTGCATCCGTCGGATGGTCCGGCATTCCATCCGTCGGATGGTCCGACATTCCATCCGTCGGATGGTCCGACATTCCATCCGTCGGATGGTCCGACATTCCATCCGTCGGATGGTCCGGCATTCCATCCGTCGGATGGTCCGGCATTCCATCCGTCGGATGGTCCGGCATTCCATCCGTCGGATGGTCCGGCATTCCATCCGTCGGATGGTCCGGCATTCCATCCGTCGGATGGTCCGGCATTCCATCCGTCGGATGGTCCGGCATTCCATCCGTCGGATGGTCCGGCATTCCATCCGTCGGATGGTCCGGCATTCCATCCGTCGGATGGTCCGGCATTGCATCCGTCGGATGGTCCGGCATTGCATCCGTCGGCTGGTCCGGCATTGCATCCGTCGGATGGTCCGGCATTGCATCCGTCGGCTGGTCCGGCATTGCATCCGTCGGATGGTCCGGCATTCCATCCGTCGGATGGTCCGGCATTCCATCCGTCGGATGGTCCGGCATTCCATCCGTCGGATGGTCCGGCATTCCATCCGTCGGATGGTCCGGCATTCCATCCGTCGGATGGTCCGGCATTCCATCCGTCGGATGGTCCGGTATTCCATCCGTCGGATGGTCCGACATTCCATCCGTCGGATGGTCCGACATTCCATCCGTCGGATGGTCCGACATTCCATCCGTCGGATGGTCCGACATTCCATCCGTCGGATGGTCCGACATTCCATCCGTCGGATGGTCCGACATTCCATCCGTCGGATGGTCCGACATTCCATCCGTCCGATGGTCCGACATTCCATCCGTCCGATGGTCCGACATTCCATCCGTCGGATGGTCCGACATTCCATCCGTCGGATGGTCCGACATTCCATCCGTCGGATGGTCCGACATTCCATCCGTCGGATGGTCCGGCATTCCATCCGTCGGATGGTCCGGCATTCCATCCGTCGGATGGTCCGGCATTCCATCCGTCGGATGGTCCGGCATTCCATCCGTCGGATGGTCCGGCATTCCATCCGTCGGATGGTCCGGCATTCCATCCGTCGGATGGTCCGGCATTCCATCCGTCGGATGGTCCGGCATTCCATCCGTCGGCTGGTCCGGCATTGCATCCGTCGGCTGGTCCGGCATTGCATCCGTCGGATGGTCCGGCATTGCATCCGTCGGCTGGTCCGGCATTGCATCCGTCGGATGGTCCGGCATTGCATCCGTCGGCTGGTCCGGCATTGCATCCGTCGGATGGTCCGGCATTCCATCCGTCGGATGGTCCGGCATTCCATCCGTCGGATGGTCCGGCATTCCATCCGTCGGATGGTCCGGCATTCCATCCGTCGGATGGTCCGGCATTCCATCCGTCGGATGGTCCGGCATTCCATCCGTCCGATGGTCCGGCATTCCATCCGTCCGATGGTCCGACATTCCATCCGTCCGATGGTCCGACATTCCATCCGTCAGATGGTCCGACATTCCATCCGTCAGATGGTCCGACATTCCATCCGTCAGATGGTCCGACATTCCATCCGTCAGATGGTCCGACATTCCATCCGTCAGATGGTCCGACATTCCATCCGTCAGATGGTCCGACATTCCATCCGTCAGATGGTCCGACATTCCATCCGTCAGATGGTCCGACATTCCATCCGTCAGATGGTCCGACATTCCATCCGTCAGATGGTCCGACATTCCATCCGTCAGATGGTCCGACATTCCATCCGTCAGATGGTCCGACATTCCATCCGTCAGATGGTCCGACATTCCATCCGTCAGATGGTCCGACATTCCATCCGTCAGATGGTCCGACATTCCATCCGTCAGATGGTCCGACATTCCTTTGTTAGATGGTCTGACATTCCTTCGTTAGATAGTATTATGGAAGTAGAAAGCATCTGAAAATGCAAAGCCCGTCCTGAGCTCAATGTATTCGGACTTCTACCGTAAGCTGAGCTGAGAGGGCAGCCCTGAATGGTTGTCGGGTCATCGGTGCTTGGCTCCCACTGCTTTCCACCATCATCATCATCATTAACAACACATTTACAAACTATCTTACATACTCCGTTAAGCTATCTCGCACGCATCTTTCTTTCCCATCTAATTGTCTCATCCACTGTGGACGCATCACTGAAACTGAAAGGGCATTTCCAATTCACACCTCTTCACACTTCCTCTTTTGCATCACACTGCACCATAGACACCTCTCCTCCCACTGCACCATAGACACCTCACCTCCCACTGCACCATAGACACCTCTCCTCCCACTGCACCATAGACACCTCTCCTCCCACTGCACCATAGACACCTCTCCTCCCACTGCACCATAGACACCTCTCCTCCCACTGCACCATTGACACCTCACCTCCCACTGCACCATAGACACCTCTCCTCCCACTGCACCATAGACACCTCACCTCCCACTGCACCATAGACACCTCACCTCCCACTGCACCATAGACACCTCACCTCCCACTGCACCATAGACACCTCACCTCCCACTCCCGCGCCGTAGACACCCCAGTTTTCTTCCCTCCTTCCCACTCCTAGGCGATTGGGTCGCGTAGGTCCATCGGGTCGCGTAGGTCCATCGACCGCACCAGGTACAACGAGGTCACTTACACCTCAACTGCTTCTCTCTCTGGCCATCTCTAATTTCCTCGGCTGTGCGTCTGATGGCATCTGTAACGTGTATAATATAAGTTAACATTGTCAAAGTTGATATCGGGTTAATTCTGCTCCGTGTCCTCTTTGTATATATTGCATTTCTTTTGCTGCACCCACAAATCCTTGCAGTCCCCTGCTGTACATTTTGTTGACTAAACCCCTTTACTGTGCCACATGACCTTTCCTCGCCCTCGCTTGTAATAAATTGCTCATGTTATAAATGAACCCGGCCCATTTTGTCTTTTCCTTCATTGGTCCAGCATGGTCCACACATTAGCTTAACCAGCAAGTTATACCCCAATACTTTGTTACAACGGCCAGTGTGTGTGTACTTGGCAGCTCCGCTCGGCTGCACCCGGCACGCTAAGTTTAACGCAAGTACGCACCGAGGGCACGTGACCCCCTTGGCAAGGCTGTCCACACGTAAGTTATTACGCGAGGTTGTGTTACCCTGCACGATTGGCCGTATCAACAAGCATTTGTAGTTGTCCAGCAACACCCCCCCCACCCCCTCCACGGTGTGCGGAGTTATCTGTGCTCAGCAGCCTCAGGACCGATTGTTCGGGAGGAACCAGAGTGCTTGCCGTGGCGATCCTCGAGTCCGCAACTATATATATATATATATATATATATATATATATATATATATATATATATATATATATATATATATATATATATATATATATATATATATATATATATACATAGACTTTTCTGGACAATGCCAGGTACTTTAGCTAGTTCATGATAAATATTGTCCTTCATGAATATCTTTTAACTTAGTCAAGCTTTCAACAAAGTTCAAATTCTGTCTTCATCATCAAGGAAATGAACGTTGGACCGGGATCCAATATTGTGAATGTGGCCCACTGGTTACATCAGTGAGGCACACCGGTGCCGTTGATGCCAGACAGGGGCACTAGTGTGCCCCTGTCTGGCATCAACTCCATTAGAGTGGGAATTTAGAGCCTGGCTCGGATGTCAGCACGTAATAGCTTACTCTCACGAAAAAAAGAAACAAAGAAAAAAAAAAAAACTGTGCCGTAATCAACAGCCGATGAGCCACCACGAGATGTCCCACCAGAGAATGGCACAATGCATCATGATGCAACTCTCCGCTGTGAAGCACGAGGATGGAAGATCCGAGTCCGGCCATGGATTGCACCCATGCTACACCGCAAACAAAACATTCTTTTTGAGGTTCACTAGAAGTTGAAGGAATTCCACAACTTACGTTACACATCATATTTACGTGTGATCAATACAAATCCTGGCAAGATGACCTCGAAGCATGCACAGGCAGGGTAATTCATCAATGCATGTGCCGTCCCTCGGATGGACATTACACTGGGCATCCCGTCTGCCACCATGAGTCGGTGGACATTAAGCATCTCATAATATCCTTTGCAAACGGTAGGTGAGCTATTGCCGGCACCCTAAAACAAATGACACAATTCCTGTTCGAACTGATAGGGGGCACTGCATCAGTGGTACAGCTGCACCCCCAGCCGATGATGTCACTCACAGCCTTTTTTGCAAATGAAAGAAGAAGAATTAAAACAGTCGATGAACAAAGTGCTGATAATCTCCTTCAACACAATAGAGAGCATGCGTGTGGACCAAAGTGGTCAAAGCAATGAGCACAGGACACAAATTTCAAAAACTATTGCACTTTTTAATTAATAAAAATAAAAATGAAAATAGATCATCGAAAATATACACAAGTATAAAAAGGAAGAAAGTTGATCAAGTCGCAACACCAAATGGCACAAATTAAATTGCAATTTTGCCACCAAATCCAAGGAAGAAAGTTGACGAGAGCAGAGGTCGGGGGGGGGGGGGAAACAAAAGTGTAAAACAACCCAAGAAAATTAATAATATACTTAAAATGAGAATTCCAACAAAAAAAAACAACAACAACAACAACAACAGCCGAGAAATGGGTCCATTTGCCATTATCAATGCATCAGATGTTTAATCAGTGAAATTTGTGGCAAAAAGTAGAAATATACCGATTCCTCCCCCTCCCCCTCCCCCCCTCCACACAACACTGGTAAGGCACGACTGAAGCTTGTCCAGGAGTGAAGTTTGATGGGAAGAACGAGACAAAAGCAAAGATCTGAATAGTATTAGAGGAGAATGAGTTCCGAGAGTGGTCTTCGATGGAAGAATGGAAAGAAAAGAGGAAAAGGAAGGCACTGCTCAGCGATCTGAAGCAAAGAGGGTTATGTGCAAAGATAAAGGGAAGACTGGAAGATCGGAGAAGCATGGAAATCCAAGCCATGTGGCTGCCATCGTCGGGCAGTATATTTGAGATGGACGACGGATGAGCAAATAAGACGTCATCTTAACACACGAGCAATGCAAAATGCAGCTCAACGCAGTCCACGACAATGTCCTTCAAAATATGAAAGGGCCATCTACCTATTACATATGCAAATATTATGACGTCATTTTGGTCTCCAAAACCAACTGCAGGTGCTCCGAGTGAGATGTCGCTCATCGATGTTTTGTACTTGCTCCGTCTCGACAATTTAATCATGAACCTGTCCATATTGTCCACTGTAATCATACAAACTATATCTTAACTCCGAATTAATTAAATATTCTCATGATGAAACATATGCACGCAGTAAAAATGCTGAAATATTAACACAGTTAAATAAAAGATAGCAAATAAAATATTACTACCAAGCCCAAGGGAATAATAATGTGATAAAATAAATAAATAAATAAAAGAAATAAACCCAGTTCAACAAACACAGCAAGCAACTATATACATATATATCCCACCTCACCCCAAGGCTGGCAGGATGGCCTCGAGGTTTGCACAATCTCAACCCCGTTATACACATCTCGACCCCTTCCATCCCCACTCTCCGACCTTCCTTTCTTTGCCCGATCATTATCACTTAATTTCTCTTATCATTTTAAACTTTCATAGTTCCACTCTCTCCCGACATGCCCCCCACAAGGCAGTTAGAAATTTTGATTGCACCGACGGTAAGTTTTGATAGCTCACCATTAACATGATACAAACCCATTCCTTCACCTCATCTTTCTGCAACTGCCTGACTGTGCTCACCCAAATCAGACTATTCATCACATTGCGAATGAGTGTCATCTACGGAAATGTGATGAAAGATTTAGGGCAATCCACCTAACAGCAGACAGTGCTGTCCAACTTAGACATACATCTATGAGCTGTAATCTGTCTTACGCGACATTCGATTAGACTGCAACTGCCGCACTCATCACACTTATTCTCCCCCATTGCTTTTTCTTGCTCAATTTTAGGTTTACTCGATCTTACCCTGGGACTATTCCCACCACACAGGCATACATAATAAATAGACAGCACCTCTTCAACATTTTCCTTAACACTAATTGTCCTCGGTGAATACCATAACATGTCTGCATGTGCATTTCGGAGCAGCTTTTGAAGTACAGTCCAAGTTATCTATCTGGCTTTACAATGCAAAATAGCAAAAAAAAAAAAAAAAAAAAAAAAAATTAAAACTTTCAAACCAATGAAAAAAAACATTTCAAGTCAAAAGGAACAATTCACATTAAAGATTTGTGCAACGCGATAAAAGTCATCACCGAATCGATTTCCACCGCTTCGACATTTGAAGTCGCACCTGCCTCGCCAATCGTTCGATGACGACGAGGAACTGAGCGAGGCAGCCGTGATGCGGGCTGACGGAGGAATCCGAAACATTTATATTCGATTTCTCGATGCGGTCTATGTCACTGATTGGTGACAATGTTTGCAGTTTTAATTTTTTTTTATTTCCATCACCCTCTTTTAGCTTTTTTGGGGAGTATAACCTGTTTCTTAATGACTTTTTGGGGATTGCGAGAACCAACGTACTCTGCCACCGCAATTTCCCATTGCTTGGGGATGACTTTGTTGGGAAATGTTTCAATCCATGTAACCCTTTTCTTAAACATTTTCTGATGTTTGAGAAAACAGCTGTACCGCCCAAGAACCAAAAGGTCTCCATTCGGTTGGGGTTGAAGGGGCGTCGATTTACCTCCTATACTTTTGTTAAACTGTTTTTTTCTAAACTCAACATATTCAAAACCCCCATGGATGTAAACGTAGTGGACCCGTTTCAATGAGTTTTTCGATGAACAGGCCTCAAAATCGTCCTGGAAGATTCTTCGTTGGCCATTGCGCTCTCTGCGGAAATTTTCGCTGTCGTCCAAGATGAAGTACACATCTTCTTTCACTCCGCATGGAATGCTCGACATCTCAGACTTCGAGTTCAACAGCAGCCAAATGATTTTGTTTCCGATCAGGAAAAGTCCATTCGATTTGAGCGATCCCATAGGAATCACTTGTGGCATATCGTTTTCCAAAATATATTCAATCTCTTGGATGGACCCCGACGGATTACCTGTTTTCAGGGTATCGGTTGAAAGGTCACAACGTTTGACTTCATTCCTGCCAGCATCCGCCTTTTTAGTGGCAACGCTTCCGCCGGGCACGTGCGTGGGAGAACCTCCTGCTGGAAGTGAATGCTCCGTCGGGATTTGTGATCGACTCACGTGTTCGACTTCGGATAATGTATTTTTTTGAGTTGGTGTGAGCTCCGTTTCAGCGACAGTGACGATTTCAGGCATTTGTTGAAGGACCAGAGGAACAAATCCATTTGGGGTCCATGATCCTCCGGTTTGCAAGCAGCCGACGCCGTTCCACATCATGTTTATGGGATGTTGAGCTTGTTTGTCGTGACTTGGGCAGAGAGTCATATTCAACATTGACATGCTATTGTCCACTACATTACTGGCACTTGGATTCATGGAGATAATTTCTCCGTTCAACATTATTGATGCAGTTGACATTGGCCAAGCGTATGAATAATTGCCTCCAGTGGCGCATTGTTGGTAAGAGGTGCATTGCTGATAAGAAGCCGTAGAGTTGTGAGAGGCTGATGCAATGGCCATCTGTTGGTAGATGGATGGCATTTTATGCTGAAACGTTTGGAATTTCAGGTCATTGGGTTCACCTCCATTTACAGCAACAGGCAGCACATTGAGCAGAAAATTACCGTCGGCTGGGACTGTGGCAGGAAGTACTCTCAAGACGTCTGAAAAAGAAGCAAAAATAAATAAATTTGGAATTAAATTGCACATTGAACAAAATAAATAAATAAATAAATAAATAAATAAATAAAAGCCACTCCAGAAGGAATATTTTACAGCATACAAATTGGTATCTTTATTATAAATGTCTCCAAGTCTAAACTTTATTCCCAATTCTAAACCTAGTGACAACGTCCGTGCATTCATCGCACTCTTCTCTCGCCCGTGGAACCGTCTTCCTGAGTCTGTTGTCTCGATCTATTCTCTCCAGGATTTCAAGTCCGCTGCCCTCTATCCATGATTTGCAACAGGATTGCAATAATATGTATACGTGGGGAAATCACAAGTGTGTGTCTACTCTCAGGAGAGCCAGAAAACAACATATGCCAAGAATGAGCTTTCAAACTTATCTCCCCCTTCTCAAGAACCTGGTGGTGCCTTGTCAAGTCCATCTCTGGTGTATGCTTCTCTTCCCTCACTTCAAATGGCACCACACGGAGGACGCCCAGTCGGTGCCTGTCTTTGGAGGCCAACTTTGAGCTGTGGCTTGCCCAAGAGATCATGGATGAGAGTGATACCCAAAAGTTTTCGTGACTGAACCTCTTTGAGAGGGTTGGTGAGAAAATAGATGGGAGGATTTGCAGTACGGTCCTTATGGAGAAAGAGAGAAGGAGAGAAAGAGAAAAAGAGAGAAAGAGAGAGAATGTCTGTTTTCTAAGGATTGAAAGACATGTTCCAAGTGTTTGACCAGTTTGTGATTTTATCAAAGTCTGAGGAGAGTGAAGAGGCTGATGCCTGTCTGTCAGAAGGATGAGAGATGTCATGGCAGAGAGTGGAGTCATCAGAAAATAGATAAAGAGGATTTTCCAGAAAGTCAGTGAGATCTTTGATGAAGATTAAGAATAATACAGGGCCGAGAACACTGCCTTGGGGTACTCCAGCCTTGACAGGGAGGGAGAGGAGATGAAAGGGTTCCATTGAGAGCCACACATTGTCTCCGAGGGTGGAGGAAGTCAGTCGTCCAAGAATGGAGTCGGCCTTGGATTCCATAGGCAGACAGTTTGGAGAGCAACGCAAGATGCCAGACTGCATCAAAAGCTCAAGATATGTCCAGAGAGACGGCCCTGATCTGATGTCTGACATTGAGGTCCTCCACCATTGTTGGGAGAGAAACAGCAGCATGTCAAAGGTAGAGTAGAGTGACCAGGTCTGAATCCAAATTGATGATCTGAGATGAAGCTGCTGGAGAAAAGGAATGATTTTATGTCAACTGCGATGATGGATTCCAGGACATTGCTGACGATTGGAAGTAAGCCAATTGGTCCGTAGTTAAGGGGATCCATTTTTGCACCTTTTTATGTAATGGTGTGATGTTGGCCGATTTCCAAGCAGATGGAAGATGACCTATGGTAAATGGCAGGGTGAAAAGGACAGAGAGGGGAAGCGCAATTGCAGCAAAACAGGTTTTTAGGACGCGTGAGCTGATGCCATCTCGTCCAGTTGTAGCCAGAATCGAGGGTTGCCAGAAACTTTTCCCCCTTTTCAGGTGCAAAAGACACAGAATCCAGGAGCAGTTGGGTACCATTGGGAAGGATGGGAACAGAGAGGGAGGGGTGAAGGACACAACATTTGGAAGCAAACACAGAATTGAGGCATTCATCCTTCTCACGAGCGGAGTCGGCTGTGGTGTCATTTGAAGTGGGAGGAGTGATGGAAGGGGAGCATACACCAGATATATCTATATATATATATATATATATATATATATATATATATATATATATATATATATAGCTGCAAAAGTAGGTATACAGTCATGCTATACTGGTATACTCCTTACTGTATACCTACTTTTGCAGTATATATATATACTGCAAAAGTAGGTATACAGTCATGCTATACTGGTATACTCCTTACTGTATACCTACTTTTGCAGTCTATATATATATATATATATATATATATATATATATATATATATATATATATATATATATATATATATATATATATATATATATATATCTTCCTGCAGATCGCCTGTTCCCACCATTCAACTGCAATTCCTCCTCTTGTGCTGTGATGCGTCCGTACATTTCTTGTCTGGCTGTTTTCCCTTCACCCCATTTTGTGTCTTTGCCCCGTTATCCCGCTCTTACATGAGCTTCAATATTTAGCAACGCATGAAATCAACTCACATTTACATAACCCAACAGCACAATAAAGAAACGCATGCTCTCAACCTCTTCAGGGCTATCCATTTATTTGTTTTAATCTGTGCATGGTGGTGCCCCAGAGGAATAAGGAGACAGGATTGGTATCCAAGAGCTCATCAACGATGAGCTCCCTATTGGACTGTTAAAAAACCCCGCTGGTTCACTAATGACCTTCACTTGGGAGAGGCTAATCTGGCTACCCCGTCTGATCTGGTCGAAAAGTAATACCAGGCCACATATTATGATTGTCTCAATGTCCTCCGTAGTTTTTGGTTGACACCAAAATGATATTTATGTTAAGGCTGTGACAGCCACATCCACCAAAGCAATGTTGTTAATGCAATCCATAAAGCGGTGCACATTCTGGCAAGAGGATCTGCTTACTTGTGGCTTGTTTAGCACCATCACTAGCTTCCACCAGAGGGGCAGCACACGATTCTTCCATCACATATAAATTGCACATAACTTCTTGGATGTTGTGAGGAACGTTACTTTGGGGCAATTTCATTTGAACTTGACAGGCATCACCTGATGAAAAACAGTTCATCATTAGTGTACTGGATGAAGAGGCAATGACGGTTGAATCAATACATGGTGAACGATACCGCACTCAACTGTGCACCAGAGGATGTTGAAAAAGAAACCGACATCAATAAAGAATAGAACAAGAAAACATCTCAAAATGCAAAGCCTGTCTACTTCCCCTTTATACTCGAACTAAACTTGATGAAAACAACAGCTAAAAACATAAATAACTCGAGGGGGAGCACTCGGGAGAGTGCAAAACCTCCGCCGCCAATACTGCTGGGTCACTCAAGTGAACCTTATACCTTATTCATTAAATATGATGTCAACAGTGCTGACAGAGTTATAGTTCTTTTCTCCAACATTTTTTTTGCAGGGGGGGGGGGGTTGGAAATCACTTAAAAATGTAGAAATGCAAAAAAAAAAAAAAAAAAAAAAATCGAAATTTTGTTGAAAAGTTGCAAAAAAATTTTTTTTCTCTAACAATTTTTTTGGGGGGGTTGGAAATCACTTAAAACGTAGAAATGCAAAAAAAAATTTCTCTAAAAATCTTTTTTGGGGGTAACAATTTTTTTTTGGGGGGGTTGTAAATCACAAAACATGTAGAAATGCAAAAAAAAAATTCTTTTTTTGCGGGGGGGGGTAACAATTTATTTGGAGGGGTTGGAAATCACTTAAAACATGTAGAAATGCAAAAAAAAAAAATTCTAATTTTTTTTTTGGGGTGGGGGGTTGGAAATCACTTAAAACATGTAGAAATGTCAAAAAGTATAAAATTTCTCTAACAATTTTTTTGGGGGGGGGTAAACAATTTTTTTGGGGGTTGGAAATCACTTAAAACATTTAGAAATGTAAAAAAAAATTTCTCTATTTTTTGGGGGGGTGGGTAAAAAATTTGGGGGGTAAAAATTTTTTGGGGGGGTTGTAAATCACTTAAAACATGTAGAAATGCAAAAAAAAACAATTTTTTTTTTCACTAACAATTTTTTTGGGAGGGGGGGGGACCAAGTCCAAAATTTAATGGCATCACCCTTGGACCATACCTAAACCCCCACCAAGTTTCGTTGAAATCCGTCGAGGAGTTTTTCCGTAATACTGTTCACAAACAAACGAACAAACACACAAACAAACAAACACAAAAACACACAAACAAACAAACAAACAAACAGAAAGGGGTGAAAACAGTAACCTCCATCCATCTTCGAAGATGGCAGAGGTTAAAAATTATACAATTTATTAATGTGTTCTCCATGAAAAAATATAACTAACTAGATGGGCACTCGGTGGAGCGCATACCTCCACCACGCAATGTCTGATCCACGAGAACATATCGGGCCCAATACATTTTTGAAATATCATGCAATACAGTAGTACATCGTTTTTGTCCTTATCTCTTAATGTTGAAGAATCACATAAAAAATTAAATAATTCTCGTATCCAGATCCGGATTCAGATCTTCACCAAAATCTAACCAATTCTTCATTGTGGCAGACCCAACCTGTCCACCAAGTTTCATACGAATCCGTCCACAACTTGTTGAGATATCGTGCTAAATATCGTTTTTGGCCCTCTCTCTCTCAATGGCGAAGAATCACTTAAAAAATTCTAGTATCCGGATCCGAATCCGGATCTTCACCAAAATCGAATCAGTTCGTCCTTGTCACACACCGAACATGTCCACAAAATTTCATCCGGATCCGTGCACAACTTTTTGAGATATCCTGCACACAAACAAACAAACAAATAGAAAGGGGTGAAAACATAACCTCCTTCACCTTAGGTGGAGGTAATAAAAATAAGTTAAAAGAAGGGAAAGCGGTCCAAGCGCATTTTGCAACACCCAAGTTTGGTAATTCATACAAAACGATATAGCCACCATTCCCCAATTTGTCAAACAAGAAATATTTAAATACATATTTAATTCATTGAATTTCCCCAGGCAATGCCAGGTTCTTCAATTGGTTTTCTTATTACGGTTTGTTGAAGATTTGATGACAAATGCTCAAATGGTAAAAATGTTACGGCCTGGAGAGAAACACTGAAGCTCAATGGTAAATAAACTAACACAGAAGTGATTTAGAAATTAAAAAAAGAGGCGTCTCGTAGTTGGCGTGCTGCGGCGGAGGTAATAAGAGCTGTTTATAGTCACCATGACATTGCAATTTCACATTCTGACCCAATATTTAATTACTTTCTCCATATTATCATAATCAAAGTTTGTTGAAAATTTGATGATAAAAGCTCAAATGGTAAAAAAAAAAAAAAAAAAGTTATGGTCTGGATGGACAGACGGATGCACGCGCACACGCACAATTGCAAAATGACCAAGTTCTGAGCAATCAGCGAGACCCCCAATCTGATGACATCATTTGTCCTAAGCTTCGAACCACCGACAGAGAAATGAGTTTTTCCGTTTTTGGAGACCAGACTTGCGACAAGTGGGCTGTGGGGAATGACCTTATTAATTTTGACCAAAGAGGAAAGTTGTTCAGGACTTTCATGCAATCAACAGCTTGCAATCGAGCAATGAAAGCCTGGAGACAGGTGCGAGAACCAAAAACTCCAAATGGTGTACGTGTGGGCGATGAGTTTTGATGGCAAGCGATCTGCTGCCATGAAGTTAGTGCAGTGATTTCACTGAACCAATCTGACGATGACAGTTGTATGACAGAGGACAGAGTGTTCTGGACGGTTTCTCTGAATAAGGATGTTTTTGAAATGACTCCAGTTGTTTTACGCACCAGGGCTCTTGGGACCTCAAGAAAGCCCCATACCAAACAGCAGCGTCAAATGTAAGCCCAATAAATATTTTGGAGGATTTGACATGGAAGGATAAAGATCACTACCAGATGATTTGCCTTAACCTCTCTGTGAGCATGGAGACAGATCACTGGATGTCACATCTGTTTTGTTGCACCCTCATTGTGCACGTTTACAATCTTAGCACAGGAGGTGATTGGGGTGATTTGTTAGCTCTGCCACTGAAGGTGGACAGACGTTATGTATTCACCCTTGTCTGTCTGTTTGTCTGTGAGCAGGGTATTTCAAAAAGTTATGGATGGATTCGGACAAAATTTGGTGGACAGTTTGAGCGTGTGACGAGGATAAATTGTTTGGATTTTGGTGAAGATACAAACCCGATTATTACAATTTTTAAAAATGGATTCGTCACCATTGAGAGATGGGGCCAACAACAATATGTCAATACGTTATGGACGGATTTGGATGAAACCTGGTTGACAGGTTGGGTGTGTGACAAGGATGAATTGATTCAATTTTGGGTCATTCCGTGTCAAATCAGGCAAAAAAATGAAATTCTGTGGTGACCCCCTCAGATTTTCCTGAAAATTCTCAAAGCTACCTTAACATATATGAGGAAGGTTTGCCAAGTTATAGCTCAAAATTCCAAGTAGTGTCCGAGATCTGGCCCTACAAACACCCTAGGGGTGTTTCAATCCTGGCAGTCACGAGTTGCAGATTTGTATCTGAAGCATTTTTGGAGGGCTCTAAATTCCAGAATTTTACAAAGTTCTAAAAATTCACACAAATGGTGCCTATTAGTGAGGTTTTCAGAATCTGACATCAAAAATGTTATACTTAAAATACTTTTTAAGATAAGTACTCTCAAAAGTAGTGATTTGCAACATGCAGTCAAAAAAATTTGAGTTTTCAAATTGCTGCCAACAGTCAGTTTATTCATCATGAAGAATTTTGTTGCCCGATTTACATAATCTAGTGACTGGATCATTTACACAAGCAAACTGAAACTAAACCTTTTGGAGCAATATCTTGGGTGCTATAGGTGTCTGAACTTTGCTCCAGACTCAATGACACTGAAATTTACCCCAGTTTTACCCCGTGTTCACCATGTTGACAGTTACACAGCTTTTTAAAATTTCTATCACTTAAAGACACATACATAGGCAAACTGTGGTAGAAAATTCAAGAGTTGTTCTCAATCCCCTCTATTTTTAAACGATTTTTATTAAGGCCCACTATTTAAAAAAAACATGTTCGATGAAAGATGTAGAATGAAAGCAATAGGTGTGCTTTTGAAGTGGAAGCCATGTCAAGAATTCCGAAGCTGACACCACAATGAGCATGCAGTCGTGTTTCATGGTCAGAATAACTTTGTGGTTAATTTACTTTAGCTCAAAAATGTATTTTTCCAATTAAAAATGAGATGCTAACACTTATCTCAATCATGAAAAAAGGCACAATGTACAATGGTGCATTTTGTATGATATAAAAGTAATAAGTATTTATAACATTATTAATCTCATATCATAGAATTAAATTTGCACATAAACATCAAATTTTATATCAAGTAAATGCTTGTGTAAACCTTTATATTCATGCAAAATATCATAAATGTGGGGTTTGAAGTTTTGAAGTAATTTACAAAAAAAATGCATCAATTTCTAATGATTTTGCAGTCCCAAAAGCTACTTTTTTTTAAATTATTTTTTTTTACGAACAAACGTATAGAAAAAATAAAGATATTGTAAGGAAGTATGACTTAAGTGGAATCTAACAATATATAAATCATTTTAGTAAAGCTAAAAGAAGTGTACCAAAATAATTTCCAAAGTTAGGCATGAAGCACAACTCTATCTTATTTAGGCTTTAACCTAATACACAGCCCTGTAGTAACTGCCAATGCTCATTGTTACATTTTATTATATCCTGGCAATTATAAAACTAATCACTGTTCACTTTGTACAATAAATCCAAGTACATTAATTTGTCCAAACAATTTGTTATGAAATTATGAAAAAGAAAGTTGAATCAGATATTGTACCGACATTTACAAATGGATGTAGACTTTCGTACAATGTACACCAAGTATATAAACAATTAGAAATGCAAATGAATATTTATAATGGTGATTATTATGATCACATTATTATGATCACATTATGTGTCTTGATTTGTAGTTGAGATTGGCGGCGGCCTTAAACTAAAATATCCTTTTAAAAAAATGTGAGCCTAATTAAAGTAACCACATACTTGTTCTGACCAAAAAGCACAACAATTTGATCATTGTGGTACCAACTTATGAATGTTTGGCATGGCTTCCACTTCAAAAGCACACCTATTGCTTTTATTATACCTGTTTCATCAAACATGTTTTTTTTTAAATAGTGGGCCTTTATAAAAATCGTTTAAAAATAGAAGGGATTGAGAACAACTCTTGAATTTTCTACCACAGTTTGCCTATGTATGTGTCTTTAAGTGACAAAAATTTAAAAGAGCTGTGTAACTGTCAACATGGTGAACACTTTGGGTAAAACCGGGGTAAATTTCAGTGTCATTGAGTCTGCAGCAAAGTTCAGACACCTATAGCACCCAAGATATTGCTCCAAAAGGTTTCAGTTTTCTTATGTAAATGATCCAGTCGCTAGATTATGTAAATCAGGCAACAAAATTGTTCATGATGAATAAACTGACTGTTGGCAGCAATTTGAAAACTCAAATTTTTTTGACTGCATGTTACAAATCACTACATTTGAGAGTACTTATCTTAAAAAGTATTTTAAGGAGAACATTGTTGATGTCAGATTCTGAAAGCCTCACTAATAGACACCATTTGTGTGAATTTTCAGAACTCTGTTTGTAAAACTGGAATTTAGAGCCCTCCAAAAATGCTTCAGATACAAATCTGCAACTCGTGACTGCCAGAAATGAAACACCCCTAGGGTGTTTGTCGGGACAGATCTCGGACACTACTTGGAATTTTGAGCTACAACTTGGCAAACTTTCCTCATATATGTTAAGGTAGCTTTGAGAATTTTTTCAGGAAAATCTGAGGGGGTCACCACAACCCCCTGCTGAAATGACACGGAATGACTGTTTTAATAAAGATCCAGATCTGGATCTGGATATGAGAATTTTTTTTTACAACCTCCGCCTCCCCCCGCCCTCCCCCCCGAAAGCTGATGGAGGTTACGTCTTCACCCATGTCCGTCTGTCCGTGAACAGAATATCTCAAAAACTTGTGGATGGATAAAACGTGCAAGGGGGGGGGGGGTTGATGAATAGTCATGTCCGAGACACGTGTCGGTAAGAAGGCCGCGGGAACTTAAAAAGGTCATTTCCATTGTGTGCGGTGATGACGTAAAGATGTAACGAGGTGTGACACGAGGTGCCGTGCACCCTTTACCTGGTACAGGAATGTACACATTGCACCGCACGGGATAAAAAGGGAACCGCGTACCAGGTAATGGGTCTTTGTCCTCTCGAACAGGAACGTTGAGAACATCGACGAGTCTGAACGGACCGTGCGGTCCGTAGCTTGGATCACCTTCCATAACCTGGGCTGGGTCTATCCACGTCCACCGCAGCTTGACCTGTGATTCAGAAGAGGAAATCTGTAGTCACTGCAGAAGTTGGGACTTCTCGGTTCATGGCGTGCAATGCAGTAGAGTTAGAGCAGTAAAGCTGTTCTCCATCATGCTTCGTTACCTGCGCGCGAAGCCTCCGTTACCTGCACACTAAGCCTCCGTTCACGCCCCGCGTCCACGGCCCGCCTCCGTAAACGCCCCGCCTCCGTCCACGCCCCGCCCCCGTCACGTCCACGCCCCGCCCCCGTCACGTCCACGCCCCGCCTCCGTCCACGCCCCGCCCCCGTCACGTCCACGCCCCGCCCCGCCTCCGTCACGTCCACGCCCCGCCTCCATCACGTTCACGCCCCGCCTCCATCACGTTCACGCCCCGCCCCGCCCCGCCTCCATCACGTTCACGCCCCGCCCCGCCCCGCCTCCATCACGTTCACGCCCCGCCTCCATCACGTTCACGCCCCGCCTCCATCACGTTCACGCCACGCCCCGCCCCGCCTCCATCACGTTCACGCCCCGCCCCGCCTCCGTCACGCCTCGGCTCGCCACGTGTTATCAGTTATAACGTCTCCGCGACGGAAAAAAACCGATACTTTGTCGAACTCTGAGGTTTAACACGACTTATTTCGACGTTATATCCGAGATTTATTTTCGTTAATTTTATACAAAACGAAATTTCCAACAAACCCTGACACACATGGCAACACCAACAAAGGAAAAGGTGAACCCTTCAGGCCTTTAAAATGTCTCCCCCATCGCTGTTTTACAGTAATTGCCGATAAAACCAGGAAATGTCATAAGAGGGGACATGGTGCTCGTTAAGGTAAATGAAAAGTGTTCGAAAGGATGCAGGAATGTATTTATCTGATAAAAAAAAAATTGGGGCAATACCCCTGGGGGCTCACCTGGTAGTGGCTGGATTAGATAACCAGGCAACCATTAGGAGGCATGGATGACCTACAAATATATATATATATATATATATATATATATATATATATATATATATATATATATATATATATATATATATATATAACGGAGAAAAAGGTAAATACATATGGATTTCTTTATTCATGCTGTGAACAAACTTTGGTACGTCCTGGGTGATGAAGGTTGTGGTCAAGTTTCATCGGAATTGTGTGTGTAGTTTCGGAGAAGAAGTTTCACGTATTTGTGAACGGACGGACAGACAGACTGACGGCCAGACAGACTGACGGCCAGACAGACTGACGGACGGACAGACTGACAGCCGGACAGACTGACGGCCGGACAGACTGACGGACAGACAGACTGACGGACGGACAGACTGAGGGACTGACTGACTGACGCACGGACGGACTGACGCACGGATGGACGGACGCGCCATCCCATAATCTCCCAGAACCATCTCAGTGATCTACTTAGTGAGACCGGTGCTCGGTGGAGCACATACAGGATGAACAGTTTATGTTTTGTATCCACTGATCAGTCGGATCTGAATCCAGACCTGAACCAAAATCGAATCACCTTGTTCTTGTCACCTGCCCAACTCATCCACCAAATTTTGTCATAACTCGTCCACAACTTTTTCAGATATTCTGCTCAAAGCCAGCCAAACAGCCAGCCAGACAGACAGACAGACAGACAGACGGGGGTGAAAACACAACCTCCATCGACCTTCGCTGTCGGAGGTACATATTGAGGGCATGAGGCTGATCCACGTCTTGGCGCCATTGAGTGTTGGCGTTGTCCTCGCTGTTAGTCGAATGATGGAGGTGTGCACGGTTGGCTGCGCACGCGTGGTCCCGTTTTTCCCGGTGTGTCATCCTCATCCTAAAGTGTGAGTGGTGATGAAAGTTGATTCCACAACAAAGCCTGAGCGTGTTTCGGTTGGACATCCGCTCCGAGAAAAGGAGAGGCGTCTACCTTTACTGGTGAAGGTTGTTTAAATTTAAAAGTCTCCTTTACTCATCGCAGGTTATCATTGGACAATATCAGGATGGGATGATCAATGGTTTCAGAAAGGAGAGTGGTCGTTTGTGGGTGGTGGTGGTGGTGGCCACGGTTGCTGCTTGTGCACCCATAAAGTATACAAATATTCCCTCTCACCTGTGTACTGCACTATCCATCACGTTCTATTGAAACAGCCAAACAGGTGAGTCAACTCAACTTGGAACAACTGTTCCTCTTACTATTGAATTGATAAGTACATTTAATTGTGAAATACAATGACATTGTTCCTGTGATATAAATAAATAAACTCTGCGAAGCATTATTTTTTTTTTTAAGTGGCACACCCTGTGTTTTTTTATGCCTCGCAGCGCGTCTGACAGATTACATCATCAGGACCGAAATTTGAGCCCACTACTCAAATGTGTGATGTGTCATTCCGTTACCATCACTACCTGTAACAATGACCATCGGAATCTCATTCGTTCTGGGAATTGTGACAACTCGTCAGATTTCCTGTTTACCTGGTGCATGGCCGGAAGCTGAGTAGAGCGCTGTGGATCAATTCACACATTTTGAGCCACCTCTATATAATTAATGGAACAACGTTTGTTTTTCATGCTTCTACTCCTACAGTTCTGGACCAATTATATCCAGACTTGCTACATTCAATCAACATGACCCCGATTGGTGTATGGAGGTGTTTTTATCTTTGCCGGTGGTCTTGCTGGGGTGAGGGGAGTAGACGCAAATATTCTATATGAATGTGTACCGTGTAGCGCCCCCTCCAGGTGGGGGAGGGTATTACAAGTCTCCACCATTTACAGTCCAGTGTATCTGTCCCCACGTTTTCCAGTGCAGTGAGGTGTTTTCAATTGTCATCAGAAGGTATGGTTTTGCTTCATACACGTAACCTGGGTTTTTTTTGGCATATTCAGAGCTGTCAGTTGCTTCTACACCGCCAAAATAAATGGATGCGTCGGAACAACATGTTGCATCCTTGGAACAAGGTTGCCAATACGGTGGGTACTCTGCTTGGCTTCATCAATTATCTCACTGACTCTGGAAAATCATCTATCTCTGACTAGTAAATCCAACCTGTCGCTTTGCTGATAGGAATATTAAAGGGAGGGGAGAGAAAGAGGGAGAGAGGAGGGTGAGGAGGGAGAGAGGAGGGCGAGGAAGGAGAGAGGAGGACGAGGAAGGAGAGAGGAGGGGGAGGAAGGAGAGAGGAGGACGAGGAAGGAGAGAGGAGAACGAGGAAGGAGAGAGGAGGACGAGGAAGGAGAGAGGAGGGCGAGGAAGGAGAGAGGAGGGCGAGGAAGGAGAGAGGAGGGCGAGGAAGGAGAGAGGAGGGCGAGGAAGGAGAGAGGAGGGCGAGGAAGGAGAGAGGAGGACGAGGAAGGAGAGAGGAGGGCGAGGAAAGGGAGAGGAGGGCGAGGAAAGGGAGAGGAGGGCGAGGAAGGGGAGAGGAGGGCGAGGAAAGGGAGAGGAGGACGAGGAAGGAGAGAGGAGAACGAGGAAGGAGAGAGGAGGGCGAGGAAAGGGAGAGGAGGACGAGGAAGGAGAGAGGAGAACGAGGAAGGAGAGAGGAGGACGAGGAAGGAGAGAGGAGAACGAGGAAGGAGAGAGGAGGACGAGGAAGGAGAGAGGAGGGCGAGGAAGGAGAGAGGAGCGCGAGGAAGGAGAGAGGAGGGCGAGGAAGGAGAGAGGAGGGCGAGGAAGGAGAGAGGAGGGCGAGGAAGGAGAGAGGAGGACGAGGAAGGAGAGAGGAGGGCGAGGAAAGGGAGAGGAGGGCGAGGAAAGGGAGAGGAGGACGAGGAAGGGGAGAGGAGGGCGAGGAAAGGGAGAGGAGGACGAGGAAGGAGAGAGGAGAACGAGGAAGGAGAGAGGAGGGCGAGGAAAGGGAGAGGAGGACGAGGAAGGAGAGAGGAGAACGAGGAAGGAGAGAGGAGGACGAGGAAGGAGAGAGGAGGGCGAGGAAGGAGAGAGGAGGGCGAGGAAGGAGAGAGGAGGGCGAGGAAGGAGAGAGGAGGACGAGGAAGGAGAGAGGAGGGCGAGGAAAGGGAGAGGAGGGCGAGGAAAGGGAGAGGAGGGCGAGGAAGGGGAGAGGAGGGCGAGGAAGGGGAGAGGAGGGCGAGGAAAGGGAGAGGAGGACGAGGAAGGAGAGAGGAGTGCGAGGAAGGGGAGAGGAGTGCGAGGAAGGGGAGAGGAGGGCGATGAAGGGGAGAAGAGGGCGAGGAAGGGGGAGAGGAGGGCGAGGAAGGGGAGAGGAGGGCGAGGAAGGGGAGAGGAGGGTGAGGAAGGGGAGAGGAGAACGAGGAAGGGGAGAGGAGGACGTGGAAGGGGAGAGGAGGGCGAGGAAAGGGAGAGGAGGACGAGGACGGAGAGAGGAGGGCGAGGAAGGAGAGAGGAGGACGAGGAAGGAGAGGGGGGGAGGAGGGTGGAGAGAGGAGGACGAGGAAGGAGAGAGGAGGGTGAGGAAAGGGAGAGGAGGGCGAGGAAGGGGAGAGGAGGACGAGGAAGGAGAGAGGAGGACGAGGCAGGAGAGAGGAGGACGAGGAAGGAGAGAGGAGTGCGAGGAAAGGGAGAGGAGGGCGAGGAAGGGGAGAGGAGGGCGAGGAAGGGGAGAGGAGGGTGAGGAAGGGAAGAGGAGGGTGAGAAAGGGGAGAGGAGGGCGAGGAAGGGGAGAGGAGGACGAGGAAGGAGAGAGGAGGCCGAGGAAGGAGAGAGGAAGACGAGGAACTAGAAAGGAAGGAGAGACGAGGGAGGGGAAGGATAGAGGAGGGCGTAGAAGGATAGAGGGAGGGAAGGATAGAGGAGGGCGAGAAAGGAGAGAGGAGGGAGGGGAAAAGAGGAAGGGGAGGAGTGGAGGAGAGGAGTGGAAGAGTGGGGGGAGGGGAGAGGAGGAGAGTGGGGGAGGGAGAGGAGAATGGGGGGAGGGAGAGGGAGAGGAGAATGGGGGGAGGGAGAGGGTAATGGGGGGAGAGAGGAGAGATCGAGGAGAGAGAGGAGAGAGAAGCAAGCAAGGAGGGAGGATGGGTGGAAAGGGGGGAGATAGGATGGGGGAAAGAGTGAGGAAGGGGGATGGGGAGGGAGAAGCTGCACCAAACCGCTATACACTCTGGGAAGGGGGGGGTGGGAGCGAGGAGGAGGAGGAGAAGGAGAGTTTCTGGAGGAGCTAAGTATGAGGAGAGGGGCTGTCAACTTCGTCGTAGGACTTGTGGAGAAGGGGGGGGGGGGGTGGTAGTACAGGATCAAACAAAATGGTGTATCACTGGGAGAGGTCCATGGGGGGGGGGTGGAGAGAGAATGGGGTTTTGGAGAAGGTAAACATGAGGGGAGGTGGAGGGAAGGCAGCGCGAGGGGAAGGGAAGGGCAATAAAACATGCCCAAACTGCGACATTTTCTTTTTTACCGCCAGGTTCTATGTAAAACCAGGCACGAGTATTTAAGACCCACGCTGTCTGTTTGGCAAAAGCCTGTCTTCATCCATGCTCGCACATGCAGCGAGCTTTGCACACCTCTTGTCGGCTCATTCTGAATCTGACTCGTACATGCTGCAGTCCCCTCAATAGAGGGGAGCAGGGGGAGTATTGGGACAGGGAGGGTGGGGGTAGCAGGGGGAGGGGTGGGACAGGGAGGGTGGGGGTAGCAGGGGGAGGGGTGGGACAGGGAGGGTGGGGTAGCAGGGGAGGGGTGGGACAGGGAGGGTGGGGGTAGCAGGGGGAGGGGTGGGACAGGGAGATTGGGGGTAGCAGCGGGAGGGGTGGGACAGGGAGGTTGGGGGTAGCAGGGGAGGGGTGGGACAGGGAGGGTGGGGTAGCAGGGGAGGGGTGGGACAGGGAGGGTGGGGTAGCAGGGGGAGGGGTGGGACAGAGAGGAAGAGAGAGAGAGGGACTGGAGAAGAAAATGAGGGGGTGGAGAGTGGAAGGGAGAGGGATCGGAGAGAGGGATAATTCTACTTTACTTTTAAAGAGAGTCCACATTCTACTCGGACACATTATTCCACCTTCTTTTTGGGTCGGTCAGGAAAAGAGTTTGGCACAAGTCTTTCACGAACCAGCTGGCCAGGCCTGACATTCGACTGATGGCGATTTATTTATTTTGTATACACAGTCGAGTCTCGTGGAAGAGCTAGTATTAGTACACTGAGTGGATCAGGACACAGCAGCACAAAATGAGCAGTTGAGAGAGGGAAAACGTTGATTTGGGCAGGAATTTGTCATTTGTTCCAGGGTACCAGCAATAACTTGCTGACTCTTCACGAAAGACACCAAGGGATCTTTAACGTTCAGCAACGACCAGCGCAGGCATCCCATTCAATATGTATCTGATGGACAGCACACACGTTAATAAATCACCCTACCTGTGAAACACCAGAATGACAGTTTATAGCTGAGTCAGGATTCAAACCCAGGATAGAAAGCTTAGAGGGGAGTTCACATATCTCGAGTCGATCCTGTCGTACTATGGTATGCAGTACCTATAGAAAGTCTACACCCCCTTTCAAATTTTTCACCTTTTGTTGCCTTATACCTGGAATTAAATTGCATTAAATCAGACTTTTTTCCACCTTTATTTACACATCGTAACCCACAACTTCCAAGTGAAAAAACAAATTCTACAAATTTCAGAAAATTAATTAAA
Organism: Eptatretus burgeri; assembly: GCF_056783735.1. Lineage (NCBI taxonomy): Eukaryota > Metazoa > Chordata > Myxini > Myxiniformes > Myxinidae > Eptatretus > Eptatretus burgeri. The sequence continues at coordinate 39,709,240 of NC_140977.1, read as the reverse complement.
AATACAAAACTATAATATATTCGTTGGATAAGTGTCCTCGTTAATACTTGGTGGAAGCACCTTTGACAGCAATTACAGTTGCGAGTCTGTTGGGATAGGTCTCCAACTTCACACACCTTGTGATTGGGCAATATTTGCCCATTCTTCTGTACAAAACTGTTCAGGCTCAGTCAAGTTAGGAGCCTGGTGTTGGCTTAGTGGTTAGGGTGGTGGCTTGGGATCCTCAGGCCCTGAGTTCAAGCCCTAGTGGCTGCTGAATTAACACCAGGGGGTTGACTCAGCCTGCCATCCTTCTGAGGGTGGTGAATTGAGTACCAGTGTACTAGTCATAAGGGCACTGCATCAGTGACATATCTGTTTCCCTAACCAATGATACAACCAGCAGCCAAAAGTCAAAACATGATGGGAAAGGGGTATTGATGAATTTATTAATTCTGGTATTGGTGTGGTGCAAGCATAATGGGCTGAATGGCCTCCTGTGCAAAATTACCTTGAGGGGGTGGGGGGGGGGAAGAAAAAAACAAGAAGTTGTGTCGGGAGTGTTGATGGACAGCAATGTTCAAGTCATGCCACAGATTTTCGATTTTTTTTTTATACCATATCAATGATCCTGTAAGTGTGAAAAAAAAGATTTGATTTAGGTCGGAGCTCTGACTGGGCCATTCAAGGACATTTATCTTTTTGTTCCTCAGCCACTCCAATGTAGCTTTGGCTGTGTTCTTCGGGTTGTTGTCATGCTCAAAGGTGAACTTCCATCAGCTTTCTTGCAGAGGGCAACAGGATTTCCTTTTGGATTTTTCTGTTTTTCTCCATCCATTTTCCCTTCTATCTTGACAAGTGTCCCATCCCTCCTGATGAGAAACATCATCATAACATGATGCTGCCACCATGCTTCACAGTAGGGGTGGTGTTCTTTGGGTGATGTGCTGTGTTGGGTTTTCACCAAATGTAAGGTTTTGCATTTTGGTCAAAAAGTTCCATCTTGGTTTCATCAGACCACAAAACCTTTTGCTCCATGACTTCAGAATCTCCAGAGTGGTTTTTTGCATACATCAAACAGGACTCAATGTGGGCTTTTTTGAGTAATGGCTTCCTTCTTGCCACCGTACCGGACTTATGGAGTTCTTGGGATATTGTTGTCACATGCACACACTGACCAGTCTTTGCCATAAAGGCATGTAGCTCATTCACGGTTTTCGTTATGCGGTTGCCAATGGACTCTTGGTGGCCTCTCTGTTCAGTCTCCTCCTTGCTTGGTCATCCAGTTTGGAGGGACGGCCTGATCTGGGCAGGGTCTTGGTGGTACCATACACCTTCCACTTCTTAATGATCGTCTTGACTGTGCTCCAAGGGATATTCAAGGCTTTCAAATATTTTTTTACCCATCCCCTGATCTGTGCCTTTCCACAACTTTATCCCAGAGGTTTTTTGAAAGCTCCTTGGGGCTCATGGTTGAGTCTTTGCTGTGTAATGCATTTCCCAGCAAAGGAAACTTACAGGAACAGTTGACTTTATTCTGAAATAATAAGAATCATGACAATTTAACGCAGGTGATGGCCAATTAACTTGGTGTGTGATTTTGAAGGTGATTGGTTACACCTGAGCGAATTTACAATTTCTATTATTAGGAGGGTGTACACTTATCCAATGAAGCTATTCCAGTTTTGTATTTTTAATTAATTTTCTGAAATCTGTAGACTTTGTTTTTCACTTGAAAGTTGGAGGTTATGATATGTAAATAAAGGTGGAAAAAGTCTAATTTACTTCAATTTAATTCCAGGCTTTAAGGCAATAAAATGTTAAAAATTTTGAAGGGGGGTGTAGATTTTCTATCGCCTCGGTATATAATTCGGGAAGTTTTTGTTTGTTATGGTTCCTGGAAGGAGGCATTAAGGGTTTCGTCTTGGTGTCCCGTTTTTTTCAAGAACAAGCCCAAAATTTTTCATTGCCAGGATTCAAACCAGGGTCCTCTTACACCCTCATGCAAGAATCATACCCCGAGACTACAAAGTTATATTTGTAAATCTTTGTTTGAACATAAATCTTCACTTAAAAAAACAAAAAAAAATTGTTTCAACAGAATTGTTCACTTTTTTATCACCCACATTTGTAATCTGTGACATATCTATTCCAAAGACCTTTACCATTCGACTATGACCTCCAGCAAAGAAAAAAAATTAAAAATATAAAAAAGTTAATCTTCACTGCTGGATGCTGTTTCATTGGAAACGATGAAAACATTTGTTTTCGTTATGAGGCAGAATTTCAAGTGCTACAAATTGGCTAATATTACGAGTTGGCTACACCGGGAAAATTCAGCGATCTCCGATCGAAGCCCTCCAGTTTGACTTGTATGCACTTCTGAACTGCTGGAGGGAATGAGTTGAAAAATGGTGATTGCACTTAAGGGTGTTGGTTTTTGATGGTTAAAAAAAAAAAATCACAGTCCCACAAGTTTGGGGTAGGGGAAAGACCCCAATTCTCTGGATGTAAATGTGTATTGTATAGCACCACCCAGTGGAATCCATTATCACAAGTCAATCAAATATGCCATAGATATTATAGAAGAGGGTGGTGATGGATTAACCGGTCCATCAGGACAGATTCTTTACTCGTATGATAAATCAACAAAATACAAAGTGCAGATCGGACATTTACTCTGTTTTTTCTGTATTACGTAGTCCTTGATGTCTACGCAAGGCTGAAAATACGGTAAAAGTCTTCCCACACGCAGAGCACTCGTGCAGCTTTTCACCAGTGTGGATTCTTTGGTGCGTTTTTAAAGTTTGTAACAAGGTAAAGGCCTTATTGCATGTGGAGCACCTGTACGCCTTTTCTCCCGTGTGGGTTTTCTGATGACTATGGAGATGGGGTAACTGCACAAATGCCTTGGGGCAAAGGGAACACTTGTAGGGCTTTTCCCCCGTGTGTATTCTTTTATGCCTGTTTAAATCCGATGACTGTTTAAATTCCTTGCTGCACACAGAACACTCGTACGGCCTCTCTCCCGTGTGCACCCTCTGGTGCGAAATAAAAGTTGAAACACAAGAATACACCTTGTTACACACAGAACACTTGTGCAGCTTTTTGCCGGTGTGTATTCGACAGTGTGTTTTTAAATCGGTTAACAACTTGAAAGCGTTGCTGCACAGAGAACACTTGTACGGCCTTTCGCCCATGTGGATCGTTCGATGTCTGTTAAGCGATGACAAAATACCAAATGCCTTCTCGCAGACAGAACACTTGTACGGCCTCTCGTCTTTCTGGGCCTTAGTACATCTCCTTGCAGGTCTTTTGTTGTTGTAAGGATGGTTGTTGCCTGTGTTCACATCCTCCTGACAAAACCCCTGAGCGGTGTGCCGTTTCAAAGAATAGTTTGTGTCGAACAACAGTGAACAGTTGGAACAAGAAAATGCATTTCTCTTCTTCCTTTGTCTTTCTGCAGAAAGAGAATGCACAAGAAACATCAAACAAAGTAATGTTTATGGGGTTAAAAAAATATAAAAAAATCAATCAATCAAATGTACCAAACTCCTGATAGAGAGTCGGTTCCCCAGAATCAGTTCCTGGGTAAAGGTTATGCTAGGTGGTTTGCTGTTGCCTTTCCTTCAGGCAGTCATGGCAGGTATTTGTAATTTGTTCATGGTGGCGGTGATAACTCGCTGACTCTTCACGAAACACACTGTGGGATCTTTAACGTCCACCAATGGCCAATGCTGGCAGATGGGTGGGTCCTCGAGTTTAATGCCCTTCCATTTGGTGCTGCACACGCTGCCAGTGAAACACCAGGGTGGTGGTTTAGAGCTGGGTTTAGATTCATACCCAGACTAGACAGCTCAGAAAAATGTGCACATCCCTCTCCCCCCAGGAAACCCTGCCATCTATCTATATATTACAAAAACTCTCATCATGTATATATGTATGTATTATGTTCCCGAAATACAGCCAAAACGGTACACGATAGCGCAAAAATTTTAGTGCCACCTTACTCACCATTCTCCTGTGATGTGCAGTATCAAGTTTCGTTCAAATCGGGCAACGAAACAATTATTTAAAAATCAATTCCCGATTTAGTCAAGGACTTTTCAGGAGTATTTGATTAATGCAAACAACCTCAACGGTATAGTTCGCTGGAGCTATCTTTTGTTTTGTTTTTTTTTTCAACCACTGTCACAACGGGAACCCAACGGGTTTACGGGTCATCTAGTATAGAATAAAAACTGGACATTTGAAAACAAGAAAAAGAGCAATCGGAGATTGCAGACCCTCGTCAGGACTTTTTTTTTTAATAGACAATGTCAAGGCTCGTATGAGAGCTAACACACAGAACGTATAACAACTGGAGCAAGAGACAAGAGGGACGGGAGAGGGAAGCACAAAACAGTGGGGAACAGACACATAAGATCTGTAGAAGGGAGAGGGATTGGGTGGGGTACAAGGGGTACACAAGATGGACACTACAGGGACTTTCAGGAAGGAAAGTAGGGAATATGAAGGAAGTGAGCTTGGGGTGGATTAACGGGGGTAGAAAAGATCGAGGTTTGGGATGGGGGAAGATAAGGGATGGTTGTGAACAACAATTTTGAAGACCTGGAGGGAAGAGTGGGATTGAAGAGTGTGTGGGAGTTTATTCCAAAGGTGGGGAAAAAAAGAGGAATGAAAGAATGAAAGTGAGCAGTAATTCTTGATTTTGGTAGTTTAACCAGAAGGGCGTTGCTGGCAGACCTTGAGCACCCTGCGGAAATATGGGGGCGACATCTCAGACAGAGCAAGGGGGTGAGGCCGGAGAGGGGACAGTAGAAGACAGAAAGACTACGGACCTGCCTGTGGTGAGAGAGTGAGATACCGAAAGACTCAGCCTCATCACGGGAGATACCAATGATCTTAAATGACTTGGTTTCAATAGCGTGAGGCTGAGAAAGGTGAGAGGTGGGAGCAACAGCCCAGAGGGGAAAGAGTACTCCATCAGGCTGTGGATGAAAGCTTTGTATGTGGTCAGGAGTTCAGGTGCGCCAAGGAAGGACTTTGCACGATGGAGGATGCCCAATCGGCGACCAGCTTTGGAGGCCAGCTTGGAGATGTGGCTTTCCCAGGAAAGATCATGGCAGATAGTGAGACCCAGAAGTTTGAATGAAAGGACTTTCGTTAGTTAAGAGGATTGTTGCGAAAGTAGATGGGGAGGTTTTCCAGACGGTCCTTTCTTAAAGACATCGTGAGAGTGTGAGATTTGTCAGGATTGAAAGACATGTTCCACGTGCTGAACCAGCTTGTGATTTTATCCGGATCTGCAGTGAGCGAAGAAGCTGCTGCTTGCCGGTCTGAGGGATGACAAATGGTACGGCAGAGGGTGGAGTCATCAGCAAAGAGATAAAGAGGATTTTCCAGAGTCGGAGAGATCATTGATGAAAATTTTCGTTTTGTGCGGTTTATTTTGTGTGATGTTTGTGTACTGGTGTGTTACATAATTAATAAGCGACATACATAGAAATGCTGGCAGTGATGACCGGGTTCCAAGACATCCCGTTTTGATGGGACACTTAAACCTGACCCATGACGTTCATTATTATGCAATTTAATTCAATTCAAATCAAATAGAAGACCAAATCGGTATAATCCTGCATTGGAGTAATCAGATGGAACCAAATCAAGCAAAAAGCAAAGATGAAGTCATCAGGAGGAACCTGGATAGGATTCACATTTCAGCTGCTACTCCTCGACCCTCAAACCCACCCAGGCACAGCCAAGTGAGCCTTATTCAAAAGATTGTTACGGGCCGGGGTGTCGGCCGCCAACTGGCTGCTCTGAACAGAGCCGCAAGTCGAGTCGGCCTGACCGATCGCCCAGAATATAGATCGCCGCCCGGATAACTCCGAGCGACGGGTCCTTGTACAAGAACCGAAATACGCCAATCGGCAGATCACGTGGGGTAGGGTCGATTGCCAATCTTCAATTTACCTAAATACCCACGTGATCAACTACCGGGGTATTCCACCCTCGACGGAACTCGTACGGAACAAACCGCCGAGGCGAGCTTGTCCGTGCGCGATTCCGAGCGGCGTAATCGCCGAGAACCGTCGGTCCAAATGTCCCCCTATTACGGCAAACCAACGGCTTTCCAACTCCCAACACACAAAATGTTCAGTCAATGAGGGAATGGACGCAACGAGCAGGTTTACATTCACACAAGGACATTTATTGTAATGAAACACGTATGCAATTAAATAAGGCAAAACACGTTTGCAATTATACAAACAACAAAAGCACGACAAAAGAACTACAACCGTCAACTTATTATGTACAGTCATTTACACTTAACAGCAGTTCCTACTTATTAGACGAGCCCACGGACACACGTACGCACACACACCCACACCAGAAATGGTGGCTGAGGCCTTTACTCATGAGCTCCAGCTCGGAGGACAGGTGAGCTTAAACTCAGAGCTTGACTCGAACCTTTCCACCTTGTGTGGTCTTCAACTTGTCTGGACCCAGGCTCCAGCGAGAGCGAGCTGGATCCAATCGCCGCGATCCTTCCCGAGCTTCCGCGAATCCTCCCGCGATTCTCAACACGTGCTGGTGAGACGAGGCGCCGATCCTTCCTGTCGATCGTCGCTTCCCCGATGATCCAACTCCAAGAAGAGGCCTATGCGTCGCACCAAGCCGGGAAACAAAATGGAGAACGAAAAGCTCCACGAACCAAGAAGAAGAGGAAGAAGAGGAAGAGAGGAAGAAGCCTCCACTCGCAGTTCGAGCGAAACAACCGGCTCAAGTTCCTTCCAAAACAAAGCAGCAGCCGAAGCTCACTGAGCCAGCCGAACCAAAAAGCTTCCGAAGGCCTCAAGCCAAGCAAGCCAAGCAGGACCCGATGGCCTGCTGAATGACTGCTCTCTCCGAAGCAAAAAAGCTTACTCCTCTCACGGGACTCAGCACACGAACTCTGCACACGGGACTCACGAACTCTGCCACGGGACCCCCACAAACTCAGCCCTACCACGGGACTCCCACGAACTCAGCCCTACCACGGGACTCCCACGAACTCAGCCCTACCACGGGACTCCCACGAACTCAGCCCTACCACGGGACTCCCACGAACTCAGCCCTACCACGGGACTCCCACGAACTCAGCCCTACCACGGGACTCCCACGAACTCAGCCCTACCACGGGACTCCCACGAACTCAGCCCTACCACGGGACTCCCACGAACTCAGCCCTACCACGGGACTCCCACGAACTCAGCCCTACCACGGGACTCCCACGAACTCAGCCCTACCACGGGACTCCCACGAACTCAGCCCTACCACGGGACTCCCACGAACTCAGCCCTACCACGGGACTCCCACGAACTCAGCCCTACCACGGGACTCCCACGAACTCAGAAAAAGATGTCCTCTTTATCCTTTGCACCCCTACCCCGCACCCGGCGTGACTCATGCCCTCGTGATCCACCCCCTGCTCAACTACGGGTGGGAGGGAGTTGTTGACGTCACCGCAGGGTTCTTCTTCCTCTTCACAGAAGAGGGGGGAGGGACATCTCCATTGTTTCATTCCCTAACTATTAAATCGATCCGCAGCGCATCTAATCGATCTGAACATTTAAACAATGAAAGGTGAGCTATCGAGGGAACATGCACTTATCGACATAGCTGACTAAGGGAACCTGAATGTTGTGTGCAATTGAATTCCAAATTCGTAACAATATATACACACACATTATATATATATATATATATATATATATATATATATATATATATATATATATATATATATATATATATATATATATATTGTTGTGGGCCAGGGGTCGGTGGTGAGAACGACCACGAGGTGGGGAAAGCTTGCATCACCTCCCACCAAACTCCCTGGAATTGTAGGCCGTCACTCGGATAACTCCGCGAGCCAGCGGGTCGTCTAACTCTAACCGACCATGGATGCCAATATCACCACCGTGTAGCATAGGGTCTATTTGTCTATAACCAATTTACCTAATTAACTACACGATTTTGACTACCGGGGAAACCACGCCCTCGGCACGTCTTGCTCGAACCGGGTCATTCTACCGACTGTGGTAGAGTTCCAACTACCGACTACCAACTCCGGTTCGGGTGCAGTCGAGCGGAAACTGCCAAAGCCGTGCCAGCTCGGATGAACCGATTATCGGGTATAAAAACCCGGCTAAAACTCAGATCCGAACCATGCTGGACCAATGAAGGAAAAGATGAAAATGAACTGGGAACATTTCTCATAATAATTTATTTAGAATAAAGAAGACACAGAGCAGACTTACGCGGGAATAAACAGGCAAGAATTTACAATGTTCAAAAACAGTTATACAGTTTCTACTTACAAGACGGGCCCACACACTCAGATGATAAGAAACCCAGATGTTTTATTGGACCCCAGCAGCCAGGGTGAGAGACGAGCTGGGGTCGCAGTTCGGCGGGGTACCTGCACGTTGGAGGGATGGTGGTGCTCCGTGGTGCGGCACCTGTTAATGGTCGTGCAGCTCGGTCCACGGCCGCACGCGTGGAGACCGTGTCTGTGAAGGAGCCCGGGTCGAGTAGAGCGGAGTCCGAGGCTGGGATCAGGGTCCAACACTCTCCGCTCTCAGGGTTGCTACACGAACTCCAAGTCTTTTTCTGCAAGCACTGTACGAACTCCACGACTCTCTCACAGCAACGCTCCTCACAACCAGCACTGCTCGCAATCCTCCGAACTCCAGCACAACCCAACAACCACGACGACGAACGACCCCCCAAGAACTCTCATCCCCAGAACTCCTCTCCACCGAACTCCGCTGAGGATGGCGTCGTAACTTTTATGGACCTCCGCGAACGGGGCGAGGGCTCGGTGGAACAAACGTCACTTACGACGCCATCCTCAGCGGAGTTCGGTGGAGAGGAGTTCTGGGGACGAGAGTTCTTGGGGGGTCGTTCGTCGTCGTGGTTGTTGGGTTGTGCTGGAGTTCGGAGGATTGCGAGCAGTGCTGGTTGTGAGGAGCGTTGCTGTGAGAGAGTCGTGGAGTTCGTACAGTGCTTGCAGAAAAAGACTTGGAGTTCGTGTAGCAACCCTGAGAGCGGAGAGTGTTGGACCCTGATTGGATGGGGCTCCCATGGATCCGCCCTTTCTGGGCGGGCTTTCGGCCATGCCGGGAAAACCCCGCCTCCTCCACACGTGCGGACTCGCCCAAAAAGGTACTTCACAAAGATTTTGCCTCGAAACACGAGGCTCCAGAGACGCAGGTAGACAGTGGATCGTGATGGGGGATGGGAAGGTTGTTGGATGTTCGTTGGAGGGTTCGTTGGATTGTCTTGGATGGTTTGTTGGATATAAAGATTGAATAACCTACCTAAAAGGACATCGCAATGCACACCTTTGATTCGCCCACTCGACAAAAGGAAGGGACCTATCTCACATGTACTTAACGGAATAACCGACGCTTGGGACATCTGTATGTTTGAATGCATATGGCTTCCAGATCCGTAAATATGTAAGTGTATAAGTGTATATATATATATATATATATATATATATATATATATATATATATGTATATATATCTTCTTCTTTTTCTTTCGGCTGCTCCCGTTAGGGGTCGCCACAGCAGATCATCCGTATGATCCGCATAGTGATTTGGCACATGTTTTACGCCGGATGCCCTTCCTGACGCAACCCTGGTCGCCTCTTACGACACAGGGATAGTGTATATGTATATGTATATGTATATGTATATGTATATGTATATGTATATGTATATGTATATGTATATGTATATGTATATCAGACGCACCTCCTGACTATTATGGTGAGCCTCACCACGGATTTTGTCTCACATGGTAAAACCACATAATCTGCAAAGAACAACCATCCATCTGCCACCCAGACAATTGTTCCCACTAATGCAAATGATTAAACCAGAAGGCATGTGATGTGATCGGCAGGTAAATCGAAACATGTGGAGTGTGATGAGCACTCCCCCGATTTCCATTAGACATAGTCCTACACCAAAGCGTCACCTCCAACCCAGAGGCCTCGGCCTGGCGACTCCATCAAACGGACAAAGATTACATGGTCAACATCAGTTAACCATCAAAGGGAGCCGCTTATCTGGATTTTGGGCTTATTTGCCCTCATCAGGACGGCATACCAAGAAATATCTAACAAATGATGACCACCAATGTGAAGCAAAAATTAATTTGGACAGTTCTCAAAATCTACGTTTGAATTTACAATCTAAAGACATGAAGAGGTGCAGGAAAGCTTTCTTTTGGTTTTTTTTTTTAACCGCACCAGTTTCTGTACATCATGTCGGATCGATGTTACATTCATTGTCTAATCAAATAGCAAACAAAACCAACATGGTGCTGATTGTTCTGGGTGAGACACTGCTTACCAACTACATGTTGATCAGCATCATTGACCTCCTCAGAAGGATCATCAGGCAGTTCTTCCTTCAAAGAGACTTTGCTCAAAGCCTCCTGGGAAGTCTGAGGAGCATTGCTTTGGAAAGGTTTTCTCTCCATGGAATCAACTTCACCACCTGCACACAGCTCGAGGCAATCCACTACCGGTGGAGAGAAACAAAGTTGATGAACAGGTGAATTCACACCAACAAATATGATAAACTATGTTGGGGTAAAGCAAAAACAAGTTCAGCCAAATAAAAAAAAAAGACATAAAATGTCAAAGCCCCGTTGTTTTCGTAATATTGCTGTAGGGAGTTAAAGGGCTAACCCATATTTATGTACAACTAAAATGGCCACCAGCCTACCAGTCGGCCATCTTTGATCAGATCGCAAAATAAAGTGAGATGTACGTGAATGCCGTCATGTACTGTGGTTATGCCAAGTTTGAACAAAATCGGACCATGCTTGTCTGAGAAATGGTTGGGGACACATTTAAGTAAGAAAATGGCCACCAGTTGGCCATCTTTGATCTGATCTCGCAAAAAAAAAAAAATGATGTGCATATGTAAGCCAACATTCTTTATATGTGTGCCAAGTTTGAACGACATCGGTAAATGTATGTCCAAGAAATGGTGGAAGATGTGTTCAGCACCAGGTTTTTTTTTACAACCAAAATGGCCGTCAGTCGGCTATCTTTAATCACATCACAAAATAAAGTGAAGTGCATGTGTGTGCCATCATGTACTGTGCTTGTGCCAAGTTTGAACAAAATCAGACAATGCATGTCTGAGAAATGGTTGAGGACGTGTTCAACATCGGGTTCTTTTTTACATCTAAAATTGCCACCAGTCTACCAGTCGGCCATCTTTGATCAGATCACAAAATTAAGTGAGTTGCATGTGTATGCCATCATGTACTGTGCTTGTGCCAAGTTTAAACAAAATCAGCCCATGCGCGTCTGAGAAATGGTTGGAGACACATTTAAGTAAGAAAATGGCTGCCAGTCGGCCATCTTGGATATGATCTCGCAACAAAATTGACGTGCATATGTAAGCCATCATTCATTAATTATCTGTGTGCCAAGTTTGAACGACATCATAAATGGATGTCTGAGAAATGGTTGAAGACGTGTTCAACATCGGGTTTTTTTTTTCTCACTGAAATGGCCGCCAGTCCGCCATCTTGGATCTGAACTCAAAAAAAAATAAAAATGACGTGCATACGTGTACCATCGTGTGTTGCCTTTTTGCCAAGTACGAATAAAATTGGTCCATACATGTCAGAGATATGGTTGCGGACACACGGACTCGAAAATCGAGATCAAATCAATAAGCGCCCCATTTTGAACCAAATCCAACGAGGGCTAATAAACAAGTAACTGCACCTCCACCGATGAGAAAGATGGCGCTTACATTTCATGGGACAATCCATAAGATCAGGATCCGCTTTCAGATTTTCATAAACAACTAAAACAAACAACAACACCAAAAAAAAGACATTAAACAAAACTCCAGAGCAACATATCTCACATTTTACATATTCTACCTGTGAGGTGCACAAGGGTAGAGGTTCGGACCTTTCTCCTCGGAGTTTGCAGAATCACCCCATTCACACTCCACCTTTACTTTCATAATATAATCTGCAAAATACATGAAAACAACATTTTACAGCTTTTCTCAATGTCTGCAATTCTTATACCAAAAGTCCCTTTCGAATGAGCAAGTGGAACAACAAATTCAGCTTAAAAACAGAGCAATTTATAGCAACCAATTAACACTTTAATACAATTAACAGCAACAGAGGAATAATAATCATGTTAAGTATGTGGGGTAGGGGGTCAGTAGTTCAAATTTAAGGCCTTAGCGGAGCATCATTCAAGCGTATACAGGTCCAATTCATCATCCTGAGGTCCGATTTGTGATCCTTCGTGGCTTTAACGGAATTAGAACACTCTCATGGCGTCCCATTAACAAGCAGACAGCAGCTGTGTCAATCTCTGCTGATGTGGAATTGATTCATGCTGATCTGACAAATGGAGCAAGTCTTTCAACCCTGACAACAAATCTCACAGTCTCACCCTGCCGCTCAGGAAGGATCTTCAAACTAACCCACCTACCATACCTTTTTCATGGTAAACCACGAGGACATCCGGTCTGTTGAAATTGTAGGCCTTACCCCCAGCATCCAAGACGTTTATGCAGCGGTGTTGGCTCAGTGGTTCGGGTGGTGGCTTGGGATCCTAGGGTCCTGAGTTCAAGCCCCGTCGGCCACTGAATTAATACACCAGGGGGTTGACTCAGCCTGTCATCCTTCCGAGGTCGGTGAAATGAGTACCACTTCCAGTGTGTGTACTGGTAGAGGGGCACTGCATCAGCGACACAGTCGCGCTTCAAGAAATGATAGCTACCCCGGCAGCTAAGCTGCCATACGACCACAGACCTTTATGCGAAGCTCAATGGAGTACTGCTCTCCCTTATGGACTGGTTCCACAGCTTCACATTTCTCTTCAAGATTCTTGACATCTCAAGCTCTCAATACTGGAATCTCCTAGGATGAGGCTCAAGTCCAAAATCTGTTGTTCTCATGTCACATGTATGTCGGTGGCCTCTCTGTGTGTTTTTTATTTTTATCGTCTCTCCCCGCTCTAGCTCCCTGTGCCCTCTCAGCCACCCGGCCCTCCACAGAAACACCAGGATCAGTGTGACCACTCCTTGGCTTTTTTCACAAGATCTTGGCTATTCGTTGTTCACATTGGCATCTTGGTTTTCTATAGGTTTTCTATTATCATCGCCTTTCCGAAACCTTGACTTGTGAATTCTTGGCTTTTTTCATTGGCTCACCTTGGCATTTATGAAAATGATGAGCGGTCACACTGACCAGGATGTCCAAATTCCAGGGTCACTGTGCACACGTCCACATTTTGATTCCACGTTTCTCCTACTTGTAGAACTGCATTCCTGAGGCTGTTCGATCCCACTCTTCCCCTAGACAGCTTCAACCTGGAATGGCACTCGGTGGAGTGAATACCTCCGCCAGGCTGAACAGTTTACGTTTTGTTGCCCAATGATAGGTCGGATCTGCATCGAATCAGCTTGGTCTTGTCAACTACCAAACCCATTCACCAAGTTTTGTCATAATCCATCAACAACTTGACATTTCATGCTATTTATCATTTGTTTTTTGCCCCATCTCTCAAAAGGTGAAGAATGACTTTTAAAAATAAAATAAAAAAATTGTCGTTTGCGGATTCGGATCTTCACCCAAATCGAACCAATTCGTCTTTGTCACACACCCAACCTGTCCTCCAACTTTCGTCCAAATCCGTCCATAACGTTTTGAGATATCCTTCTCACAGACAGACAGACAGACAGACAGACAGACAGACTGGTGAAAACAAAAACCTCCGTTCACCTTCGGTGGTGGAGGAAACACACATTCCTGCGATGTACACAAAGGTAATGCAACACATTCCAACACCGTGTTACACATAACAGCACCGATCATCATGTACCGGGAGGTAAGGGGTCTTTGTCCCCTTGAGCAAGATCGCCAGGAATTTCCTTGTAAGCAACTGCCGGGATCCTGAACGTCCAGTCCCCGGTACGTCCTCCCAAACACTTGGCGTCTCCTTGGTCGGGGGCCAACGTGGAACCAGGACCCTTGGACCCGTGATCGAACACGGAACTAGGAGGGTCTCGGCTCATGGTCGTGCACAGTACGGACTTACGGAGGTCTCGGCGCTCTCGGCTGCCGGCTCGTGCGAGCCCCCGCCGTCATGTTGTTGTTGTTGTTGTTGTTGTTGTTGTTGTTGTTGTTGTTGTTGTTGTTGTTGTTTTATGGATTGAGTTCTATCGATTCACACACAAAGAACAAGAGGAAACTCGAGAGTTCATATATATATATATATATATATATATATATATATATATATATATATATATATATATATATATATATATACATACATATACGTATACAGAATTTCAATTTTAATAATAAAATAATGATTTTAAAACATCCGGAAGTTTAGAGTTTAGCGGTGGTGAAGCAGTAACAAGGGAACGCAAGAAAACTAAGTGCAGGAGGTCATTGGGCCCACCATTGCTGCAGCACACCAACAGTAGACCGATCAAATTTAATCTGTTCAAATGACGTAATCTCATTACAGCTGAGGGGATTCTGCAGAACCTGGAGAAATCATACAAGCAATCGCCATGACGTCACACAATCCGGAAGTTGTTAGCCGGGTGGCATTCCGGTACACGTCACAGACAATGTTACGTCACGGTACACGTCCATACAATGAAGTCGCACTTTGCACACTTACAAACCATCATCTGCGTTTGTACCTGGGTATAATATTTGTGGATGTTTTTCAAGTTACCGAAGCTATCTAAACAGTACTGTTGATCGCCTATGGCACTCGGGTCTACTGGCGAGACGCTCCTGTACTTGTGGGTTCTCTGACCGGCCAAGGAGTAGGATAGTAGGCCCTACAGTAAAATGAATTAAATAAAATAAGGTAACGAAAAATATAACAGTGCATTTTTAAATGCCCGTTTCCCACCATCTAAATGTCTATCTGTAGATTATATACATTACGTGTTGTATTTAGTGGACTTCATTGTTATATTACGCGTGTTTTTGTGTTCTGATTTTGTGATATTGGTATCTCTTATACGAGACCTGAACTAATTTATTGTTACTTTATGCTTACCTGATTTATTATTATTTATCTGACCTCCTACAATCCTTTGACACAAACAGTATCATTGACAAATCTGCCAGAGAAAAAAAGCAGGAAAATGTCATTTTGAACTTCACATCGTAGTGCTTGCAAAATTTATTATGCTTCAGTTTCATTGTATTGTTACGTTTGAGGGGGGGGGGGTATGCATTCAAAGGGTAATTAGGATGTTTAATTAGGTATGCCATGCTGTTCGAGTTTACCAGGCTCTCGATGTAATAAGTAGCAATTCAGTGGTGATAAGTTGTCTAGTAAATGTCCATTTCTTCAAGGGGATAATGATAATTGTCACGTAATTAGATAGGGACACGGGATAGGGTAAGTGTGTCTGCGTAAACCCCTTTTAGTAGTCCCTGGAGGCTTGCCGTGACGTCACAGGACAGTGCTGCGGATGGCTCCGCCCCGTGATCACGATTGGCGGAAGGCGACGGCGCAGGGCCAATAAACGGCTCGATTGGAAGTGACGAGGACGGGAGGATAAAAAGGTTCTGTTCGGGGTCGAAGAGGAAGAGGAAGAGGAAGAGGAAGAGGAAGAGGAAGAGGAAGAGGAAGAGGAAGAGGAAGAGGAAGAGGAAGAGGAAGAGGAAGAGGAAGAGGAAGAGGAAGAGGAAGAGGAAGAGGAAGAAGAAGAAGATCGGGACAGAAAAACCGTTTTGGTGGAGGTTGTTGTGCTGGGAGCGTGCTTGTTGTTGCGCTGTTTTCGATCCTTGTTTCATCGTGTCTTGGAGCCTTGCTGAGCCTCGTGCCTCACCTCGGTTGGCTCTGGGGTTCTGCTGGCTCGGAGTACAGGGTCGAACGGCGGGCGGACCTGCCTCCCTCTCCTGCTCGCAACTTGTCGCCAGAACTGGTTCCCTGGCAGCTGTGAACGGACTTGGGCCAAGACCAGGAGGTCGACAGCACCACGGTTTCTCCTGCCCCCCTGACGAGAGCAAGGCCAGCTCGTCCGACGCCGATCCAGGGACTGTTGCGTCCACACCACGGTCCAGCCTGACCACCAGGACCAGCTACGGTGTGTGTGTGTGTGTGTGTGTGTGTGTGTGTGTGTGTGTGTGTGTGTGTGTGTGTGTGTGTGTGTGTGTGTATGTGTGTGTGTGTGTGTGTGTGTGTGTGTGTGTGTGTGTGTGTGTGTGTGTGTGTGTGTGTGTGTGTGTGTGTGTGTGTGTGTGTGTGTGTGTGTGTGTGTGGTGTGTGTACCTGGCGCCTTAGAGGGTTTGAGATTTGTATATTCATTGGAATTGTCTGTGTTTTCCCCACGCCCGATCCCACACCATCCCGTCGAATCGCCCCGGATCCCTCTTCTTGCCGAGTCTTGTTATTTCTGGTTAGAGGAATAAACGTTATCAACTCAGTGAAAAGCGACTCGTGCCACCTTCCTCGTCCCGTTTGCGGTAGAGCGATTAGAACCGCCATCTTTGGGTTATAAATAAATAAACCGCCTCCATCATTTCGGCTCATTCTACGTTAGCGGGACAGTTCAAGTCCCGTGGACGTCACAGTATTTTTCCATTATTCCTATGTGTAAGATGTACATAATATGGAACTTGATTTACTTTGATATGGAACTAATTTCATTAAAATTATTGATGTTACATTATGTTGTAATTCTTTTTTTTTCAACATTACAATATTACGGTGTATATATATATATATATATATATATATATATATATATATATATATATATATATATATATATATATATATATATATATATATATATATAATATACATACAGGGGGCTGCAAAAGTAGGTATACAGTAATGAAAAACAAAACGTGCGCACAAAATGTACTTTATTGATTATGCAAGCATACCAATAATAAACATATTAAGAATAAACATACCAAAAAAAAATGACCGATTTTTTTTTTTTTTTTTTTTTTTTTACAGCCATTTTTCCCTGCTGTGCAGGGGTTGGGCTTTTTCTTGAGGCAATGTTTTATGGCCAGATGCCCTTCCTGACGCCAACCCTGGTCACCTCTTACGACACACAGGGATATGGTACACCTATTCTAACCAAGGCATACACCGGGACCAGTATACTGGTACTCATTTCGCCGACCTCGGAAGGATGACAGGTTGAGTCAACCCCCTGGTGTTAATTCAGTAGCCAACGGGTTTGAACTCAGGACCCTGGGATCCCAAGCCACCACCCTAACCACTAAGCCAACACCAAGCTTAATAAACATATTAATAATAAACATACCAATAATAAACATATCAAGAATAAACATATTAATCTAGTATTAATGAATGAATTCTAGTATTAAATGAATCCTAGCACCACTATTACAATACTGGTATAATCCTTACTGTATACCTACTTTTGCAGCCCCCTGTATGTATATATGTATATATGTATATATGTATATATGTATATATGTATATATGTATATATGTATATATGTATATATGTATATATGTATATATGTATATATGTATATATGTATGTATATATGTATGTATGTATGTATATATATATATATATATATATATATATATATATATATATATATATATATTTTTTTTTTTTTTTGGGGGGGGGCACTGATAAGGTTTGGCCTTGGGCCCACAAGCAAGTAAATCCGGCCCTGGTTCCATGGCATGTACATCTACTAATCCCGTCCGGTGACCCAGCTATGAACGGAAAACTACCGTCGATCACTAAGCCTGCCTCCTCTACCTTAAAGTTGTCATGTATTTGGCACAAATAAGCACCGTACTCATGTCTCGCGGTTGGTTCGTTGTCAATACTCTCATTTCACAGGCGGCACACAAGAAATATCTGTTGCATCGTGCTTCATGATTTGGTTCATGGCGGTTTTCGGATCTCTACATTTGAGTACGGTATGAGCGATGCCGGTAGTTATGCGGCCACAGCGATGTGCATGCCACAGGGCAGACAGTTGTTCTGCAGCTTCGTCCCATCTGACAGCCTGATGACTTCTTGCTCATTTGTGGCCAATGTCTGCTGAACCGCTTCCTCCACCGTACACGTGTCCATCGCTGTAATGTGAAAAAGAAAGGTTAAAAAGTATTTTTGAATGTACATTCTACGTTGCATACTTGTTTTTTAGATGCACATTGTACTTTCTATTTTCTAATATGTTGCATTCTGTTGCTTCATTTACCTGCTATACTCTCGATAACGTGAGTGACTGTTGCCGGATACACGGCGTCCGCACCATAATCACCAGCTGCATCCCTGGGAGCGCTGTCCGGGTACAACCAATCCCTTAGTGAAAACAACAGCACTAACTGAGCGTATTTCATGCTGGAGCACCTCATGAACATGGCCCAAAATGAAATAATTACAGGCATCCAGTGATTTATAGGCCTGTAGTGCTTCTCCCGTGAATGGTCCTGGTGTTCGAATGAGGTAATTATATATGCTGGAGTACTGGAGCGGAGGAAGCTGCCTTTGATTACATATCCACCTACTGGTCGGAATGGAATAAGGATCAGGGAGAACAATCTCCACTTCACCCACGCAAACTTTCAACTTTTCCTCATATCTCGACCGATTGGTGGTAGACTGGGATAAAAAATATATCGAAGGAGTGCCCATATGGAATGATCAGGTTCTAAATCGATCAAATCTGAAGGAAACAATATTCAAATATACCGCCACACTTGATCTCCACGCAAAGCTGAAGTAGACCGGAAGTTGGCTGCCACCCGATAGTTCGCGCACAAACGTTTACATGCGGCGATCGCTCGTATTCAAATGTTATCAACGTCCTCGCTGCTGCTTTGTACTCATGAATGGGCACCGTATCCCAGAAAAAACAAGTCCTTGGGGGGAATCTTTGATGGCACATTGTAATCCTGACGTTTAGGGGGTTTTCTTTCATTAAAAAACAAACAAACATTTATATGGAATCAACAGATTTAATCAAAATGGGCACGGATTAGCCTTTTATTCATTCGTTTGAGTTTATTAAAGAAAACATCCTTGGTGGATACAAGGATGACATCAGAATAGCAAAGGAGAAGAAGCCATAATGTTAAAATAAATGTAAAAACTGCTTCTTCCTCTTCTTCTTCTTCTTCTTCTTCTTCATCCTCTTCCTCTTCTTCCTTCTCTCCCAGGGATGTTAAAATAAATAAAAAAACCAAGATCACAAATTCAATTAAAACACATAATATATACATGTGTGTTGTTGATATATATATATATATATATATATATATATATATATATATATATATATATATATATATATATATATATATATATATATATATATATATATATATATATATATATATATAATTTTTTTTTACACCGACATCACAAAATGAAGGATTTCGTTCAAAAAAGGGAATTGTCAAATTTTTGTTCCTTTGATTATTATTACATTATATACCAGTAAATACAACCTGTCACTTCACTGATGGGGGCAGAAAGGGGGGGGGGGTAAGAAAGGAGGGTGAGGGGAGGGAGGAGGGAGGGGAGGGAAGAGAGAGGGGGGAGGGGGAGGGAAGAGAGAGGAGGCTGAGAGAGAGGGAGGGGAGGGAAGGGAGAAGAGGGAGGGGAGGGAAGAGATAGGAGGGAGTGAAAGGAAGAGAGAGGAGGAAGAGAGAGGAGGGAGGGGGAGGGGAAGAGAGAGAAGTGAGGGGGGAAGAGAGAGGAGGGACAGTGAGGGAGGGGAGGGAGCTATGAAGGGAGGACGCGGGGAGAGTGATGCCTCATCAAACGTCACTATACAATCTGGGGAGAAGTGGGGAGGGGAGGGCTTTGGGAGGAGGTAAGCATGAGGGGAGGACGTTTTGTCCTTGTTTGGTCGGAGGACTTAAGGGGGAAATGGGAGGAAGGGTTCTCGACTTGCATTTGGTAGTGGGACTTGTGGAAAAGGGGTGGGGTAGTACAGGATTGAACAAAATGGGGTACGTTCAAACAACATGTGGAGAAGGGAGGGGGTTTTGGAGGAGGTAAGTGTGAGGGGAGGGGTGGGGTGGGGAGGGGAGGGGAATGGCGATAAAACATGCCCAGACAACAACATTTTCTTTTTAACCTCTATGCTCTATGTAGAACCAGGTGGGAGCATTTAAAACCCATATGCTATCTACCTGGCAAACACCTGCCTGCATGGATGCATGCTCACACATGCAGTGACTGTTGCAATCCCCCTTATTTTGTTTGTTTGTTTGTTTGTGAGATGTATCAGTAGTTTATGCTAATGGCTGCACCGGGGCGTGGCTAAGCAGAGTCATGTGACCCGCTCATGTTCCGATGCTGTGCTGTGCCCCTGTCCAAATTAAACCTGTTGTTTAATCTGTTGAAGAACCTGTTGAAGAAATAAAGGAAAGTGATTGGTCGAAGTGGAAGGAGGAGGAAGATGAAGATGATGAGTATGAACAGGAGGATGTTGACATGAGCAGCATCGAGTTTGATGAGGGTGAGGAGGAGGTACATGAGTTCGGGGGAGAAATTCCAGGTAAGCAAGACATTGGATTACCTACAGACTTACGTGTCGTCCAAATTATTTTCTCCTTTTAAGTTCCAATGAAATGTATCAGGAGTTGATGTGAAGTAATCATTTAAACACAGCTTCATTATTTCTCTTATAACCCTAAAGCACTGCTGTGAAGCTCTGTTTGTGCCTTCGTTATCAGATCGGAGACTGCAAGGTGATGGAGGTTTTGGAGTCTATAAAGGAAGGAATGTCAAGTCTGCAGAAGAGGTACAAGGTTCTTATTTTTTCAATTTTTTTCAACATTTTTTTTTGCTTCTATATCTTTCTACGTTGTAACCAAGATGTGATGATATGACTTTTTGTTTCCTCTCGTTCAGGTTGCATTGAAGAGGGAAAAAGATGCGGATCATGGCATCACATAAATGTGGTGGTAGCATCTCTGACTTATTTCCAGTTGTTACTGGAGTTCGTCAGGGATGTGTACTTGCCCCCACACTTTTCAGCACTTGTATGGATTGGATTCTAGGGAGGATGTGGGAGAGATCAAGCTGCGGTGCATCGTTTGGGAATGTCAAGATATCAGACCTTGATTTCGCAGATGATGCAGTCATCTTTGCGGAGACTTCAGACATCCTTTTGGGGGCCCTCGAGGTGCTGAATGAGGAGTCGGAGCCGCTGGGATTACGGGTTTCCTGGCTCAAAACTAAGATCCAGGCTTTCAATGACATCTTGGATGCTGATGTCCTGTCTGTGTCTGTTTATGGTGAGGATGTTGAGGTCGTGGAGAGATTCACTTACCTTGGCAGTGATATTCATGTCTCTGCTGGCTGTGAGTCAGAGGTCAATATACGTCTGGGTTGGGCTTGGGGAGTCTTGGATTCACTGGATCCTGGGGTGTGGCACTGCCGGTACCTGTGCAGGAGGACGAAAGTCTGAGTCTTCAGGTCCTTGGTGCTTCCATTCTTGCTCTATGGATGCGAGACTTGGACTCTGAGCAAGGATCTGAGATGGAGACTTAATTCCTTTGGTACCAGGTGTCTTCGGAGAATCCTTGGCTATCGCTGGTCGGATTTTGTGTCCAACGAGCGGTTGCTGAGAGAGACTCGGACGAGATTTGTTACCTGCATAGTCTGTGAGCATCAGCTGCGGCTGTATAGACATGTGACTCGTTTTCGTGATGCTGATCCTGCTCACCAGATTCTCTCAGTGAGGGAGTCTCGTGAGTGGAGGCCAATGGGCCGACCACGTTCCTCGTGGTTGCAGCAGGTTGACCGGCATCTCAAGGAGATGGGGATGGGCCTGGCACCTGCCTGGGGGGTGGCCAGACGGAGGCCTCTGGAGTACCGGTGGAAAATGGTCGCAGCGACGCGCTGTTCTGGCACATGCTCCCATACCTGACCTGACATGGCATCAGATGTAAGTTTGTGTGAATGTTGAGATAACGGTGTTTGTTTGAACTGTTGAACTAATACAGTTTAGATTTTTGTCTGTGATGGACAATATTGTCCCCTGAAGCTGAAATGAGTCTCTCTCGGTGTGAGTTACAATTTTCTGGTTGTTGTTACATGGAGTGAGTTAACCTTGACACAGTTTAAAGAACGAGTTTGTTCAAATATCTTTGATCCTTTTTTTCAGCTCTTGGATTAAGCTGAAATATTGATATCGCTAAATCATCCCAACATTGGTGAGTGTGGATTGCACTCAAACCTACAGCAGTGTCAGCAAAACAAGTTACAAATTAAACTTTGTGGCATGAATTTTTCACTTTTCTCAAAACTATTCATTTTTCTTAAAGTGAATCAAAACCATAATTCAAGTTCGCAAACACCATTTTGGATTGCTTGTTCTTTCATGGAAGTATCACTCACACTCTTCATGATGCCATCTGTGAAGAAAACTGAAGAGTATTTGCAATAAACTGACCATCATGATAGTTCATGTTTTTGAATGACTCATTTTAGAGAATCCATGTACGTTTTCAGGTTTAAATGAGTTTTATTAATTGTATTATTGGTCTCTGAGGTTAGATAGGAGAGTGGAGCAAGGTAGCCCACTTGACTTGAAGCTGTCTCGTCTGGATTTGACTTCCACCGCCGTCCACCAACAATAAACCGTCGGACTGGTGCTTCACCGATATCAACAGGAGGACCTTTGAAGGTAGATTGTCAAGAGGAAGAATGAAAGGCTTAATAAGGAAGGAGTTTGAGCGAGGATATTCCTGGTGTTGGCTTAGCAGTTAAGGTGGCTGTCTTGGGACATTGGGGCCCGAAGTTCAAGCCCCTGTTTTACCATTGAATTTACACCAGGTGGGGTTGACTCAGCATGTCATCCTTCCGAGGTCGGTGAAATGAGTACCAGTGTACTGGGGTAATAACCGTTCGGGGTAACCTGCGGCGGAGTAGCAACCTGTCCAGGACTGTACTCCTTGCCAATGAAACTGCCTTAGCAGCCTTATGCGCATTTATGGCACGAAAGGAATGGTGGTATATTGAGTGAGCATGGGAATAGTGAGGGTGAGAGACCATGTCAGGAAGGGACCATGAACCGGTGTGTGACTGAGAGGTTAAATGGGGAGGCCGGACCAAGTGAGACCGAGCGCAGGATATCAAAATAACCAAACGGGCATGCAAGGCACATGGGAATGAGGCCACGAGAGGAACAACAATGGCACAAATAAATGATCATACTCCATATTATGCAGGGATGGTACGGGAAAAAAAAATGGCCATTGATTCAAATGCGCACAAAACGATACACATAGAATTACTATAGAGTGACGTCATAAGCATTTAAAAGCCATACTTTTTATTCTCGAACGTTTTCATAACAAACAAGGATATAAAAAAACACGTGAAAAATACTTTGCTAAAGTACCGGATCAGGAGATCGCAAAAATCGCTGATTTGTTCATTCTCAAAATTGTTGATAAATGTCATCGTGCCGAGCACAATAATGGCTGAAGAAATTACAGTACAATGATTCCAACAGAGGGAAGAGACATTCTTTCGTGGGTGTTACACTTGCACCATCACAAAATTTCTTTACTAAATCGGATTTAAAAATTAATACACCACAAAAGTATACCGAAGCGATGATGTCACGGCGGCATGACAATGCAGGCCTCGCTTAACGCACTCGTAGAACATGGCCACCGGAGCTTTGTGCAGATGGCACAGCGTTTTGTTCCACATTGCAATCATCAATTGGTGAGTCATACCTGCAGCATTTATCATTTTCCAAAGGAACAAAGTGTGAAGCAACTGTGGATTGAACAAATGAGGTGATTGATCACTTTTATTCTCCTATAAAAAGACAAATTTCAAAATCGGTGTGAAAAGTTGATATTGCACAAGTTGCATACTCACTCTCTCACTCCGTGTTCGACTAAGCCAAGGTTTAAAAAAATAAATAAATAAATGTTCGCTCTCATTGAGTAAGACCAAGAAGGCTTATTTGGCTAAAAGCTTGTCATGATAAAGATCATCCAGAAGCTATGTCCGTCACTCATTTAATTCCTTCCCTTTGTGTGTGTGTGTGTGTGTGTGTGTGTGTGTGTGTGTGTGTGTGTGTGTGTGTGTGTGTGTGTGTGTGTGTGTATGTGTGTATATATATATATATATATATATATATATATATATATATATATATATATATATATATATATATATATATATATATATATATATATATATATATATATATATATATATATATATATATATATATATAGTCACCATCCCTATCCTTAGGATATATATCTATATATATATATTATTTATATATATGTATAAAATAAAAATTTATTTCCTAAGTCCCTAAAGATATATATGTATATATATAAAAAAAAAACATATATATTGTTGCGAATTCGCGCCTGCCGGCGTGTGATCGCCCACGTGACTCGAATCGCGGCACGTCGCCCACCAGACGGACAATTTTGTCGTGACCCTCTCGGACTAACGCCGGGAGCTAGTCACAGGTGGGCCTTTCGGCCTCACCACGATCGTGCCAATCGGCCACCCGCGTGGGAGAGGGTTGTTCGCCAAACTCGACCTACCTAAGTATCCACGCGGAGGGTAGACCGGGCGATCGCACCTCACCGCAGGTCGACTCCGGACACGGGCCGCTTAAGCGATCCGTTCCGTACTATCGGGATAACCGAGCAGTGTTATCGTCGGCCTCGACGGTTCCGATTAATTATCGGGCGTATCAAGCCCACTACCAACCCTTTACGTGAAGCAAGATGGAGATTCAATTAAAGAAAAAGACGAAGCGAAACGGGAAAACAGTTCAACATAATGCACATTTATTCCGCGGCACACGGAGAGCACACATCTACAATTAAAACAATTATGCACGAAAAGCAAATGTAACAAAAGAAACAATGACACAGAGATACTACCGACTTCGCGAGCACACGGCAACACTTAAACAGTTTTACTTCTCAGACGGCGCCGACACACATTTACTCAAAAGCAAAAGAAAAGGCCACCCTCAAAGACAAGGGGGCAGACGGGGCCTGTGGGCCGATATTTGCGCGGGACCTGAAGGAGCGGTCAGGTCCGCGAGACCGGGTGGGTCCTACCCGTGACTTTGTGATGAGCCGCAAATGTGGCAGCGCGGCGGTGCCCCGACTTCGTGCTCCTTCGCGCGTTTCATTGGCACCGCTTGAAGTGGGGTGGGAACGGGGCCCCCTTTTCGCACTATCTCAATGCGAGGGAAAAGGGAGGGGGGGAATTGTTGATGCTCTGGGGAAAGAGTATAGCTAGCTTGCTTGGGTCCCGTGATGAGTGATTCCACCGCGACCTCGTCGCCGAACGCAGTCTTCCTTGCCTCGGACTCTTCCCCCAATTCTCCTCAGCCGACTGCAGCAAACCACCGGGACGCCCTCTCCTCCCGACCCCACTCCGCGCTCCAACCCAACTCTGCCTCAAAACTCTCTTCGCTTTTCTGCCACTCTCCGCTCTTCCAAAACCGACTTGCCCCAGATTCGCCTTGCGCTCGGCGCTTTATAGGCCGGCAGGAGAACCCATATACAAATTTCCAGATCCGGATGAGCTCGGGGACGGAGTCACGCTCGCCCATTGGACGGAGAAAAAGGGGCGTGAATCTCTCCTGATCCTAGAATTTGCATATCTCGATTCCACACAGACGCGCCTGGAGGCGGGGCCAAACCGCCCCGCGCTTGCTGATTGGACGGATCAGAAGTGGGCATGTTGCATTCCTGATCCGAATTCTCCTCGGAAAGGCCGCATTTTGCACTGGCGGCTCGGCGGTATCTTGTACGAGCCCAGGACAGCCCGACGTTCGGTGCTCACAGGTGGTGCGGGAATGGCTGCAGAAGGAGAGAGGTGAAGGTCTTGGAGGGTTTATGGTGGTGGTTTATGGCCATGGTGCCGTTTGGAATGGCGGTGATGCGATGTTTGCGGGAGCGAGTTGTAAAGGTAAAGATCGTGGCTGTTGGCGTTGTTGTTGTTGTTGTGTGATGGTTGGAGCGTGGTTGGTTCAAAATAAAGATAGAACAGAAAAACGGCTATCTCAAAGCGTCGCAGCCCGAATGAATCACATTGACTCCCTCTAAACAACGGGTTTGGGGCTAACTACACATGTACTTACAGAGATATCTCACCTATGGCACCTGAATGGTGGTTTGTGAATTTCCACAACCGTAACAATATCTACATATGAAAACAGTAGTGTTTAATTTCGTTTCAACCCAGGCATGCAGACAGACAACCAAAAACCAGGAGTGTGTTCAATTACCAAGCAGCTAGCTATAGCTTGCCAAGCCAGTCATTCCTTATCAACGGTTTCAAATGGAGTGCTTGCTCGAGTGTTTAAGCCACTTGGCAAATGCTCCAAAAGAAACTTGGTTACTTTACACACCCCAGTTCATGTGTTTGTAGCTGCCATGCAATTAATCCGTTCTCAGTCTGGGAGGTCGGTGGTTAACACTCCATCTGAGTCAGACCAAAGACTTTAAAAATGGTATGTGCTGCTTCCTTGCTTAATGCTCAGCATTTTAAAGGATAGTGCACAGACAAACAGTGCTGGCAAGGCAATGGCAAACCACCGAGCATA
This sequence comes from Eptatretus burgeri, assembly GCF_056783735.1. NCBI lineage: Eukaryota > Metazoa > Chordata > Myxini > Myxiniformes > Myxinidae > Eptatretus > Eptatretus burgeri. The sequence continues at coordinate 39,682,585 of NC_140977.1, read as the reverse complement.
ACCCTGGGCAATAAACTACTTTGTCAGCACCAATGCTCTGTAAAGTATCGTCCATCAAATCAATGTACCTGTCCAGAGGTGTTTATGCAATTGCACTCAATTTCATACTTGAACTGTAAGTACTGTACAACAGTACAACAGTACTGTAAGCAAAAGTAATTGGATGTGGGTGCCTGACGAGCTGGCGTTGCGCCTGTCAGGGGCAGGAGACACGGTGGTGGTGATGTTCCGTGAAACCTTCCGCGCAGAAATGTAGTTCTTTGCCTGTGAGCTCCAACCAGCCACTGTGGTGTTGTTCCTGGTGGTGTCGACCTCCTGTTGTGAGGGCTCAAAACCGCTCACAGCCGCCAGGGAACCCAGTTCATGCCCCAAGAGCGAGCAGGAGAGGGAGGCAGGTCCGCCCACCGTCTGGTCCCATACCCAGAGACAGCGGAACACGAGAGCCAAATGAGGTGAGGCACGAGGCACAGCGAATCAGGCAGGAGCAAACAAGAGAGACTGAGACTGAGACTGAGACTGAGACTGAGACTGAGACTGAGACTGAGACTGAACAAACTCCGCCAGCGATTTTTATATCTCTGTTCCAATCAGATCGTTTTATGCTCACGAGTCCTTGTAACTTCCAACGGAGTGCCTCATTGGTCCCCCGCCTGCCGCCTTCCGCCAATGGTCATCAAGGGGGGGAGCCATCCGCAGCACCGTTCTGTTATGTCACGGCAAGCCGACAGGAAATACAAAAAGGGGATATGCATCAACACTTACCCTAACCCGTCTCCCTATCTCATTACGTGACAATTATCATTTCCCCCTAAAAGAAATGGAAATTTACAAGACAATTTATCACCACTAAATCCCTACTTCATTACATCGAGATCCTGGTACAACTCGAACAGCATGGCATACCTAATAAAACATCCTAATTACCCTTTAAATGTATACCCCCCCCTCCTCAGACGTAACAGTACGTATCAAAGAAAGCACAAAAACATGTCTGTCTCCTCTTCCAACTCTTACTCTTGAAACACCTCCAACTACATT
>NC_140977.1:39646547-39674047 GCF_056783735.1 Eptatretus burgeri | reverse complement strand
AACATTTTGATGAGAATATAAATTGTTCATCTACTATCTCCTAAAGGTGCAGCCATTTTTACAAGACTTTTTACATCACAGGGAACTGTGCATCTGGTAATGGTGAGCATCAGCCACGGATTATGTCTTGCACGGTAAAACCGCATCATCTGCAAATAACAAGTCTGTCTGCCACCCAGCCAATTGTTCCCGCTGATGCAAACCAATCAACCAGAAGGCACCGTTCGACGGATGAATCGAAATATGCAGAGTGTGACGAGCACTCCCCTGATCTCCAATGGATGTAAAGTCCTCCAACCCGTAGGTTTCAGTCCGGCGACTGTCAAACAGACAAAGATTTTATGGTTGGCGTTGGTTAAGCATCAAACGGAACCACCAATCCAGATTTCGGGCTTATTTACCCTCATCAGGACAGCATACCAATAAATATCTAACCAATGATGACCACATTAGTCATTTCACTTTTGATTGAACTATTGCTATTTCTACAAAAGATCTATCCTACAATTCTCAAACATACACACTCGCAAATAATTGCCTCATTTTATGTAGTAGGATTTATTAACATGCCAATTTAAAATCAAGGACAAATATTGATTGTGGAGTTGCAAATTTAACTCTTTAGATTCCTTTTGCTATTTGCCATCACCAAATCCCCAACAAAAGAAAGTGAATATGAAGTGTATTGCTTGGACAATACAAAGGGGAAAAAAAATGATCAACAACAGAGCAGTAAATAAATTCACAATTTCAGCAAAGCTTTTGTTTAATAATTAATGAAATTAATTCCTGAGAGAGTTTTGAAATTATTACCAACAAAAATAAAGTTACTCAATAGGGATACATTTAATTTGAAATAAAGATGTAACGAAAACTGATCTGCATTTTAAACAAAAACAGATGTGGCTGTGGTTAGCATAAAAGCACTATGGCAGTGGTCAACCACAAATTTCTACCACTCTCTTTCCTTCATTTGCCTGATTATCCATGAAGATTGTAATAATTATGATAAAAATAAGGATTCCATCTTTGTTGGACGAGACAAAGAACAATTATTGTTGTGAGGTAACAAATGATGGAAAGGATCGTCGCAGTGATGTTCAACGCTCTGGCCGTCGATGCATGCTTGGCGGCACTCATTGGGTCATTCATTTGACGTCTGTCACGAGACTGATGGAAAAAGATAAAGTGGTAAGAAAAAACAAAAATTACATCATGGAAACAAGGGTTTCAAAAGTTCATGAAAAATCATTCAAAGTTCCACTCATCATCCCTCATATCCATCAAATAAATCTCTTGCCAGTATCCGATCTTGTTTCAGGATCACACAATCTTTCTTCAAAGGAGAAACTTTCCTTAACTAGAGAGTTGATAGAAAACGATACCCTGCACAGTGTTTAAGTATATACAGGAGGGTCTTGACGTTCGTGGGGGTTGCATTCTTGTTAGGGTTACAATACGCATTTGTTCCTTCAGTTGGATTCAAAACTCCAGACATTGAATCCAAAAAGAAATAGCTCATCCAAGGATTGAAGGGGTTTTGTCATCCCCTAAAATGTTTCTTCAACGAAAAACACATAATTGTTGCAGGAATTCTACACAGTATATCACTCTTACCCTGATGGAATACACCGTGGCCACATAACCAAGGCAGAATCCATTGAGAAAGACGAAGTTGAAGAGAGACCAGGCAAGGTAGTCCTTGGGAGGCTTCATGTGAGGTCTCGGTGCAGCATTTTGTACCATATTGACAGTGGTGTTTACATTATAGTCAGGATATGGTCTCTGGGGTTGCATGGAGATTTGTGGGTTGCCAGGGTATTGTCCCTGTGGTTGCATTTTGATTTCTGAAGGGAAGGATGAGAGAGATTTACAAATCATCTGTAACTTAAGAAACCTTGACACACCAACAGATAAACCTCATGATTTGTCAGACATTGTGGCCACAGGGGATTGCTTTGTGTGTGTAAGGACGTCACTTTTTTATTAGAAATATGCATGTCATCCTCTGTGCAGCCAAAATGGAACTACTGTAATGTGTAAAACTGCAGGCTGGCTGGTCAATCAAGTGGCTTGGCACTGCTGCTGGAGCCGCCCGCCATCTTATTGTAAACTATTCAATCGCAGTTCATTTATTTTATTGCTCTCTCAGAAAATGTTGGTATCACATAGAGAAACCGACATGTAGTAATCTGTTCCAATAGAAGAACCTCAACAACAGAAGAGGCCATTTGGCCCAATAAAGCCACCACTTGAATACTGAATTGCCAACCCATGGTAATTTGTTCGTGCTTTATCCTTTTTTATGCTGAGCGTCAAGCAAGGACGCAGCACGTACCATTTAAAAGTCTTTGGGACAACTCGGCAAGGGTTCGAACCACTGACTTCCCAGACTCGGGAGACTCAGAGCAGATACGCTAACCAATACACCACCAAGTCTGATTATGAATCGGTTGATGTTGAAAATTGTATTCAAATTTAATTCAATTCTTGCAAGTAGAAGTCAAATCCTCACAACCCCCAATCGATATTCACCCTGAACTTATTTTTGATTTTCGAGAAACATATTGAACAAGTGAAACTCATTTTTCTCGTTCTCACTTTCTTTCCGTTATGACTCACACCCATGATGTCATGAAGTGAACATTGCATTTATTTTCACTTCTTTGCTCATTGTCATTGAAAATCCAAAGATGGATTTTCATTGTTGCTTGATTATTGAGGCACAATGCAATAATGAGCACGAATGTAATATATCATGTAAAGTACGAGGAAATACAATGAACTTGGAGACAGAAGTAGACCATACACTTCATGAACACTAGATTAATTAAATCTATCAGTTTGTTTACTTAATTTCAGTAAGGTCAGGTCAGGTATGGGAGTATGCGCAGAAGCAGTGCGTCGCCGCATCCACTTTCTGGCGATGCTACAGGGACCTCCATCTGGCCATCCCCCAGGCAGATGCCTGGCCCATCCCTATCTCCTTGAGATGCCGATCAACCTGCTGCAACCACGAGGCATGTGGTTGGCCCGTTGGCCTCCTCCACTCACGAGGCTCCCTCACTGACAGAATTTAGTGAGCAAGATCAGTGTCAGGAAAACGAGCCACATGTCCATACAGCGGTAGCTGACACTCGCAGACTATACAGGTAACAAATCTCATCTGAGTCTCTCTCAGCAACTGCTCATTGGGCACATAGTCTGGCCAGTGATAGTCAAGGATTCCTCGAAAAGACCTGGTACTGAAGGAGTTAAGTCTCCTTCTCAGATTCTTGGTCAAAGTCCAAGACTAACATCAGTAGAGCAAGACTGGAAGGACAAAGGACTTAAAGACTTGGACTTTCGTCATCCTGCATTTGTTCCAGCAGCGCCACACCCCATGATCCAGTGATTCCATGACTCCCCAGGCCCGACCCAGACGTCTACCGACCTCTGGCTCACAACATGTGGAGACATGAATATCACTGCCAAGGTAAGTGAATCTATCCGTGACCTCAATCAACATCCTCACCACAAACAGGTACAGACAAGATAACAGCCTCCAATATGTCATTGAGAACCTGGATCTTATTTTTGACCCAGGAAACCCATAATCCCAGCAGCTCCGACTCCTCATTCAATGCCTCGAGGGCCCCTTTAAGGATATCCAGTGTCCCCGCAAAGATGACTGTATCATCTGCGAAATCAAGGTCAGAGATCTTGACATTCCCAAACGATGCATTACAACTTGATCTCTCCAACATTCTCCCTTGAAAGAAATCCATAAAAGTGCTGAAAAGTGTGGGGGTCAGGACACACCCCTGATGAACTCCAATAACAACTGTAAATAAGTATGAGGTGGAACAACCACATCTCACAGCACTCTTCGTACTAGAGTATAGTTCAGAAATCAAATTGATCAGTTTTGGTGACACCCCACGAAGACCATGAATCTTCCAGAGGGCATCCCGATTCACTCAATGGAACGCTTTGCGGAGAAGAACACAAGCTGCGAGCAGCCCCTGCTGAAACTCGTCTGAGTTCTGTGAGGACCCAAAGAGCAAGGATACGGTCAATCGTTGACCGCTTTGGTGTAAAGCCCAACTGCTCTGGATGCTGGTGCTCAAGGAGATTGTGGAGAACCCAATCAAGAATTACCGAGCAAAGACCTTGCCTGGTACTGAGAGCAGCGTCACCCCTCGGTAGTTGTTGCAGTCTTGGCGATTACCCTTCCCTTTCCAGAGAGGGACAACAAGGCACCTCTTCCAGTCAGTTGGCATGATGCCTGTGCTTAAAACAGAGCACAGAATTGCATGCAACAACACACATACAGCAGCCTTGAGAAGTTCAGCATGGGGGCCACAGATCCCAGGAGATTTATCCCCTTTCAACTGGTTCACTGCAGCTTTTGTTTCTACAAAAAATGGTGGTTTACTGTTGATTGTAGGGTCAGCAATAGGAATAGTTACACCCCTGACATCCAACTCAACAGCTGGTGGGTCAGCCTGGGACAGCTGCTCAAAGTAACCGGCCCACTTCGGACTCCTCTGTCAAGAGACACCACCCTCCGCTATAACTGTAGTACACCGAGGGATGGGCTTGGAGGAATGAAAGGCACAAATTCCTCTGTAAGCAGGACGAGAATAACGACCACAGGTGATGCTCTACCACCTCAGAGATTCCTCACACCTGGGCCTCCCTTTCCACCCTCAGTGCACGTACAGTTTTATGCCTCAACACCCTGAACAGCTCATTTCTGCTTTAAGCCTGGCCCTGTGACTGGTCAATGGTATAAATTGTTCCATGGGAGACAAAATTCTTCTTTACCTGATGGTGGGTTCCAAATTGAATGGATTTTCTGTTTTCTTTGCGTTTTTTTTCTGTGTTTTGCGGAATGAAGTGTTTTATGGTGGCCAAAGTGCAAGGAGAAATCCTTCCCCTAACCTCCAAAAAGATAACCAACTGCAGGAGGACATCTGAATATGGAGTTGGGAACTAGATATGGATGGCCGTTGGCTCACAACGAGCTCCTCCGCCCTTTGACAGGTTTTGTTTTTAATCCTGCTGGGTGTCCATATCCATACACCCTCCTCACCAGGAAACCTGCTGGGGAAGACGGTTTAGTCGCCGACAACCCGACCGTGAAACAGGTTAGTGCAGGTTTACATGGTACCTGTAGGAAGTCACACATTTGATCTGGCCTAACCTGACAGTAAGTAATTGGCCTGACTTAAGTTCACTGAAATGGGGGAAGACTTTGAGTGAGCCATCGGGACATCACAGGGTTTTTTTTTTAAAATCCTGTGAGTTTGGTGGAGTCGGCATATCCTGGGTGGAGGAGTGGATTAGTGGTGAAGCAGTTAGTTGGTTGGGAAATGAACACTTTTAACAGCGCTTTCACTTTCTGATGAGACCCTCGTGCAGACATCACAATTAATACACATGCACACAATTACCCATTCATACCTGATCTACAGTATCTCCCATTCCTGCCAATGTTCACATTCTCCTATATTCTCAATGCTTCTCGATACTTATCTAATTTCAGTTTATACGTATCTACTGTTTTTGCAAACACTGCTTTTGCAGGGAGACCATTCCATGCATTAATATATAATTACTCTTTCAGGAAAAGACACAAGTCTTGATATATCATCCAATTTAACTCCTCTTCTTTACTTTGAGACTCTGGCCCCTGGTCCTGTCGCTCTCCATTTTGCTGAAACAATTCTGCACTTGTTTTATCCTGTACCCCTCATTAGCTTTACCATATTGTTTCCTTTGTGGGATGTAAGATACTGAAGGTAGTTATTGAAATGTAAGGCTTTAGCATGGTCTTTTTGCTCACATAAGATAGCTCCTTTTTACCTGTATCAAGGACATCGTGTTTAGGTGAAGTTATCTTGTTCTTGTATATCTGAAAGGTTAGGTAGATGCAGTGATGGACTGGGACTAAAAATTGTGGATCGACCCACAGGGCATTTGCCTGAACTACCCTATGGCCAGTCCAGGCCTGGGGAGAGGTTAACTCGGTTAAGGGCGTCACGTAATCTGTCCTTCCTGTAGGAACCAGTGAGAGGACCCCTGAAAGGGTCATTTACTGTATATGAGGTCACCCCAAGACAAAAGGTAGCTCTTTTGTCCTCCCTCCCTCTGGTGTGTTCATATATATATATATATATATATATATATATATATATATATATATATATATATATATATATATATATATATATATATATCTTATATACCCTTGCGAGCCTGATATAAGAATAGGACCACATGTCCTGAAACTCACATTGATCAGGAACAAGTCATTCAAAGCACCCTTAGACCATGATTTTTTTTCAAGCCATGAACAAACTGGTACATCACAGATGATGAAGGTTGTGGTCAAGTTTCGTTGAAATTGTGTGTAGTTTCAGAGAAGAAAGCAAATACCTATTTTGGGGGATTAACCCCTCCCCCCCCCCAAGACCACCTTAATGAGTGCAGATTTTGTTGCGGTCAATACACCTTTATTAGGCATCACATGTGAAGCTTGTGGCTGAGTTTCATCAAAATTGTATGTTTCTTTCAAGCAATAATGACTGAAGTGTTTACAGACTGACTCAAGCACTCACTCACTCACCTCCAGACACTGCTCAATCCCATAAGCTCACTGGACTAAAGTCCAGGTGAGGTAAAAATGATAATTATAATCTTCATCTCAAAAAAATGTTTCTGGAAGGACATTTCTGACAATTTTTTCTATTACCCATGTAAGAATATTAACTGCAAACACATGTTATAAAATTGTAAGTCTTGTTTGTAAAAATGAATATTTACGTTCTATTTGTAAGCTTTGTACACCTGTAACTGTAATAAACAGGTGTGTGCATCACACTCGCAAAACCAATTTCAAACTCGTTCGTATTAACATGAACACGAGCACAAACTCACAATTATGTCGATATCGAGCATTTCATTGTTTTGGATTCAATCCAAACAACGTTTAAATTTTCATAATTATTGCTCTTGGCATTTCAGGTGAAGAGTACTTAAATAGCAGGAGAAAGGAAGAGAAAATTCAGAGGTGAAAAAATACCTTGGGATGAAACAAAAAAAGGAAACCGTTTTCTTCGTTACAAACTGGGATGTGATGATTCTCAAACTCTCCCCAAATGTGTGTGGATCATTATATAGTGTGTGAATCGTGTGTGTGTTCCGCCCACACTCATGACCTATTCATGTGTCAATTCTGATCACGAACACGAAATCCATCTGGTTCCTCCCTTTTTAATGCAAATCTGTAAAAGGAACACGGATGTTTTTTCCATCGACTGGAAAGACATCCTTAAAGACCTTGTAAATGGTATACTTAACAACTACCTATTTTAATTTGAGAAACAAAGGGCTGACATCAAGAAGAAACACAGACAAAGAGGAATCAGCAGGGGGTGGGTGAAGATGGGGCCTCTTGGACGAAGATCCAGGTTTTGGAATTTACACCCATTTTTGAGGCCAAATGCTCAGGTTGTGTAATTTGTGAAATATCAGTGAATCAGAGAAGTTTGTCAATACATTCTTCAAGCATTAGTCAGGTTTCCAGTAACCTGAAATTATTTTGTGTGTGATTCTGTATTCTATTGAGAAAACGGACACATCCATCGAGGGGAAGCGAAGAAAGATAATTATAAAAAAGCTTAAAAAAAAAAAAACATACAAGGCAAAAAAAATCTGCAAATGCAGCATGGATGTTAGCATTAAAATAGGCAAGGTCCATCCCAACATGTCTTTGATCACATCTATTGTTCTTTTCCTTTAATTCACTTTTCTGAACTTGCTCTCGACAAAGTTTTGAGTCAATCTGAATGTTGCACATCCTCAAAGTTTCCTTCTCACGACATCCTCATGTTGTGCTTGACAATGTAGTTGGAGGTGTTTCAAGAGTAAGAGTTGGAAGAGGAGACAGACATGTTTTTGTGCTTTCTTTGATACGTACTATGAATAGCTCGATTTACTTTTTTTTTTATTCACACTTTCATTTGGTTAAAAAAAAAGGATGTAGTTATGGACTCGATGTACTGCACATACGGAAGGTATAAAAACTTGTTCTATGGGTTATTTAAAGGTGACTGGTAAATGCAAATGTGAAATATCTGGTCGTCAGGTATTTCTGACAGATTGCTCACACCGTTTCCACACTCCGAGGATAAAGCATGCAACAAAGACAGTCATAGTTCCAGTTTTTCCACTCTTTTGATGTGACGAAACCCTTTTTGATGTATTTTTTTTTCCTCATTCAAGTTCTTGTTTGGTGAGAATTTTAGTTGGCACGTGTTTTTTTCTTTTTCTTATTTTATTTCCCCTCCGCCTATTGTGTTGAAAGGTGTCGCTTCGTACTTACGGCGTTTGCCTGTGTCTTTTACACAATTGGTTCACTTTCGGATTTGTCCTTTATGAAGATGTACTTTGACATTTACAATACAAACACAATTGTTATCCCCCCCCCCCCCCCCGGGAGGGAGAGAGCGGGATAGTGTAATCGTCTGGTTTCTTTGTCTGTCTGTCTGTTAGCAACTTTACGGAAAAACGGCTTTAGCAAACACTATCAAATTTAATCCACAGGTGGGCAATGAAACTTGGACGACCCCATTAACTTTTGGGTCCAATTGGATCAAAGGTCAAGGTCAAGGTCACGAAAAGATCAAAATCGTTTTTCGCTCATAACTTCATCAAAAATGATCTGATTTACTTCAAACTAAGCTTATAGTGAACCTTATTCTATTTTAGTCCATGGGCTGGGGCAGTTTCTGTGTGACTTTTATGTGCCCTAAGTTTCTCTTCATATTATTGAAGTAGACCATGTGGGACATCAAAAAAGTGAGGGTAGACATCTGGGAGCCTGGTCAGATTTGAGAAAATAACGTCACATTATCAAGCTTTTGCGTTCATGAGGCGACCAAAAATTTGGGGTATGGGAAACTAAAATGCTTATAACGCCACAACTGTAGATGATATAACTGCAAACTACCATTCAAAATATTTGTTTTTATTCACTCTACACGTGACAATATGTCATTATCTGATTATTATGCAAATTTGCTGTCCAGGTCAAAAGGTCATGGAAATCGGGGGTTGCTTAAAATCTGACCCACCGGAAGAAAAATGTGAGTTACAGGCTGCCTGTACTACTTGAGAATGTTTGCTGGCTGTCAGAGGTTGCCAAGACATATCTCTATCACATGATATCCATTGTATAAGAATTAACCCTTTTGTCACGAAAAGATCAACTTTGATAAATGGTGCTATTTCAGACATGTCAGAAATTCCAGTTTTTCCATCGTCTAAGTGTACATTATTCATACCATACAGGTTGGTGATTGTTTTGTTAACCTCTTTTAGATTATTGCTATACATACCAGCAGAAGACCCAGAGGAAATGACTTCTTGCTATTTCTGACAACGATGAACCATTTAACCCTTTTATTTCAGTTGTTTTAAAATAGGCAGATGATGAGTCCTCTATTTCTAGTCAGTTCTCATTATCTCCAGTCATTTGAGGCTTCTTTGGATTCCCACAACAGAGTAGTTCCACGTGGTTCTGTTAGAGGGCACTACCACTGATTCTAGTATTGACAGCTTGGTGGCAGCACTGTATAAGTGCATTTCCTCATGGGTGAAAGTGAAAGTAAAAATTGAATCGACATTACAATCTTCAATTTGACAGACAGTTCTCATGTTTTAACGCACAGACTACTTGTGGTAGGTGTTTTTATCTACAGAAAGGCTTAGACAAAATCAGTAGTATAATCAGCCTTCACTACACACCAGTGCACACATGCATACCCCATCAAGTACAGGAATGTAAACAGGCTCGCAAATGGTCGAGCAGTAACGCCGCCTGCCCAACGCAAGACTAACTAAACGTCTGTCCGATCTTCATTATCCCAATAGCATGTTTATCACCAGACAGCTTTCAGAGGGCTGAAAGTTGATTTATCCTGCCAAGATGTCAGATTATGTATGCCTTTCAGGTGTGTTATGACTATCAATAATGCTGCCATCACCCATGTTCATGAAATGCCCTTCTGGTTTGTTTCAGATGAGATGCAGAACACTGGTGTCAGCTTGGTTGGTGAAGCTGGTTGGAGACAGTGAATACCTTGATCTTGATAAATGCATCATTTGCAAATCTTTGAAAGAAAAAAACCTCACAAGCACTGAACAGAATTAACCCTTTTGTAATGAATACGTGAGGCTGCTGCAGAACGAAATGACCATGTTGCCAAAAGACTTCGCACCCTTGAAGATGAATTTGTCTATCATATGGACAATCTGTGTTACAAAGCTTACACTCACAAAAAAAATCGTTGGAAAATATCACTAAAGCTTCTGCCTCCACTTCTAGTGGCAGTGAAGAAGTCAGTCGTGAGGCATCATCACGCCGCTCTCACTCAAGCATCTCGCCGAGACCTGGACCTTCCAATGTACCGGACATGAGGGAGTTTCATGTGTCATCTGTGGAGACAAGAAGCATCATGGGGTGCATCAGAAATACCGCATATCAGAGTGCGACAGGGCCAGTAAATTCTTGGAGGCAACCGTAAGCTTTCAGGACGATGTTTACACTCGCACTTGTGACATACAAAGTGTTCGTGCAGTATTTGGTGCTGACTTATATTGCCACAATTTGTGTATTAAAAGTTATTTGCTGAACCATGAGTGTATATTTGAGAAAGGACAAACAGAAAAACCTGTGACTCACAAGCAACAAGCAGGGGAACAAGTAGTGAAGGACGTAGAGATTGGGATAAATCAAGGCTTTGGTTATGAACTAAGCTTTGTAAGAGACTGTGTGAACCGTGAAATTACATCATGTAAAAGAGTAACTAACAAGGAAGTAAATGGACTCTTACTTAATCACTTTGGAGATAGAATTATATTCTCTGTGCCTGAAGAGGCCAATAAGTCTGTGATGTTTTTTGGCAAAGATGTCAATCATAATTATCACCACAGCAAAACCCCACTCGAGAAGTTGCCACCTATAAGCCATGCCATAAAGGCCCATATTCTCAGGGCATATTATGCTACATATGTGATGACATCAATTCTCTCTGCAAATACGACTGAGCTGAATCCTCTCCTATACGATTTGAAGAGGAAGATGAACTTCTCCATCCAGATAAGGCCATCAGACCCATTCCCGAGGAATATGCTGTGCACTGTACTTGCTTGAAATGTGCGACAGAGAGATGTGCATGTCGAAAGAGTGACCTGCCTTGTTGCCAGTTCTGCAAGTGCCAAGGTATGGGAGATGAGAATGTTTGCTGTAAAAATCCAGCTGGTTGTATCTGAAACCGAACAGAACTCATATGTGACACTTACAGCTGCGTGGAAATGTACTCCTGGCATCTACATGTATTCCTTCTCCCATTATCAAATTGGCATGATTTGGAATAGTGACGACAGTCAGCAGTATACCTTAATTTGGATATAAACACCTAGACTATTACTAAAACTGAGCAAATTCAGCAGTTTATTTTTGCTGAATGGACTAAAGACGTTCCGAACCCCCCCCCCCCCTCTACAGGTGGTTGTGTGGTTGTTTTAGGACTTAGTGGGTTAACGACGTGGGAATATTGTAAGAAATCAGTAAATTAAGTGATATTTAGGCTTAAAGAAATAAGTAGTTGGTGATAGATCATATTCATACTGATGAAAATGTTTGATTACTTTATTTTGTGGCATGTGTCTTCCGCTGCAAAGGAAAATCAGCTTTTCTGAAATAGCACCATTTATCAAAGTTGATGTTTACGTTACAAAAGGGTTAATTCTTATACAATGCATATCATGTGATAGAGATATGTCTTGGCAACCTCTTAGAGCCAGCAAACATTCTCAAGTAGTACAGGCAGCCTGAAACTCACATTTTTCTTCTGGTGGGTCAGATTTTAAGCAACCCCCGATTTCCATGACCTTTTGACCTCTGGACAGCAAATTTGCATAATAATCAGATAATTACATATGTCACATGTAGAGTGAATAAAAACAAATATTTTGAATGGTAGTTTGCAGTTATATCATGAATGGTTGTGGCGTTATAAGCATTTATTTTCCCCTACCCCAAATTTTTGGTCGCCTCATGAACGAAAAAGCTTGACATTGTGACATCATTTTCTCAAATCCGACAGGGCTCCCACATGTCTACCCTCACTTTTTTGATGTTCCACATGGTCTACTTCAATAATAATTTGCTTTTTTGCACAGTCTCTGCAAAGATGACTCTATCATCTGTGAAATCAAGGTCAGAGATTTTGACATTCCCAAATGGGGCACCGCAGATTGAGCTCTCCGACATCTTCCCCAGAATCCAGTCCATACAAGTGCTGAAAAGTGTTAGGGACAGTACACACCCCTGAGGAACTCCAGCAACAACTGGAAATAAGTCGACATGGTATCACCACATCTCACAGCACTCCAGTACCAGAGTATAGTTCAGACATCAGATTGATCAGTTTTGGTGGCACCCACGCACACCAAGAATCCTCCAGAGGGCATCCCGATTCGCAGAATCGAACGCTTTGCAGACATCAACATCGGCTGCAAGCAGCCCCTGCCGAAACTCTTGTCTGTGTTCAGTGAAGACCCAAAGAGCAAGGATATGGTAAATCATTGACCTCTTTGGTGTGAAGCCTGACTGCTCTGGGCGCTGGTGCTCAAGCAGATGGTGGTGAACCGTCAAGAATTATCCGAGCAAAGACCTTTCCCTGCACGAAGAAGAGTGTCACCCTTCGGTAGTTGTTACAGTCCTGGCGATCACCCATCCCTTTCCAGAGAGGGATAACAAGGCCCCTCTTCCAGTCAGTGGGTATGATGCCTGTGTTCCATGCAGAGCACATAACTGCATGCAACGTCACGAGTGCAGCATTTCCACCAGCCTTGGGAAGTTCAGCATGGTTGCCACAGATCTCAGGAGCTTTCCCCTTTTCAAATGGTTCAAGGCACCTTGTGTTTCCACAAGCGAAGGGAGATAACAGTTGACAATCCGAGTGGTGTTTGTCTCTGGAGACCTTGGCTCTGGACACGTCAAAACAGTGTTTATGTCCGGATGGGAATTTGTCTCCGGACGTGAGTTTGTCTCCGGACACGTCTGGGCGGTGTTCGTCTCCGGACGTATCCGGGCGGTGGTCATCTCCGGACGGTGGTAGTCTCCGGACGCGTCCGGCGGTGATAGTGTCTGGAGGCGTCCGGGCGGTGTTCGTCTCCGGACGCGTCCGGGCGGTGTTCGTCTCCGGACGCGTCCGGGCGGTGTTCGACTCCGGACGCGTCCGGGCGGTGTTCGTCTCCGGACGCGTCCGGGCGGTGTTCGTCTCCGGACGCGTCCGGGCGGTGTTCGTCTCCGGACGCGTCCGGGCGGTGTTCGTCTCCGGACGCGTCCGGGCGGTGTTCGTCTCCGGACGCGTCCGGGCGGTGTTCGTCTCCGGACGCGTCCGGGCGGTGTTCGTCTCCGGACGCGTCCGGGCGGTGTTCGTCTCCGGACGCGTCCGGGCGGTGTTCGACTCCGGACGCGTCCGGGCGGTGTTCGACTCAGGACGCGTCCGGGCGGTGTTCGACTCAGGACGCGTCCGGGCGGTGTTCGACTCAGGACGCGTCCGGGCGGTGATCGACTCAGGACGCGTCCGGGCGGTGTTCGACTCAGGACGCGTCCGGGCGGTGTTCGACTCAGGACGCGTCCGGGCGGTGTTCGACTCAGGACGCGTCCGGGCGGTGTTCGACTCAGGACTCGTCCGGGCGGTGTTCGACTCAGGACTCGTCCGGGTGGTGTTCGTCTCCGGACGCGTCCGGGCGGTGTTCGACTCCGGACGCGTCCGGGCGGTGTTCGTCTCCGGACGCGTCCGGGCGGTGTTCGTCTCCGGACGCGTCCGGGCGGTGTTCGTCTCCGGACGCGTCCGGCGGTGATAGTGTCCGGAGGCGTCCGGGCGGTGTTCGTCTCCGGACGCGTCCGGGCGGTGTTCGTCTCCGGACGCGTCCGGGCGGTGTTCGACTCCGGACGCGTCCGGGCGGTGTTCGTCTCCGGACGCGTCCGGGCGGTGTTCGTCTCCGGACGCGTCCGGGCGGTGTTCGTCTCCGGACGCGTCCGGGCGGTGTTCGTCTCCGGACGCGTCCGGGCGGTGTTCGTCTACGGACGCGTCCGGGCGGTGTTCGTCTCCGGACGCGTCCGGGCGGTGTTCGTCTCCGGACGCGTCCGGGCGGTGTTCGTCTCCGGACGCGTCCGGGCGGTGTTCGTCTCCGGACGCGTCCGGGCGGTGTTCGTCTCCGGACGTATCCGGGCGGTGGTCATCTCCGGACGGTGGTAGTCTCCGGACGCGTCCGGCGGTGATAGTGTCTGGAGGCGTCCGGGCGGTGTTCGTCTCCGGACGCGTCCGGGCGGTGTTCGTCTCCGGACGCGTCCGGGCGGTGTTCGACTCCGGACGCGTCCGGGCGGTGTTCGACTCAGGACGCGTCCGGGCGGTGTTCGACTCAGGACGCGTCCGGGCGGTGTTCGACTCAGGACGCGTCCGGGCGGTGTTCGACTCAGGACGCGTCCGGGCGATGTTCGACTCAGGACGCGTCCGGGCGATGTTCGACTCAGGACGCGTCCGGGCGGTGTTCGACTCCGGGACGCGTCCGGGCGGTGTTCGACTCCGGGACGCGTCCGGGCGGTGTTCGACTCTGGGACGCGTCCGGGCGGTGTTCGACTCCGGGACGCGTCCGGGCGGTGTTCGACTCCGGGACGCGTCCGGGCGGTGTTCGACTCCGGGACGCGTCCGGGCGGTGTTCGACTCCGGACGCGTCCGGGCGGTGTTCGACTCAGGACGCGTCCGGGCGGTGTTCGACTCAGGACGCGTCCGGGCGGTGTTCGACTCAGGACGCGTCCGGGCGATGTTCGACTCAGGACGCGTCCGGGCGATGTTCGACTCAGGACGCGTCCGGGCGATGTTCGACTCAGGACGCGTCCGGGCGATGTTCGACTCAGGACGCGTCCGGGCGATGTTCGACTCAGGACGCGTCCGGGCGATGTTCGACTCAGGACGCGTCCGGGCGATGTTCGACTCAGGACGCGTCCGGGCGATGTTCGACTCAGGACGCGTCCGGGCGATGTTCGACTCAGGACGCGTCCGGGCGATGTTCGACTCCGGGACGCGTCCGGGCGATGTTCGACTCAGGACGCGTCCGGGCGATGTGCGACTCAGGACGCGTCCGGGCTATGTTCGACTCAGGACGCGTCCGGGCGATGTTCGACTCAGGACGCGTCCGGGCGATGTTCGACTCAGGACGCGTCCGGGCGATGTTCGACTCAGGACGCGTCCGGGCGATGTTCGACTCAGGACGCGTCCGGGCGATGTTCGACTCAGGACGCGTCCGGGCGATGTTCGACTCAGGACGCGTCCGGGCGATGTTCGACTCCGGGACGCGTCCGGGCGATGTTCGACTCAGGATGCGTCCGGGCGATGTGCGACTCAGGACGCGTCCGGGCGATGTTCGACTCCGGGACGCGTCCGGGCGATGTTCGACTCAGGACGCGTCCGGGCGATGTGCGACTCAGGACACGTCCGGGTGGTGTTCGTCTCCAGACGCATCTGGGTAATGTTTATGTCCGGATGGGAGTTTTTCTCCAGACGTGTCTGAATGGGAGCTTGTTTCAGGTCATGTCTGAGCGGTGTTTGTCTCCAGAGAGCTTGGCTCTGGACACGTCCGAGCGGTGTTTATATCAGGATGGGAATTTGTTTCGGGACATGCCCGGACAGGAGTTTATCTCCAGACGCGTCCGGGCGGTGTTCGTCTCCGGATGTGTCATGATGGGAATTTATCTCTGGAAGTGTCTCAGTGGTGTTTGTCTCCGAACCTGCCCAAGCGGTGTTCATGCCCGGACGGGAGTTTGTCTCCGGAGAGCTAGGCTCCGGATGCGTCCGGGCGGTGTTTATAGGATGACCAGTAGAAAATGGATTTCAGACATTATTTTGTTTCCATCTTCAGTTATTCTCTGCACAATCATTTTGATGAGACAGTGTGAATCGTAATTAATGTTCCACCGCACGTCTGCCTTCCCTTCCCTCACACTGTCTTCCATTCCCACACCCCTCCTCGTTGCCCTTCCCTCCTTTCCAATCTCTCCCACCCCTCTCTCTCTCTTCTGCCCTCTTTTTCTCTCCCCCCCACCTCCTCCTTTAGTATTCCCGTCAGCAAAGCGACGAGTGGTATTTGCTAGACCTTGAATAAAACAGCTATGTATTGTGAAGCTACAGAAATGTTGATTTTTATATCAAGGTCATACACAATTCCAATTGAATTTTTTTTTATCAAGAAGGGTGGATAATTTTTATGAGAATCGAACGTTGGGGATATGATATTGTTGCGGTTCTGCAAAACCGCATGCTTCAAAAGCAATGGCAACCAACATACAGTGATCCCCACGCAGTTATTTCATTAGTGTTCACGCAGTGAGACCTTCCCTTCATGTCTCGTGGGTTTACGAGACGAACTGCATTGCATGGGTTACCGAACTATATCTCTGTCTTCCATTCTGATTTCCATTTCAACCCTTTCCTTTTATCCATGGTGCAAATGAAATCAAGCAAGCAAGCACACACACAATATGAATAACAGCACCAAGCAGCCACCTGTGAAACACTCACAACATGAACAAACTCGCTGCCCGGCACGCACGTGGCACGCCCTTTCTTTCAAATCTGCGCGTCAATTTATAACGGCGTTTCACTTTGCTCAACCTTCGCTCACCAAAAACTCACCACCTCGACCACCATCATCTCCCGCACACGGGAAAAATCATCCCGTGCCTCCTCGCAACTCCGCAACGATACAATTCGCCACCAAACAGAGGCGTGCTGCACGGCCCAGGCCACTCGGACCACGTGATGCAGGGACAAGACAAGCATGTTAACAGCATCAACCGCATCTCACCGGAGATGCCCTGAATGGGCACGTGGGACCAACACGAGCCTCGTCCAGTCACCAGAACACGGCGGGATGTGCGGCGAAGGAAGGGGGTCCCGGGGAGGGGTGGGAGTTCAGTGCAGGGCCTTGTGGCGCCGGATGTGCGAATGAGACCGCTTCCAGCCCGAGGAGCCTGGCAGGGTGGGGCGATGTCCGCCGTGGGCCAGGAGGGAAGCGCGATCCGGGTCACGGTGTGTCGCTTTGGGTCGTTATGCAACACTTCGCCCGGGACTTATAAAAGGCGAATCGCGAAGCCGTCCGCCCTCTTTTCGCCCTCCCTCGCCTTAGTCTTCACTAATTTGCCTCACCCCCTCTTTTGTCTCACTGCTCCGCCCTCGCTTCACTGCTTCTCGTTGTCTACCATTGCTGAATCTACTCAGGGTTGGTGTGTGACAAACGTTCTTCTGGGACCAGTGCAGAGCACACGTTTCCACAAGCCCGGCAAAGTGAATAAGCAGGAGATAACGTGCCGACTCTTGAGGTGGGATCGCTCAAGCGGAGCGTCCCATGGAGGTACACGCTACACTCACAGACCTATGCACGACTCGGCTCGGAATCCTTCACCTCACGCATCTTCTTCTTCCTCTCTCTCTCTCTCTCTCTCTCTCTCTCTCTCTCTCTCTCTCTCTCTCTCTCTCTCTCTCTCTCTCCCCCCCCCCTCCCCCCTCACTCTCTCTTTTTTTCTTTCCCTCTATCTCGTCCCCTCTGGACGCACAAAAGAGCATCCATTACAGATTTGCAATCACAGTTTCCTCTGGCATGACACCGCACCCCACATATTGCACCACACCACACCTCCCACTCCCACACCTTAGACACCAATATTTCTCCCTCCTATCTCCCCCAAAGCGTACTATGTTGCGTTGGTCAGCCGACCGCACCAGGTATTGCAAGGCCGTTAATTCTCATCTGCTCTCTTTCTTTCTGGCTATCAAATCTTCCTCGGGTTTGTGTGTGTGTATGTATGTGATGGAGCCTGTTGTAGCATAAGTTACGATTGTAGAAGTGAGAATGGGATAAGTCTGCTGTGTCTGCTTTTGTAAATTGCTTGCCTTTTGTTGCACCCCACAAATTCCTTGCTATCCCTGCTACACATAATAATAAACCCATTCACTGTGCCACATACCTTTCCTCACATTATTGTAAACTAGTATGTGCCCGTACGTGCGTGGCCGTATGTGCGTGGCTGTACGTGCAAAAAATAAATAAATAAATAAATAAATCACACAGACACAGAGTTAATTAAAATCCAGATTTAAATCAAGTTTACCTCCCTGTCTTTGCTCGCCATGACATTCGCTGCCATTGACCATTGCCACTCCTACGCCATAGTAACTAAGGCGCCCTTTCCCCCATCGGCCACGCCTACGCAGCAACGTGTCCTGTCATTGGTTTGGTAAATAAATGGCCATAACTTGGGAAGCACATCTCCGATTAATATCAAACCTTGAAAAGGCACATTCTCAGGTCCCCAGAAATATAGCTGGCAAGTTTCAATTAGACCGGACCAGTGGTTGTCGAGAAACAGCAGTCAAACACACACACACACACACACACACACACACACACACACACACACACACACACACACACACACACACACACACACACACAGCTGGAATTTTAGATAGATAGATAGATAGATAGATAGATAGATAGATAGATAGATAGATAAATGCTTTGTATAGAAATGTTCCCAGCTCGTTTTTGTATTTTCCTTCATTGGTTCAGCATGGATAGTATCCTAGCTTAGTCCGGATGTTATCCCCCAAAGATTTGTTTTTCTAGCCGGTACGTCCTTGGGCAGTTACGCTCGGCTGCATCTGATCTGGTAATTTGATCCCGTTTGAACAAGGCGTACCGAGGGCGTGTCCCCCGATAATTAGATCACGTAACCATTCGGTAACCGGTATCCATTAGACGGATGACCCGAAGTCACATGGTCGAGTTATTGGCGTTCACAGTCGATTAGCAACTTGCCGTGTCACGGAGTTATCTGTGTGCGAGTGTTTGCGATTCCGGAGAGTCTGGTGGGAACCCAAGGTAGTTTCCTCCCTCTTGGTCTTCTCGCCCCAACCCCGGGTCTGCAACAATAATTTAGGGTATCATTGGTCATATAAAATAAACCTACAAGACATGCAATAATTAAATCAGTCTCAGAAAAAAGAACATTATCCAGTTGGTGGAAATAATGAGATATGTGGAAGCACCATTCGCAAACAACAAATTAAATAATTTAATAAAGCTAAAATCAATAACAGTTTCACCATCGTGTATGACTGTATGTGATGAAAACACAAAGAATGGGTTTCTACATAGTAAGTAAGAGAATACAAACTGATTTAACAACAGGAATATGGGGAGGTATTACCTGTCATCATATCTCATATTTCTGAGACATAAATGACAGCAAAAAAGCCTTCAAGAAAATCATCTTTACGGTGTTTAAGCACACCTCCAAGAAAAGGGAATTCGGTATTTTAATAAATACAAGTCTGGAGACGGCGATGGTTCGCGAGCAATGTACACGGTAGTAGTGTCTAACTGAAACGTGTATTCTTGAATCTGAGAACGTAATGCATTATACCCTGCCGAACACATCACAATTTCACCATGCAAGTTTGCATATTCATATCGTGAGGTATAACCCAACCAACCTACGGTGGGTTCGATTTTACCGAATCATCATATGTGTTGGCCTATTGGGTTAAATGAAAGAATATATTACTGAACTGCAATATTTTGCACATTAAAAACATCTAAATTTAATTTTCAACTTTCAATCGGGAAGAATTGAACAACTTCAACAATTAAAGATCAATGTACATAAAAGTTTCATGAACAAGTGATCGGGTAACTGATTAGATGTCACATCCCAAAATTCGTTCACCCGAGTCGAGAAGACATGTCAAGTATATTTCTCAAAAAAATAATGCAGCAGGCTTAGGCGACACAGGCGTCTTTGAATAAATCGTAATCGGTGATTGTGACGCCATTTATGAGGACATATAATTCGGAAATATCGTTTGCACGAGAAAATGGAAAATATGACCTGCAATCACAGATGGAGCTTACAATAAAATGTACCGAATTGTTGCACGCATCTAAACTGTTTTTATGTCACAAGCTTAAGACTCCTTTTGGCACACATCGGACAGGGGTGGCGACTGTAAAATTACAGATGCGATTATACATGACGTGATCCACGTTGAGATCGTGTGCAAAGGGCATAAATTTTTCCGGCGTTGCTCTGACCACAAGGGCGGGGTTGGGTCCGATGTGGCGGCGGAAATGGGTAGTTTGGGTATCGGAAGATACCCACACCACTTATAAACTTAAAACACAACCGTTTTAACTAGCGTTGACATCCATATCAAGAAGTCCAATTGCATTCTTCGAAAATCGTAGGCTGATCGCACAATGGTCAGAATACAAATTTTTATACGCATCAGTGGTAAACTGATGGGGAAAATGTTGTCGAATTAGAATATGGTCTGGGGAGCTTTCATATCGGGTGTAGGTATGCAAGACAGACTTCACGTCAATGTCCTGACAGAATCGTTCAAGTTGACGGATACCGCGGGGGGTTGATGAATCTATATTGAAGTCGCCCATCACAATCTCGTCGTTGTTGAGTTGGCTTAGAATAAATTTCAGACCTCTCGTGACATGCGATGGGTGAATGTCGACGAATGTTTCTGGTACGTTTTCAATTTCACATCGAATCAATTGAGTCCTGTTTTTCCTATCAATGTCGGATTCCACATTGGCCATTAGCGGTTTCGTTCGGTCGTTGGTGAATAGCATAATACCCATACTATGTGCTTCAAAATCAAGGCGACTGATTGTTTCGAAACCATCAAGTATGACTGAATCTGGGTCAACACTGTCAGACAGTTTTGTTTCGGCGATACAAATCACATCAGCGGTCATCAAACTATTGTCACATTTCATATCAGCTATATGTTCAGCGTGAAGTAACCCATTGATATTTAAGCACACGATCTTACCATCTTCACGTTCTTCGGAGTCATCATCATATGCGAAAACTTGGTCGGGAAGAAATTTCTTACATAATTTGTGTGTGTTGGTGGGTTTCGATAAGTGGAGCAGCTCCCTCTCAACAGGTTTGGACAGCGTGATCAGGGATGTATCGAATGCTTTCAGATAAAGGTTAGTCAGTCTCTTGACGCACGTTACAGCGACATAACAGCAACCTGGTTGTACATTGCTCGGTTTACCCTTCGCATTGGTGAAATCAACGATCACTTCATTTTGGGTCATTCCTTGGCTTTTGTGACGAGTGATAGCGAATGCAAGTATTAGAGGAAACTGTCGACGCGTCACATTCACGTTATTACTCTTAGCGACCGTGAATGTAGCATTCCTTCTCACAATCGGCACAGCACCTTTTACGCCTTTGTAACCATATTATTTACGTCTCCGAGCTGCTACTTTAGCTCCGACATTGTCCGCAAATTTGACCCCTATTATTTCTACCTTCTCCTGCTTAGGCGAATATATTGAACTAAAGGAACCCCACTCGACTCCATATCCTCGTGCACCATTGTTGAGCCCATCTGGTTTATTCACATTCATAGTAAGCATTACAGGACAATCAACCTTCACTTCAAGTTGAAAGAGTAAATTGCCAGTCTTCGTATAGTTACCGTGTAATTTCTTAGAAGGAATCTTACCGTCATCTTTTTCAGGGTGTGTCACAGTGAATACTTCAGATGGACCTTGGATCAATTTTAGTTTCTCATAATTAATTTTTTCACGTTTTTCATTGCTATAAACAATTATTGCTAAATCGCCGGTTTTGTTGGCTTCGTTGTTATATTCGTTTGGACATGGTATAAGCCGTTCTTTCAAATGGTCAATATCCAAGTCTGACATCGTATTTGCACTAATTTTATCACACATAGTTGAGAAATCAGGATCTTCTAAAGAACGCATCTTCTCTGTCAACTCGTACTGTTTGAAATATATCTTCCAATTGTGTGGGGTGGTGAAACTCACCTTTCCCTTCTGGACATATCTCTCATAGATGGCAGAATCTAGGACTGGAGGAAGTTGAAGAAAATCTCCACAACATATCACCGGTAAGCCACCAAATGGTTTGTCCTTTTCGAATAGTCGTTGGCATTATGTATGGATATTATGGAACTTCTTAGCACCGACCATCGATATTTCATCAATGAGTAGACACTTTACTTGATCATGTTTATACGACAATGTTGCTAACGAGGAATATTGTTGAATATTCTCAGTATTTTGGCCAGGCATTAATTCCAAACCGGCCTCTATAGTCTGACCATCAATGATATGAGCAGTAGTGGCCATGGGCGCCAAGATGAGAACTGAAGGTTTGTCAAGATTATCACCAGATTTCATTAGAAGAAATTTCGCTACTTCGATCAGTGTCTTCAATAGAAAGCTTTTTCCTGTACCAGCTCTCCCAGCTCTGTAAAGATTAAATTGTTCACCCGATGCGAAGCGTTCGATTACATCGTCTGTAATACATCTCCAATCTGGATTTAATTTATGAATCATCGCACACACAAGTTGTCTCTCTGGGACATTTATTTCTTCGTTGCCAGAGATTTTCTTTTTGGATAGTTGTAAGAAATGATGAAGATCAACTTTTGACGTAGTCTCATCTTTTGAAGATGGCAAATCTAAATCTGATTTGTCGTCATTTTCTCCATCGGAATTATCATCATTGTTTTCAAAATCATCCATATGTTTCTGAATACGTTCAAGGACATCTCTATTTTTCTCGAACTTGCTGCGAATATTGTCAATATGGACTTCTTTGTCCTTGAAAAGTTCTTCGATGGATTTGTTTGGGTGAGCGTGAATTTCCAGGGTCTCGTTGCGAAATGGGGTGAACAATAATAGTAAACCTCTCATCCTTTCGGTCTCTCTAAATCGATCAATACGATATCGAACGACACACTGCCTACGTCGTTTACGTATACGTCCTAGTTTTTTGTCCTTCAACCACATGGTTGGGCCAATATGACCGGATTGTCTGTCATCTGGTATAGTTTCCAATTCTTCGACGACTTTATCTGATTTTGATCCGTGGACGTGATCATAATCCCGAGCGAATTCTGCTTATGTCAGTTTGTTGAAACAGTCCAGACGGTTTACATAGTAATCGGAAATACTATTGAAGAACGGGTTATCATCATCTTCCATGTCAGCAATGTTCGGTCTTAGGAGACCATCCCTGTTTTTAGGTTCATTCACATTGATGAATTTGTTCGTGTGTGTACTAAAACACATTGGAAGACCTAACATTCTATATAAACCTTCTGGTCTCGAGAATTATCTACCGTTGTCTGGAGCTCTTCCTTGTGCCTTCAATTTTTCATCAGGGGCCATGCCATACTTTTTCGCCTCTTCGTCAATTTGTTTCAAGAGTCTGCTGAGACCACTTTCACCCTTTATAAGAAAGCCAAGTATGTAAGCCACACATGCATACTCATCGAGGATAAAAGACATGTCCATATTAGCACGATGGATACCAAGAATGCGTGAGTTATAATTGTTGGTAAATATATCTTTACACTCTCGTTTGAGAAATACTTCAGATCCACCGCCTTTCATCCCAACATACGTACTCATAGCACGGTAATAGTCTTCTTCACTGAGACCTACTGCTTCCAGGAATTGGTCAAATGTAAGTTCGAATGAAGCGTTTCGTTCAGCGGTTTCTTGACCTTGCTTTTCAACGTGGCATTGTTGTATTAGATATTTTCTTATTTTCTGACAATCGGATTTCATTTTGTTCAACTGATTTCCACTTGCTTCTGGCGTTCGCACAATCATAGTTTTAGCCGAACTTGGAATGGGGAGCGCTTCCACCAGCACGTGCACACGCATGCAAATGGCGCAGTCACTTCTCTCGTGGCAGTGCAGACGTCCACCAGGCAATCCGCAAGCAGCTTTTCCACATGAACGCTCAAAATGTGCCAGCCTTCCTCTTTCCAAAGGTGCCACCTGCCTCGTGCGTTCCTCACACCGACCTCGTGTGTGTACTCTGCTGATCTCCCGTTATATCCAGACGGAAGCCTTCCACAATCCACACGTGTGCAAGTCTGCCTGCCCTCGACCACGATCACACAGATCTCCCGTCCTATAAAGTAGGAACCTCTCACGCCCTCTCCAATGTGCTAGCCTCTCCCTCTGTGCTCTATTTCCTCCGCCCTCTATATCCTCCACCCCTGGGGCGTGGCCTGCTCACCCCCAAACCCAGGAAGGCCGGGCTTCTCTTGTTTGTTGTGGTTTCAGGGACGCGTTTCCCAGCTTTACTGCCTGGCTTGAAATATAAAAACATAGGGAAAATCACAGAGGGCAATCACGTACTGGGGAACATATTTTCACTCCCTAAACTAATTAACACCGCACCACCCCTCGTGTGGTGACACGTAACACTTAAGCTCACAGATTCCCTAACTTAGTTACATCGAGTTGCTTTCTACTCGTCCACGGACCAAGCAACTCTACACAATGCTAAACTCTCCATTAAATTCTTCCATCTACCCCCACAACCGTAACAATAAAAAGCACAATATCTCAAAAAGTTGTGGATGGATTCAGACGAAACTAGGAGGCCTTGCTCGAAGGGTGTGGCGGAGGACACGTTGGGTGTGTGACAAGGAAGAACTGATTCAATTTTGGTGAAGATCTGAATCCA
The DNA here is from genome assembly GCF_056783735.1 of Eptatretus burgeri. Lineage (NCBI taxonomy): Eukaryota > Metazoa > Chordata > Myxini > Myxiniformes > Myxinidae > Eptatretus > Eptatretus burgeri. The sequence goes on along the minus strand of NC_140977.1, from coordinate 39,649,377 downwards.
GATCTGGATACCAGAATTAAAAAAAAACTTTTAAAGTGATTATTCAGTCAGTACTCCATTTTTCCACTGACTGCGGGTGAATCAAACAGAATACCAGATACTACATTGGTGTCATCAGAAGGAACCCGAAGAACTAAAGAGCAAAGATGGAGTCATCAGTAGGAACCTGGATAGGATTCGGGTTTCAGCTGCTATTCCACAACCCTCAAACCCATTGGAGTAGAAATGAACTTGATTTCCACTCAGGATCAGCATATAAAGGAGAATCTTTAATACGTTAGCAACATGCATACATACAGGAGAAATATCTATCAATGAAACTCTCAAATTAATGGCTTAATCCAAGCCTCGTATATCCAAGCAGTGATGAGTGGGGGAAATGATTGAACAAGCAAGATAAAATAGAAATAGCCTTTCATCTGGGAAGGAGTAACTTTTCTCAAAGCTTAAAGTCAAAAGAACTGCTTTCTGCCACTAGAAAGGAGTGGAACAGAGTCAAAATAATGTTGGTTCCAGTAGGCAAGGATAATTATGTTTACACTGGAATCCTCTCAACTGCACCATTTCACCTAAGTTCAATTAAAATTTTGTGAGTGAGTGACATTGTCTTTATTCATTCACACAAATTACAAATGCTTAAAGAGGAAATCAAGTTCAACACATCTCTTCCTTTTTGAGACTGGTATTGAAAAGGAGGAGCAAATTGGTTTCGTGTTTATGATCAGAAGTGACGGAGGAATAGGTCGTGAATGTGGGTGGAACTCACACGATTTACACACTGTATTATGGTATGCACACTTTTGGGGAGAGTTTAAAAGAGTTCGAGAATCATCACATTCCAGCTTACAACGAAGAAAAAGGCTTCCTTTTTGTTTCATCCCAAGGTATTTTTTCACCTCTGTGTTTTCTATTCCTTTCTCCTACTATTTAATCGCTCTTTGTCTGAAATTCCAAGAGCATTAACTTTGAGAATTTAAACTTTGTTTGGATGGAATGAAAAACAATGAAGTGCTCAACATCGACCAACATTTGTGTGTAGCAGCAGGATGATTGTGAATTTGTGCTCTTGTTCATGTTGATACGAACGAGTTTGAAATTCGTTTTGCGAGTGTGACACACAATATAGGTGTGTGTCACAGTTATAGGTCACAGTATATAAAACTCACAGAATTGTCACAGTCCTTATTGCAGTTATAGTTGCAGAAAGCTTACAAATTGAGTTTGTATATATTCAATTTTACAAACAAGACTTACAATTTTATATCACACAAGTGTGGTGTGCGATTTTACAGGTGAGATTCATGTGATTCTCCCCCCTCATACCCTTTCCCAATTTCTCAATTCCCAGAGTCAATAAACTGCATAGCGCTTTAAAACAAAGCCAAACAGGTGTTTAAGTCGAAAAAGTCGGAAAAACATGCTTGGGTGTGGCAGCTGTTGAGCGCTTCAAACCAAACCAAATAAGTGTTTTACGATAAAATATAAGACAGTCAAAAGGGGTATAACAGCATGCCGTGCTGAGGGTGCGGCTGTTGTTTAAACCAAAGCAAGTCAGCAAAGCAGTTTTTCTATCTTTCTCAAGATATTCACACCACATCATGATAAAAGTTTATATGTAATATGCATGTTTTTTTGTTTTTTTAATATCAAATTGCCAAAAGCATTAAAAAGACAATTCCTCTTCTTCACATTTGAACGTCACCAATCTTTATGAAATGGTTACATGATAATATCTAGTTCAACGAAGTGTAATCTGATCGAGTTGTGGAGTTTCTCTGCTGTTCTCACCCAATGACACTCTCCAAGATTGAACTATATTGCATACACATAGAAGAGAAGTTGAGTGTGGGCTATGTTTTTCATAACATAGTGTGGGCATAACAATAACAGGGAAAATTCTTCAGAAACCCTAATGTTTATGAAAAAAAATCTATATAGTATATTGGTAAAATCAGAAACTACACAAACAATTTCGATGAAACTTGACCACAACCTTCATCACCCATGGTGTACCAAAGTTTGCTAATGCCATAAAAAAATTCCAAGTCGATGGGGGTCTGGGGGGGGGGTTGCCCCCAATATAGGTATTTGCTTTCTTCTCCGAAACTACACACATAATTTCAATGAAACTTGACCACTCTATGAAGGTGTAAGGGGGGTTTGCCCTCCAAAATATGTATTTTCTTTTTTCTCCAAAATGACACACAATTTCAATGAAACGACCACAAACTTCATCACCCGTGATGTACTAAAGTTTGTTCATGACATTACAAAAATTGGGGTCTCAGGGATTCTACGTGGGGGTTGCCCCCCAAAATATGTATTTGCTTTCTTTTTTGAAACCACACACATAATTCCAATGAAACTTGACCACAATCTTTATCACTCATGATGAACCAAAGTTTGTTCATGGCATGAAAAGAAAATCCAGAGGTATTTACTTTCTTCTCCATTATATATTTTGAGGGTCATCCATTCCTACCAGTTGTTCCCTGGTTATCTTATCCAGCCACTACCAGGTGAGCACCCAGAGGTATTTCCCCTATTTTTTTTTAATGCCATGAACAAACTGGTACATCCACGGTGATGAACGTTGTGGTAAAGTTTCATCGAAATCGTATGTGTAGTTTCAGAGAAGAAGTTGAAAGTATTTGTGGATGTACGATGCGCGACAGACTATGCACCATCCCATAAGTTCCCTGGAACTTCGTTCCAGGTGAGCTAAAAATCCCATCCACACCTACATCACCATAAATGCAATAAGTAACCTGGTCCCAAACAGTATCCTGGGCACTAACCCCCACCCATGGAGGACACAGATAAATTACTT
>NC_140977.1:39556547-39636547 GCF_056783735.1 Eptatretus burgeri | reverse complement strand
TTCCAGGAACTTATCCCCCATGAATAGCGGTGTCCGACAGTACACAAATGGTTAGCTTATTCACCTTAGATGTTGCAATATCATTTGGGGGATATTTCATCATCGTGTTGGGGTAACTTTAGTTTTTCTCAAAGTTCTCCTCTGTCCCTCCATCCATCTCAAAGTTCTCCTCTGTCCCTCCATCCATCTCAAAGTTCTCCTCTGTCCCGCCATCCATGATCCATCTCAAAGTTCTCCTCTGTCCCGCCATCCAGGATCCACCCCAAGCAACTAATATTTTCGATATCAAGGAATGTTGGTCTTGATAATGAATATAGTGTTGCATTTGTATTGTGTGGGGGGGGGGGGGGTTGATACAACCTTAGAACAGATAAAAGTATGGAGTAGTATGGTCTGTGTATGATTAGTTAGCACACCTCAATTTGATTAAGTAGGGAAACGTAGTTTAACAATTGTCTGTTTAAATATGCACCACACGGAGGGCGGTGCATTGTCATAAATAGTTAGGGTTTAAGGTAAGGAATAGTGTCCCACCCGCTGAGGTGACGAGGTGAAGCCCAAGGGAAGAGAGAGGACAGAGCTTGTCGTTGCCTTCCGAGGGGCGGAGCCATGGATCGCCTTCGGAAGGGTGGGGTTTTGGGTGCCTCCAAATGGGCGGAGTTCGTCTTTCCTGAGAGGAGGAGTTATGGGCGCCTCTGAAGGGGCGGAATTAGTCTTTCCGGAGAGGCGGAGTTTTTGTTGCCCCGAGAGGGCGGAGTTTTGGGACCTCTTATAAGAGCCAGGAGAGTGAGAGTCGTTTCTGAGGAGAGTGGGAGTCGTCTCTGAGAGTGGAAGTCTTCTCTGAGCAGAGTGAAGTCGTCCCTGAGGAGAGTGGGAGTCGTCCCTGAGGAGAGTGGGAGTCGTCCCTGAGGAGAGTGGGAGTCGTCCCTGAGGAGAGTGGGAGTCGTCCCTGAGGAGAGTGGGAGTCGTCCCTGAGGAGAGTGGGAGTCGTCCCTGAGGAGAGTGGGAGTCGTCCCTGAGGAGAGTGGGAGTCGTCCCTGAGGAGAGTGGGAGTCGTCTCTGAGGAGAGTGGGAGTCGTCTCTGAGAGTGGGAGTCGTCTCTGAGAGTGGGAGTCGTCCCTGAGGAGAGTGGGAGTCGTCCCTGAGGAGAGTGGGAGTCGTCTCTGAGAGTGGAAGTTTTCTCTGAGCAGAGTGGGAGTCGTCCCTGAGGAGAGTGGGAGTCGTCCCTGAGGAGAGTGGGAGTCGTCCCTGAGGAGAGTGGGAGTCGTCCCTGAGGAGAGTGGGAGTCGTCCCTGAGGAGAGTGGGAGTCGTCCCTGAGGAGAGTGGGAGTCGTCCCTGAGGAGAGTGGGAGTCGTCCCTGAGGAGAGTGGGAGTCGTCCCTGAGGAGAGTGGGAGTCGTCTCTGAGGAGAGTGGGAGTCGTCTCTGAGAGTGGAAGTCTTCTCTGAGCAGAGTGGAGTCATCCCTGAGGAGAGTGGGAGTCGTCCCTGAGTAGAGTGGGAGTCGTCCCTGAGGAGAGTGGGAGTCGTCCCTGAGGAGAGTGGGAGTCGTCCCTGAGGAGAGTGGGAGTCGTCTCTGAGAGTGGAAGTCTTCTCTGAGCAGAGTGGAGTCATCCCTGAGGAGAGTGGGAGTCGTCCCTGAGTAGAGTGGGAGTCGTCCCTGAGGAGAGTGGGAATCGTCCCTGAGGAGAGTGGGAGTCGTCCCTGAGGAGAGTGGGAGTCGTCTCTGAGGAGAGTGGGAGTCGTCCCTGAGGAGAGTGGGAGTCGTCCCTGAGGAGAGTGGGAGTCGTCTCTGAGGAGAGTTTGCATCGTCTCTGAGGAGAGTGGGAGTCGTCCCTGAGGAGAGTGGGAGTCGTCTCTGAGGAGAGTTTGCATCGTCTCTGAGGAGAGTGGGAGTCGTCTCTCAGTAGAGATGGATGGAAGTGAATCAAGGAGATGGAGAATTGGGTTTGGTGCCAAGAGAGGAAGAGATTGTGTGCTGAGGAGAAACGGTTGCTCTATCCGTGGTGCCTGCCTGCCTTTTCGTGTTCCTGCTTTTACCCTGTGCCGGCTTCATCGTCCCTAGTTGCTGCTCGTGTGCCTTCGTCGCCCTGCCTGGGTGTTTCATCCCCTGCCTCATCGCCTGTTCATCTCTCCAGCCTGTGGACCTGCTCCCTCATCTGGGTTTTCTCGTTCCCCATCCCTGTCTGTGCTTGAATCTGGTGTGGGGTGCCATAGGTTTCGTCTCATTGTATATAATTATTTATTATCGATTCCGCGTTCCTATTTTCTTCCCCAACGTGCCATTGTACTCTGTGGTGATTGTACCATCCCCTGGTTCTTTTTATTTATTTGTTTGGGAAATAAAACCCTTTAAATCAGAGCTAAGAGCGAGAAAGCCTGGTGTTGGCGTAGTGGTTAGGGCAGCGGCTTGGGATCCAAAAGGTCCTGAGTTCAAGCCCCGTTGGCCGCTTGAATTAATACACACCAGGAGGTTGACTCAGCCTGTCATCCTTCCGAGGTCGGCGAAGTGAGTACCAGTGTACTGGGCCGGTGTATGCCCCGCTTAGAATAGGTGTACCATATCCCTGTGTCGTAAGAGGCGACCAGGGTTACGTCAGGAAGGGCATCCGGCGTAAAACCTGTGCCAAATCATTATGCGGTTCATAACGGATGATCCGCTGTGGCGACCCCTAACGGAAGCAGCCGAAAGAAGAAGAAGAAGAAATCAGAGCTAAGAGCCTTGTGTGCTTCTTGCGATTGGCGTGCTTGCGATCCACCTCCATTTGGGTTGAACACAGTTAGTTCCGTCCGTCCATCTCGCATCGGTGTTAATTGGCGTGAACACAATAGTGATGGACTGCATTGTCAGTGAAGACAGAAAAGTTAAGAAACATCAGTCACACACCGCTCTTCCTCCACCCCCAAATGATCCCATTCCCAAGCACTACATTTTTAAAAATTAATACACTGTCGAGGCTCGTATGAGAGTTAACACGGAATGTACAACAAGGGGAGCAGGAGACAAGATGGTGGGAGAGGGAAGGAAAAAACAGTGTGGAACAGAGACATGAGATCTGTGGTAAGGGAGAGGGATGGGGTAGGGTACAAAGGGTAAACAAGATGGACACTACATGGCATTTCAGGAAGGAAAGCAGGGAATTTGAAGGAGGTGGGTTTGGGGCGGATTAATGGGGGTAGAAAAAAAATCATGATTTTGGATGGCGGAAGATAAGAGATGGTGGTGAACAGCTGTTTTGAAGACCTGGAGGGAAGAGTGGGACTGAAGAGAGTGTGGGAGTTTCTTCCAATGGTGGGGAAAAAAAAGAGGAATGAAAGGGTGAAGGTGAGCAGTGATTCTTGATTTTGGTAGTTTTACCAGAAGGGGGTTGCTGGCAGACCTTGAGCCCCCTGCGGAAATATGGGGGGGGGGGACATATCTCAGACAAAGCAAGAATGGGGGGCAGGCTGGAGAAGAGACCCGTAGAAGACAGAAAGACCACCAACCTGCCTGCGGTGAAAGAGAGTGAGAGACCCAAAGACTCAGACTCACTGGGGAGATACCAATGTTTCTAAATGCTTTGGTCTTCACAGCATGAAGCCGAGAAAGGTGAGAGGCAGGAGCACCAGCCCAGAGAGGAGAGCAGTACTCCATCAGGCTGCAGATGAAAGATTTGTATGTGGTCAGGAGCACAGGTGTGCCAAGGAAGGACTTTGCATGGCAGAGGATGCCCAGCCGGCGACTGGCTTTATTGGGGGGGGGGGCGGCGACTGGTTCCAGACGGTCCTTTCGGAGAGACATAGTGAGAGTGTGAGATTTGTCAGGATTGAAAGACATGTTCCACGTATTGGACCAGTTTGTGATTTTATCCAGATCTGCAGTGAGCAAAGAAGCTGCTGCTTTCCAATCAGAGGGATGACAGATAGTACGGCAGAGGATGGAGTCATCAGCAAAGAGATAAAGAGTATTTTCCAGTCAGAGAGATCATTGATGAAAATGATAAATTTTCCAGGTTGTTGTGATTTTTGCGATTTCTCGAGAGCCAGAGAGATCATTTTTGCAGGTTATTGCGATATATATATATATATATATATTTTTTTTTTTTTGCCCCCTTCTCTCAACCCTTTTAATGTATTCGTTGTCACTTTGTTTGTTTCTTTTCTGTTTCATCTTTGCCTTCCCCTTCCTCTTCTTGCTGTGTTTCATTCAGCTCGTTCACCCCCATGTGTCCTTCTCCCCCTCCCCTTGATCTCATTCTCACTCTCACTTCTACTCTGCTGTTGGTGTCTCCCCTGTTCCACTTTGTTCCCTTCCATTCTTCTCTGCTGCCCAATGCCCCAAGTGAGGTGGGAGAAGCTAACTAACTAATTAACTAACATTCTGCTCTCGCTCTTCCATGAGCCTTGATAATCACACTAAAATATGCAATTTGTTGTCTGTCTGTCTGTCTGTTTGTGTGTATGTCTGACCGCAATACATCCGGTCGTTAGTTATCCAATCTCAACCAAACATACCAGGGACACCAAGGGTCATATGATGGAGGTTGAGGCGACTTAACTCACCCCCCCCCCTAAAGGGGTTTTACAACTAAGACAAACTCCGTGTTAATAAATAGCTCAGCGTGGCGTTTCGTGGGTGCACAGTATCTATGGCAAGTAAAAATTTTTATAACCACAAACTATTCTTTCCAACATGTGATTACCTTTTTAAACAGCTGCTGCTGAAAAAAATTGGTGCAAATCATGAGTTCCGTTACCAACTAGAACGACACTCGGTAAGCCGCATACCTTCATCTATCGTGAGGCCTGGACAGCTGGTTCGTGAGATGTGAAAGACTCTCTGTCTCCCTCTCTGACAGTGCACAGCTGGTTTATGCTTCCCACGGCCAACCTGACAAGAACATGGGAATAATTGTTGGCCGTTAAAGAATAATAATAACAAGAGAAGAATATTAACCCACTGCCATCTGCATGACCCATAGCCACTGTCATATCCCCTCTCCCCTCCTCCCTGCCCCCTGGCTGCTCCCAAAGGGAGCGGGTGTTTTGAGTGTGTATAAAAAAACCCCGTCTTTTCTTGCTGCCAAACGGATTTCTTGCTTCTCGTTATGAAAAAATATTTGATGGTTCCAATAAGTCTGCTTTTGAACACTTGATTGTGCGTGGGATGCGAAGTGAAAACCAGCAAAGCTATTGCAGTTTCACTTGTTTTTGGAGAGAAAATGTGAGCTTATGGAAGACCAAGGTGACATTGAAGTTGTGGGCACAGTTGTCCTCAATGAGCCCAAAGTAGGGAAGAGAGAGAGAGACAGAGACAGAAACAGAGACAGAGACAGAGACAGAGACAGAGACAGAGACAGAGAACACAGTAACCTGAAAGTATGAGGGTTGGTTTCGGAAGGGTTAATTGGGGAAGATATAAGTACAGAAGAGGCATTGGTATCTCACCTCCATTTGTGGAATTTTTGTGATGTAAAAAGTTATTTATTTGAAAACAATTAGGCCATCCTTTTATTAGCTTTTGCTTATTTTATTTTCCTTGTCAGTCGGTCCGAACTTGCTTTGATTATTTTTCTTCCTCTTTTTTGTACACAGAGTCAAGGCTCGTGGAAAATCTAATCTAGAACACTGCAAGGATCAGGACACAACAGAACAAAAGGAACAGTATGGGGGGGGGGGAGCACAAACAGCAGATTTGAAGGACAAAATAGAGGGGACTTCGACAAATAATGGGTGTTGGGAGAAATGAGGGGTAGGGGAGGACGCAAGTGATGGACAACCCAGAGCAGAGAGCAGTACTCCATCAAGTTGTGGATGAAGGCTTGTGGGTGGATAGGAGTTCAGGCTTGACAAGTATGGACTTTGTACGACAGAGGATGTCCATTCTGCGACAGGCTTTGGAGGCCAACTTTGAAATTTGGTTTGACCAAAAATAATATTGTGGCCCAAAAATACTACAATATGAGATCCAGGAGTTTGTGTGACAACTTCCTCAAGAGCAACTGCTTCAACTGATTCAGAGCAACTGCCTCACCACAGGATTCAATGTACCATGGGTGGGAAGAGGGTAGGAGGAGGAGAACTGAAGATGAGATTGGATGCATCTGTGTATGAGAGAGTAGGTTTCTGTGGAAGAATTTCCAGGCTGAGTAAATACCATAGAAAACCATCCTCTACCATATAATGATCAACCATTAAGTTCATTTTGCATTCCTGCATCCATATGACTATTTTTCACTTCTTCATTTGTCCACGTTCACCTGTCTGTCATTGGCTCTTCCATTAGTTAATGTCAACAGAAAAATGCAATCATTGAAAACAATCACAAACCGTTTACAGTGAAACGTTTTTTCCCTGAGTCGCAAAATCGTACATCAATCATTTTCAAATGTAATTGTTAAGGAAAGTTTCTCGTTTGAAGAGAGATTGTGTGATTCTGAAACAAGATTGAATACTGGCAGATTTTCAGGAAGGATATGATGATGGAAGATGATGGATGATAATTAGAACTTTTAATGTTCTTTTTCACGAACTTTTGAAACTGGTGTTTCCATGATGCAATTATTTTCTTTTCACTTTATCTTTTTCCATCAGTCTCGTGACAGACATCAAATGAATGACCCGATGGCTGCCGCCAAGCATGCATCGACAGCCAGAGCTTTGAACATCGCTGCCACTATCATCTTTGTCCTCACAATAATTGCTATAATTTTATATATAATAGTATAATTTCTATATACTTGCCACTTGCCAGGCTTGCCAGTAGGCCACACGTGTATTACTACACTGGATATTGACAGAGGATTTCACAAGTTTGTGGTTGACCATTGCCTGACTGCTTCTGGTGGAAACCAAAACTACATATCTCTTTTTGTTTAAGATCGATACACATTGCTTCTGCTTTAATTGCTTGTCAGTTTTAGTCATTCATTTTTCTTTCAAATGAAAATTATCCCTTTTGATTCACATATTATATTTTTGTTGGTAACGAGGAAATTATTCCATACGTCTCTCAGAAATTATTTTTGCTCGTTTTATTGAACAAAAGCTTTCCTGAAATTGTCAGTTTATTTACTGCTCTGTCACTGATAATTTTTCCCCTTCGTATTGTCCAAACAATAAACTTCATCTTCACTTTTTTTGTTTGTGATTTGTTAATGTGGAATAGTGAAAGACTCTAAAGAGCTAAATTTGCAACTGTACAATATTTGTCCTTGATTCTTAAATGGCATGTTAACCGAAGGAATGCAATAAAACGCTCTACATTTGAAGAGATTAAAAGAGATTCATTTCCCCACTTTCTTTCTGAAGAAACAAAAAAAGCATTTTCTAAAATCATAACAAGAAATTTGTGCATGTGTATGTATGTATGTATGTATGTATGTATGTATGTATGTATGTATATATGTATATATGTATATATGTATATATGTATATATGTATATATGTATATATGTATATATATGTGTGTGTGTGTGTGTGTGTGTGTGTGTGTGTGTGTGTGTGTGTGTGTGTGTGTGTGTGTGTGTGTGTGTGTGTGTGTGTGTGTGTGTGTGTATATATATACATATATATATATTGTTGTGGTTACCAGATTCGCAAACCACCATTCAGGTCCCTTAGGTGAGGTATCTCGGTAAGTGCATGTGTAGTTAGGCCCAAACCCGTTGTCTAGTGGGAATACATGTCATTTATACGTGCTGCGACTCTTCAGGATAGCCGTTTTTCTTTTACTATCTTTATTTTGGACCAACCGCCATGATCACAACCACAACATCAACCACCGACCACAACCACCGCTTCACCACAACCGCCACGACCTTCACGCACACCTCACAACCGTAGCATCGCCACCGTTCTTGCCCCGCTGTGGGTACCGGTGTTGGACTCATGCAGAACGCGCGTCGAACAGCGTGTACAAAATCACGGATTTTGTGCTTCAAAAACGGATCAAAAACGACACACGCCCACTTTTTGCCGTCCAATCGGTGAGCGAGGGGCGATTTGGCCCCGCCTCCAGAACGATCGATATATGCAAATTTGTGGATCAAAAAGCCTTCACGCCCACTTTTTCTCGGGCCAATGGGGAGCGAGGTGAAAGGTCAAAGGGAGGGGGTCAAAGGCGAAGTTACGGGGGGATAAAAGGACGGTGTTCGTCAGTCAGAAGAGAGTCGCAAACGAGAACGAGAAGGAGTCGGAACGAACGAGAACGAGAACGAAAGAAGTCTGGAGCCCGAAGCCTGCAGTGGCTGGAGAAGCTGAAGAGAGTCGGACGAGGGAGGGGGTGCTCGCGTCGGTGCCAGGAGGTGCACGCCCGAGGGAGGCCGGCAGCGCGACCTGGCCGAGGTGGAGACGCACACCAGGGATAATAAAGATCCTCTATACCCCGAGCATCAGCAACCCCCTCCTGTTTCCCCCCGCGCTGAGATAGTGCGACCAAGGGGGCCCCGTTCCCACCCCCAGCCAGGCACTGTCCACGAGGCCCGCGGGTTGCGGGGCCATCGCCGCTCCGCGTCTCATCACCAGACGGGTAGGCCCGACCCGGTCTCGGCCTCAGGCCTACCTCATTCTTGGGGGATTTCTTTTCCTTGGTTTTGGGTATGTGTTGTCGGCGCCGTCTGTGAAGTAGAATTGTATAAGTGTTGCCGTGTGCTCGGTAGTCGGTATTAGCTCTGCACTGTGTTTTCACTTTTATGTTTGCTTTTTGTGTAAATGGAAGTGTGTTTTCTTTTTTTGTGTGCATTTGGTGGAATTGTATTTGTGTGCTTCCCGTGTGCCGAGAATAAATGTGCTTTATTGTTGAACTGTTTCCCGCTTCGCTTCGTCATTTCTTTCTTTGAATCCCCATCTTGCTTCACGTAAAGGGTTGGTAGTGGGCTGAATACGCCCGATAATTAATCGAACCGTCGAGGTCGACGATAACACCGCTCGGTTATTCTGATAGTACGGAACGGGTCGCTTAAGTGGCCCGTGTCCGAAGTCGACCTGCGGCGAGGTGCGATCGCCCGGTCTACCCTCCGCGTGGGTACTTAGGTAGTTCGAATTTGGCGAGCAACCCTATCCCACGCGGGGGCTGATTGGCTCGATCGCGGTGAGACCGAAAGGTCCACCCGTGACTGGTTCCCGGCGTTAGTCCGAGAGGGTCACGACTGGATTGTCCGTCCGGTGGGCGACGTGCCGCGATTCGAGTTACGTGGCCGTTCGCACGCCGGCGGGCGCGAAAACCGCAACAATATATATATATATATATATATATATATATATATATATATATATATATATATATATATATATATATATATATACATATATATACAGTATCTCACAAAAGTGAGTACACCCTTCACAAAAATGTACATGTTTTGTTTTAACTTTTTACTTAGATGTATTATAAAGACAAGACTCAAAGAAATAATAGAGTAGACATTCTGTCATACAGGTACAGGCCCAAAACATTTATTCTATGGAAACAATGTGGCATACCAGGCATATCTGTGAAAAGTGGGGGGGGGGGGGCAACAAAAGTGAGTACACCCTATGTTCTTTCTCACAATGAAGCATTATTGTTTTCATTATTTTGGATGTCCACCATTGTTTTTGAGCACAGCAGCTATTCTACTTGGTATAGAGTTGACCAGTGTTCCACATGTCTTTGCTGGGATCCTGTTCCACTCCTCTGCAATGACTTCTCGAAGTTGCGTGATGTTGGACACCTTTCGTCCCTCAACCTTACATTTCAGGATGCCCCACAGGTGTTCTATTGGGTTTAGATCAGGTGACATGCTTGGCCACTCCAACACATTGACCTTCGACTTCTTCAGAAAGGCAGTTGTCTGCTTGGAACGATGCTTCGGATCGTTATCGTGCTGAAATACACCTCCTCTACCAAATTTTCGCAGGAAGGGTAACATCTTCTCCTTCAGGATGTCACAGTACATCGTAAAACCCATGTTTCCCTTGATGAACTTGAGCTCGCCAGTACTGGCAGCACTCATGCATCCCCAAACCATGACACCACCACCACCATGCTTGACAGTAGGGATAACGCACTTGTATTGGTACTGTTCCCCAGGTCGCCGCCAGACATGATGCACTCCATCAGATCCAAACAAATTAATCTTCTTTTCATCAGACCATAGGACATGTTGCCAGTAGTCCAGGGGCTTGAATTGATGTGCTTCAGCAAACTGTTTGCGAGCTTTATTGTGGCTCTGCTTCAGGAGAGGCTTACCCCTTGAACGACGCCCATGCAACCCGATATGATGGAGTGTGCGACATATGGTTTGCACACTAACAGACTGGCCAGAAGCTGGAGAAATCTCTTCAGCAATCTTGGCGGCACTTTGTCGTCTGTCTTGAACGACTAGATTATGAACTTGACGAACAGTACATGCAATCATCTTCGCTGGTCTGCACTGGCGAGCGCAACACATTGTTGTACGCTTCTTGGAGAACCTCTGGATGACCTTGGCCACGGTGTTGGGGTTTACGTTCAAAGAAGCACTGATCTTCTTGTATCCTTGGCCATCTTTATGTCGGCAACGATTCGATCTTTGACATCTTTCGAGAGCTCTTTACCATGAGGAGCCATGCTGCTTTGTCAATGGTGATTGGTGCAGTATTTCCTATGCAATTATTTCTTCAGCAAGCAGATAGACAATTAGTGCATTGAGTACACTTCTTCACTTTTAACATACCAGGGAGGTTGCAGCTCTCTGGACATTGTGTGTTTTGTTTGGTACATATTTGTACCTTTAACACTCTTTGACTTTAATATGCAGAAAATGGAAGCTGTTTTACCATGCTTGACTTACTTCTTCTACAGACAATAGCAGGGGAGAACTCACTTTTATTGCCTCCTCTTTCAGAAATATTTGTAACATGCCACATTGTTTTTATGGAATGGCAGTTTTGTGCCTGCAGACATATTGCAGAATGTCTACTCTGTCATCAACTCTAAGGTTTTGCTTCCAGCACAACTGCTTAAAAGGTTACACTGAATTCTTTACATATTTGTGAGGGGTTCACTCACTTTTGTGAGATAATATATATATATATATATATATATATATATATATATATATATATATATATATATATATATATATATATATATATATATATATATATATATATATATATATATATATATATATATATAGTTTTTGGCCCGATCTCTCAATGGTGAAGAATCACTTTTAAAATTCTTGTCACCAGATCCAGATCTTCACCCATATATGATCAATTCGTCCTTGTCTCACACCCAACCCTTCCATCCAGTTTCGCCCTGGAAGACATGCAAGGCAATTCTGCACTCTCTGTTGATCTGGAGAGAAAAGGTAACAATGGTGACCTTGGAACATGTTTTTATAAAGAGCAATGGATTCATATTCTTACTTTGTCCCTCCATAATAACTGGCAAGCAAATGACATTTAATTTCTGTCATCAACCTCTGGAGTGCTTGGCCTTCACTATAAAGTAGAACCAGTTTTGGCCAGATCATATCCCGAGGCTGATATGATCAGGACCCTACACAAATATACTACAGCAAAGCTTCCCTATGATGCTGCACTTCTATCTTGAAAGAATGTTGCGACTCACTCAGGGGAAAATTATTCAAATATCCCAGTAACCCAACACCAGATGCCATTTATTATGTTAGCTGCCCAGGCAAAATGTTTTCAGCTGGCTTGGCAGGCAATGTGTTGTTTTCAGTGACGTTACTAATTTCTTCATCCTGACTGCCACATCTATTTTCATGGTCAGCCACTGGAGGAGGTTCCATGCATTGAACTTCGAGCCCTCACAAGATGGAATCTCCTCTGGTGGCTGACCATGGAAGGAGATGGGTTAATTTGACAATCTTTCCCTGACAACAGAGAGAAACTGTGACATTTTCCAGGATTGAAAGACAGGTTCCTTTAATTAGCCCAGCAATTTATCGATGCCAGATCGGCAGAGTGGTCCAGTGGCACTCTGTTTGTCAATGGGATGGGGGTGGTGCACACGATATGGATTCTTCTTCTTCTTCTTCTTTTAAGTGCAGTCTTATGGCTACTGGTTGAATCATTGGTTAGGGACACGGCTTTGCCGCTGATGCATTGTCCCTATTACTAGTACACTGGTACTCATTTTGCTGACCTCCGAAGGATGACAGGCTGAGTCAACCCAACTTGGTATTAATTCAGCAGCCAACGGGTCTCGAACTCAGGACCCTAATATCCCAAATCAGCCACCCTAACCACGAAGCTAACACCAGGCTTATGCAGAGTCATCCACCCTGCCCCCCCCCCCCCAAAAAAGGAAGATATAGAGTCTTTGAGAGCATCAGAAAAGTTCCAAATGTTGATGCGGAACAAGAGAGTGCTCAAGAGACTGACTTGTGGGACTTCTTCTTGCATATGGCAGCTTGGCTGCCAGGTAGCTATCATTTTGTTGGGGCGCAACTATGCCACTGATAAGGTGCCCCTCCACGAATACACTGATACTCATTTGGCCGATCCCAGAAGGATGACAGGCTGAGTCAACCCCACCTGTTGTTAATTCAGTGGCGAACAGGACTCAAACCCAGGACCCTAAGATCCCAAGCCAGCCACCCTAACCACTAAACCAACACCAGGCTAGCTTGTGGAACTAAAGGCTCCACAACAAAAGGAGAGGAGAGGGTTCTACTGATCGTAACGCATTCACTGCATCAGGCGATGAAATGAGAAGCCATGTACAAAGATGGTACTTTTTATGTCACAAGCAGCAAACTTGGCAAGCAAAAGAGGATGCCAGACTGTGTCCAGGAAGATGTCCAGGGAGAATGCCGAGATATGTCAAGTGAGATGGTTATAACCTCTTGTTTAAGAATTGAGGTCTCCAACCATTGCTGAGAGCCACAGCATGTCCAGAAATAAGTGACTGGGAAAGAATCCAAAGTGAAGCTGTGTTGAAAAGAGAAAATACTTGACACCAGCAGCTGACCTCGAACAAAGATGACCTTCAAAGCCAGCAGCAGATTTGGCATCTCTGTCATTCAAAGTCATTTCTTGAATAATCAGGAACACTCTCCTATCTGCTGGTGCCCAAGCATCACATCTGTCTCTGCTGCGATCCTTGGAATCGAAACTCTCAACATTGTTGTCATCTCCCACAGTGATTCCAAAGTACAAAGGTGTTGCCCTCACATCAGAGATGAGTCGAAAGCCTCTGTTTTTAACTGTCTCTCATCAGGTCGAGCTTCTCGGTCAGACTGTGGACAACAATGTAATCAGCAATCCCCATGCACCCAGGAACTCGCTCGATGATGTATATACCCTGCAGGAAGATGTCCTGACTTACAGATAGACTGAAGGGAAGTCACTGAAAACAATATTGACTCAATAGTGTGCGAAAGGTCATCAGCTCATGGGATTCTTTATCTAGAATTTAAATTAACTGACTCGTAATCCACTTTTGCATCCAACTTGGAGAATAATTGGCCTTGTTAAATCCTGGTTTGAGCTCTTCCAAGGTAGGTATCTTGTGTGGACGTCTTGTGAGACTCTTGTTAAGACGCCTGTGGTCCAGAGATAGCCTCAAACAACCATCTTTCTTGCTACTAATGGTGAGGGAACTACACCAATCTGTATGGTGTGTGACACCATTTTAAGTTCTGCTTTCAGCTTGGGCTTCAAATGTATGGTGCATTTGCATGGAGCATCGACGCTTGTTTTGACATCTTCTTTGATGAGGAGATGTGTTGTAGCCTAAAGTTTCTGAGTGTGTTAAATTTCTTTGAGAACTGTCGTTTGAGGTCATCTATAGAGTTAATTGGTGAGCTCGATGTCACTTGAGGTGATGAAGGTTGATCTTATCATTGTGTGGACAGTGAAGGTGGTGGGTTTGGCTTTTGATCTGTTGAGTTTGATGGTGAACTGACGGTATGGATCATAACAACCTTCAGTTTACTGC
Source organism: Eptatretus burgeri (assembly GCF_056783735.1). Classification (NCBI taxonomy): domain Eukaryota; kingdom Metazoa; phylum Chordata; class Myxini; order Myxiniformes; family Myxinidae; genus Eptatretus; species Eptatretus burgeri. Next base: position 39,622,631 of record NC_140977.1, on the reverse strand, counting down.
ATATGGGGACACTGGCTCTCGCTGGGCCAAGTACGTCCACAGCATATAATCTTTCTTTGTAACACTTTGGATCCTTGTATCTGCACATGATGCGTGTACAACCGAGGAACCTGATCTCGGAACTGTTGTAGGCTGTGATCCTTACTCTTGCTGGTTGGGTGAGAGTCATCCAGAGATCACCATTCATCTGTTTGATAATTCGGAGAGTAAGGATGTTTGCACTGGCACCAATGTCAACCTCAGTATTGAGGTGTTTCTGGCCTCAGAGCTGAGGACAGATGACATCTAGTGTGGTGAAAGGTTCGTCTTCTCTATATGGCTTGACTGGGGGCCGTGCATAGATCGGAAATGGTGATGGAAGAGAACAAGTCTTCCTGGACTTGTTCATCATCGTATCCCTCTCCTCGGTCGTCCGTTGATCATCTCTCATGATGTACAAGTGCCAGGAACTTTCACGGCTCTTTGATCTGTCGCTTCTTCCATGCAATTTTGTTTTGCTGCGAGACGGGTTGCACTGCCAATGCTTCTGCATTGCTTGCACTTTGATTTCTGGAAATATTTTGCCCAGTGACCCTTAATATAAAGCCACATGCCTTGCACGTGTCATTGTACGCGGGGGAACCTGTGCTGCTAGTGTGCAAACCCCAATTTGTGCCCACTTTGTGGGTTCGCTGGATACCACCAACTGCGGTGCTATTGTCTGCAAGGGTTTGTGGACTTTTTTTCTACTGGCAGCCACGGCCTCGTATTTACGGCCCTCGGGAGCCCTCATCGATCGTAAAACCCGTTGGTTTGTCAAGCAGATCTTTTTGAAATGCATCAAACTGTTGACCAGCTCCGGTATGCGTTCGGGTAGTTTTGTGGCCTAAAAATGGCGGTGTTTAGCTTTATCGTGGGATTGTGTGAGAATGAGAATATCAGAGGTGCTCGAAGCAGATCAGTACGCGAACAAATCTGCCAGTTGAAAGTTACAAATGCATAATATCGATAACTCTAGATTTTTAAAACACATTACATAAATGGTGAAAACTTTAAAAAGCAGTTGTTAATTTCAAAAGAAACGAAATAAACGTTTCCTCTGGTCTGTTCTTGCTCACCTAAATGCTCCATCTTGGAACCCTGAAAAAAACAAAAAAGTCTGATTGGCGATCGTGCACAGATCGGAATTGAAATCATGAGTGAATGAAGCATTAGAATTTCCAATGAATTTAGAAAATACCTCCAAATTTTAGAAAATGAGCAATCCATTCACGTATCTGGACTTAACGGATACAAACAAAGTTCAAGTTTCCTGAAACTCTGAGATCCTCTCTATCATGACTCCAGTTTTGGAGAAGCCTTTCTTTGGACAAGGAAGAATTAACTACAACCCTGTCTCAAATTTTCCATTAATTGAAAAGGCTGCATCAAAACAGGGGTGCCTTCATAGTACACTCGGAACGAGATTCCATACAATTTGCCAACTTCAGAGCCAAAGTACTGCTAAACTGCAGGTTCATGTTCCGATTCGTGTTCTCCAGTGTTCAAAATTTAAAATTAAGTCTGTCCTCGATCATAGAAATACACTGATGGACAGACATAGCGATCCAATTGCTTTGACCCTGTTTTGTGCTGTGTGCATGGGGTAACAGCTGTATTTATATGGTGCCTTTTGCCAATGTACATAAGGCACTGAGAGAAAGTGCGAGAGAAGAGGAGTGGGGAGAGGGGGATGAAAAACAGTGACACAGAAGGGTGTAAATAAGTTTTCAGATACTTTTTAAAAAGATTAAAATGTCCTTTTATCTCTCATTGAAATTGGGAATTTGTTCCAAATCCTTAAGGCAATTGATTGAAAGGAATTATAGACCAGCTTCTTGTGGAATGCATGTACAACAATGGAAGGAGCTGCTGTAGAACAAAGTAAGTAAGATGTCCTGTGTTGTGCAAAACATGATGAGATGTATGCTGGAAGATAAGATGGCAAGAACTTGGAAGTTTAAAGAATTATTACTCTCGCCGAAGGAGAGGTTCTTGCATTTTGGTCCTTTTTGTCTGTTTGTCTTTGTTTGTTTGTCCGCACAGAACTCCAGTGGGTTTTTTTTTTGCCACAACTGCTTGTCGGATTGAGACGAATTTTTCACCATTGGAGCAACTACTCTTGTAGATTTGTTCGAATGATAATTATGATGTCATATGTCACATGGTATGGCAGCCATGTTGAAAAAAACCCCAAAAACTTTGGACCTCTGTATCTCTGAAACTGCACCAAGGAAAGCATTGAAACTTGGCATGTTGCAAGTACTCCTCACAGGGAATAAGTGATTTTTTAAATGACATCATCGGTGCCTTCTTTATGATGTCATAATTGCATATTTAGAATGCTACATCGGATCAGTATGAAAATTGTTGAGGGTCATCGAGGGATAAAATGGTCCATATAAATTTTTGATGACGTCATCGGGCACGTGATTCTGCAGCCATGTTTCTTTTTTTAAACCTTAAAAAATCTTCTCTGAAGTGGCTGAACAGATCGAGGCCAAACTTTACATGTATGACTGCCTATCCACGAGGAACAAAAGGTTCACGACATCAAAGGTCACTTGGTTTGGTAGCCATATTGGATGTACCCAAAAACCTATTAAAATCTTCTCCAGACCGAATGGACAGACCGAGGGGACACGTCAAACAAATGTTCTCCAAGCCTTGGGTGTAAAAGCTTTTTACGGAATAATTGATGGTTCACATGGTCTGCCAGCCATTTTGGATTGAAAGAAATATTAAGTAATGTTTTCTCTGGAGCTGCTTAATCAATGGACATGAAACAACACAATTATGATAGAGTAGGGATTGGGAATACATGTTTTAAATTTCAACTTGATCAGATGCATGGTATGGCAGCCAGAATTATTTATTTATTTTGATTAGGGCTAAGCACATGTAAGTGGTTACCACCCCTATTTTAGGGCATACCCTGACTTGAGTGGCATTTTTGAAAGTCACAAAGACTACTACTGGTCATGAAATTTGGTTCATTGCACAGACAGTGTTCCATAGGACCTTAAAATATATAGGTTCATGGGTCTATGATGTATGTTACTGAATCTACAGAATTTTTATTGAATATACATGCCCAGTATTGGCCTTTTTCTTGTTTCACCTTAAAATATGACATATCTTAGACCATGCAAAAAATACAACAGATAAAACATTCTATATGAAATTTCTCATCTAATAAAAAGGTTGTCACCCACCGTCTGAGAAAATCAGCATTTGTCGGTCAGTGGTGGATTCGCAGGATATATGCACATTCTGGCATATTTTTATTTTTTCTTGTTTTATTGCCCTTTTAGAGCCTGGGACTATGAAATCTCCTAACAAAATGACTAGTTTATCAATAACTCATATTTACGTGTCTTAAATTATTCAACTTATTACCAATAATTAATCAATGTAAAAAAAATTGAGATGATCTGGGTAGATACTTAATTACAGCGGCTTGACCGAACTTTCCAACCCAAATGTCCGACTGTACGTCACGTTTAAAAAAAAAAACGCTTTTATTCTTCTGTGCATCAGATTATTTTCACTAAAATTTATTTACAAATGGGGCACAGTGATATAGATATAATAGTATTAAAAATATTGAAAACATGCATGGCTTTGGTTTAGAGTAATTTTGCATTTTTGTCTGACTGGACGTCACACTTTTTTGAATTTGATAAAAAAAATTAATTTTCTTTAAAAAAATTTAAAATATTTTTCCAGGTATTTAAAAAATATTTTATTAATTTAGAAGGCAGTTAAAACAGTTTTGGAGAATTTAGAGAGCTTTTTGTTACTCCCAGAATTGATTGAATTGAAAATTTACATCCAAGAATTTGTTCGATAAATCTCTCTATTAGTGCTTCTCAGCATCTGACAGTCACCGAATGGAGCAGTAATAAAAAAAATAGGTACAGTATGTATTATTTCTTAATAATCCCAGAAATTGGTATTTTGATTATTAGATTAGTTGCTAGAATAAGTTACATACTATGACCTTCATTTATTTTGCCAAAAAAGAAAAATTAGGTAATTTCATTGAAAACTCGCAAAACCATCTGAATAGGTACCCCTTCTTCAAAGTATCATATTTTGGTATATATATGTAATTAAGCTATACGGTTTTTTGTTCTGAACTCAGTTAGACTTACACTTTCAGGAAAATGTAGTGAGAAGGCAATGGAACAAACTTCATTTTTTGACATTTTTGAAACAGTGGTAACTAACCACTTACATGCGCTTTGCCATAGGGTTCTTTTTTTTTTTGAATAAGGCTCACTTGGCTGTGCCTGAATGGGTTTGAGGGTAGAGGAGTAACAGCTGAAATGTGAATCCTATCCTGGTTCCTCCTGATGACTTCATCTTTGCTTTTTGCTTGCTTGGGTTCCTTCTGATTACTCCACTGCAGCACTGTACCTGTTTGGTCTTCCATTTTATTGAAATTTAATCCCATTCTAAATTTAATTGAATAATAATAAAAACCGTCATGGGTCAGGTGTCCAATCAAACCGGGATTGCATCAAAGTGGGACGTCTTGGTACCCGGTCATCACTGCCAGCAGTTATAAAGTGCAAGTTCTAATCAAGTCACTTATTAATTACGTAACACACCAGAACAGAAACGCCACTCAAAATACACCACATAAAACAAGTCCTGGCGAGGGTCTGCAATCTCTGATTGCTCTTTTTCTTGTTCTATATTGTATTCTCTCTGTAACTGGGAGTCAGTGTAATTGGATTAACATGGGAGCTATTTTGGACCATTTAGGTTGCTGAAAGATCAGGTGACCACACTTTTTCTGCACTTTCTGTAATCGATACAAATGCTGTTTAGTGATTCCACAAAGTAAAGAACTACCAAGATGCAGCCTCGAGATCACGAGTGCATGAACAACATTATAACAATATCGCCATTCATATATACTTACTGATGGGATTAAGATTACAGATCTGCCAATTAAGAGCGACGCAACTGTGTGAGCTAATCAGACATCCTCATGCCATGATGAAACCACTCCTAAATTTTGTATGGAAGGGAAATGAGAGATTTCCTGACCTTCAGAAGCTGAAACTCTTATTAAGGTACAAAGTTCTTGAAAGTGGTTAGGTGAAGAAGCTATGAAGGATGTGGTTTTACTGGAATTCAGCTTCAACTTACTACGTATCAGCCATGCCTGAATGTCATCAAGGCATTTAGAGAGACTCTCGGTCACTTCGCTCCCAAAAACCACGGATCCTTTCCATCCAACCTCTTTTCCAACTCTCAATCTTGGAAACGATGAAAACTTTGACAAATACTGTCATGTGACCACTTCAATGACACCGCACGATTTTAGCAATATCAGCCAACATTATTCATTCACTTTAAAGATGAATAAGCAGAATAACGTAATTGGTCTTTGGGGCAAAACTACAATTATAATGCTGACCTCGGTTCCCATGAATTCAAAACTTTGGCATCCGCTGACATCTTGCTGATCTGCCCGATTCATGGCTGAGAAACACCCAAGGTGCACGGGTGGGGATGGGTTAATATTGAGGAAGAGAAATGGGGTTTGGAGTGGGGAAAGGGATGCGGTGATAATTGTGCAACATTTCCAAGAACAAAGAAATCACAGTTTTTTTTTTTTTTTCCACAAAATCACAACATGCAAAAAAAAAAACATGTTTTTAAATAGTTTTTCGTTACTCCAACTTACTCTAATAATGCAACCAGAAAAACAAATTATTGTTTGAATCCCATTCACATATGCAGACTCACAATAATAATTAATAATAATTAATCCAACAGATGGCATCATGCAGCATCTGCTCCCACATTGGATAAGCATTTTATCCCCTTGCTTTGTCCATCAAGGCCTTCCCCTGCATTCAGGGCCAGACACAGGGACTGTGAACGAGTGAATGAATGTGAAATGTTTGTACAGGGAAGCTTCCAAACGACTCAATTGCTCCTGCCCTTATTAAAACGCTGAGGTGTTAATATGTGCGGCTCCATCCTGTGATGGAACAGGTTGAGCTGCTGCGAGCTCGGCATGCGAAAGCACTGACAACTGTTGCCTCATTGCCAATTAGCATTGTGATTGCAAAATGAAAATCCCATGAGCGGTCAATGGTATCTCATCACGTACCTGATATCTATTGTCTCTCATGCAGTGAAGTATGTTCGCAAATGTGATGTGCACTCCCTGTACACGATGTTTCTAAATATTGTGCCATGGTGTGTCACAGGACATCATCCTAGAAAAAAAAGAACAAACGAGAGTTTATAGAACACCTTACCCCATGCAGTATGGAGCACGGAGACAGTCGGTCGTCCTCCCAGCCTCAGGAGCAACCCAGAGATCCCTCACATCCAAGAGGTAGCGGTAGCGGATGGGTGAGGAGGGCTTGGAGGGAATGCGCCAGTCCATGGCGACCAATCGGCACGATGATCGTGACTGCACTTCCATGATGAATCTTGTGCTGGGGGTTACAATTATATAACCACCACGAAGAAGCATTTCTGATCGTTGCAATATTTCAAAAAAGTGTGATTTGTGTATGTGACCAAAAGTCATTATTTAACTCTGTTAATTTCGATAAATTGCAGGGTATCATTACTTCCACCACCAAAGGTGGTCGGAGGTTGTGCATTTACCCCTGCTACGGAGGTTATGCAATGCAACGCCAACCCTGCACAATGCAGCCCATCGCAACGTAACGCCAAACTTACGCAATGCAACGCCAATCCTGCGTGATGCAGTGCATCGCGATGCCAGCCCTGCACAACTCATCGCAACGTAACGCCAACCGTATAGAATGCAACGCAGTGCATCATGATGCCAACCCTGCATGACGCGGCGCATCATGATGCCAACCCTGCATGACGCGGCGCATCATGATGCCAACCCTGCATGACGCAGCGCATCATGATGCCAACCCCGCATGATGCGGTTCCTCATGATGCCAACCCTGCATGACACTGCACATCGTGATGCCAACCCTGCATGACGTGGCGCATCGTGATGCCTACCCTGCATGATGCGGCGCATCGTGATGCCGGCCCTGCATGATGCGGCACATCCTGATGCCAACCCTGCATGATGCGGTTCCTCATGATGCCAACCCTGCATGACACTGCGCATCGTGATGCCAACCCCGCATGATGCGGTTCCTCATGCCAACCCTGCATGACACTGCGCATTGTGATGCCAACCCTGCATGACACGGCGCATCATGATGCCAACCCTGCATGATGCGGCTCATCGTGATGCCAACCCTGCATGACTCAGCGCATCGTGATGCCAACCCTGCATGACGCGGCGCATCGTGATGCCAACCCTGCATGACTTGGCGCATCGTGATGCCAACCCTGCATGACGTGGAACATCGTGATGCCAACCCTGCATGACGTGGCGCATCGTGATGCCTACCCTGCATGACGTGGCGCATCGTGATACCGACCCTGCATGACGCGGTACATCGTGATGCCAACCCTGCATGACTCGGCGGATCGTGATGCCAACCCTGCATGACGCGGCACATCGTGATGCCAACCCTGCATGACACGGCGCATCGTGATGCCAACCCTGCATGACGTGGCGCATCATGACGCTAGCCATGTGTGGCGTGAGCCCATGGTGACACGAGCATATCGCGATGCCAGCCCATTGTGTCACGAGCGCATTGCGATGTCAGCTGTGTTTCTCAAATCCAGAAAATTAAATAATTCTCGTATCCAGATCCGGATTCAGATCTTCACAAAAATCTAATCAATTCCTCCTTGTCACACACCCAAGTCATTCACCCAGTTTCGTCCGGATCCATGTTCCACTTTTTGATACATCATGCTATGTATCCTTTTTGGCTCTACCTATCAATGGTGAAGAATCAGTCCAAAAATTGGTGTATCTGGATTCGGATCTTCACCAAAATCATGTGTTGCTGTCCTTGGCACCGACATCGACAACGCATTTCAGAACGATTCCTTGCAAACTGTGGCCAAAAATCATGTGACAGACAGACAAATAGACAAATGTTCCAGAGCAACATACTTGGTGAAATATTTTTTTCGCCAAGTAACAAACAAGATGGCTATCGTGATTAGCACGATACTTGCAAAATCCACTTCCCCTATCCCCCCCAAAAAAGTTGTCATGCATACATCAAATTGTACATTTCATTAAGATTAAAATTGATGATCTTAATCAAAGCTCAGGTCAATCGGATGAAAAATGATTATTTTTAAGATGAAAATTTCAGAAGATTATTTTTCAGATGAATCAATAGGCTTTTCAGTTGTGACTACCTCTACAGCTTGGTAAAGTTTCATGATGATCAGTTTAGAATTATGTCCTGTCGGTGATTGACAGACATACAGACAGGCAGACAGCCAAACAGAATAACAAATTGCACAGCACAGTACTTGCGAAATCCATCAAACGAGTTTGACTTTAAAAATAATTGGTGGCTGTACTCGATGACGAAATATGCAACTCCTCTTCAAATTTCAAGTCAATCAGATGAAAATTGAGGATTTCAAAAACTTGACAAAGCTGTTGACCTTTGCCCATTGTTGACCTTAAAAACAATAGGGTTCTTGCTTTTGACAAACTTTACCAGGTGGTGAAGTTTTGTGAAGATCGGTTTAAAATTGTGACCTGTAGACGATTGACAGACAGACAGACAGACAGACAGACAGACAGACGGACGTACAGCCAAACAGAATAACAAATTCGACCAATCAATAAACTTGAAAAAAAACCTTCGATTTTGCAAGTAACAGATCGGGGTCAAACGCAACCAGGTGGACGGAGGTAATAAAATAGATGGGTGCAAAGGTCAAATTGAGGTTTCCTAAAAATGAAATAAAAATGCTTTTTGTGCAAGATGTAATCAATTCAACAATGAAATATGAGAAATAAACTCGAAATGAAACGCAATGACCTCTAGAATGTTGTGTTGAAAGTGAAAAGGCAGTCGACTCGAAAACCCATGACAAGAATTGAATATATTCAGCTCAAGAAAATAAATGCAAATAATTTACTTGAGGAGTCCAACGATTTACCTGGAGGTTTAGAAAAAAAAGAGCCGATACTCTAGCTCACCTGCCTAGTGGGTGGTATGAGAAATAGGTATCTATCATATGAAAGCTAAATCTTGAATTTTGTTAAATATCGTGTACACAAAAGTACATGGGATGGACGGATGATCGGTCGGTTGGACGGAGCTCATTCTAATGTCCCCCATCTCCGACCTTGTCTGAGGGGCGGGGAACTAAAATGAAAGACAAACATTTCGTGCCTGACAAACGGTTTCAAGACCATGACTCCTTGACGTCTACTGTTGACGAGTCTTTGAAGGAGCAGTCAGAAGATTTATATTATCAGGACATTTATCATTGAAAGAACATATTGCGTAAGTGTGTTGAGATAAAAGGTGATTTCGTTCATTAATAAATTTGAAAACGAATCTATTTTTTCCACCCCTCATATGTAGACAACAACAAATGTACCATTAGTTACTTTTCCATGTGGTTAATGTGAGTCCACATTTGTGCACCTGTATTTTATCAGATGGTTCAGATTTCCCTTCTTCTGAAGAATTTTGTAAGGTATGCCACAGGAAATGTAATAATAACCAAAAGTCAACGCAGGCAAGTATGGTGGAAAGTCTCGACCTTGTCAACATCTTTGACAGCCCTCAAAATATTTCCTGACAAACTTCTGGATAATTTCAGGGTTCAACATCTGGGATATCTGCAAAATATAATTGAGCAAGAGATGCAAAATCCATCATGTTATGAAATTTTTCATATTATCACATCATATTATCAGTATGAAATTTTTTGAGAGTCATCTTGGGATAATATGGTCCACATAAAAAAAAAATTGATGATGTAATTGGTCACGTGATTCGGCAGCCATGTTGTTTAAAAATTTTTAAACCTTCAAAAATCTTCTCTCAAGTGACCAAACAGATTGAGGCAAAACTTCACACGTATGACCACCTATCCATGAGGAACAAAAGGTTCACATATATGATGTCATTGGTCACATAGTTTGGCAAACGTATTGGATTTACCCTAAAATCTATTAAAAAAATCTTCTCCAGAATGGCTGGACAAATCGAGGGAAAACTTCACACAAGTGTTCCCCAAGCCTTAGGTGTAAAATTTTGTTTAGGAACAATTGAGAGGTCACATGGTTTGGCAGCCATATTGGATTGAAGAAAAATATTAAATAATGTTTTCTCTGGAACCTCTTAATCAATCGACATGAAACTTCACATTTATGATATAGTCATGATGGGGAATACATGTTTTAAATTTCAACTTGATTGGACGCATGGTCTAGCAGCCAGAATTATATATATATATATATATATATATATATATATATATATATATATATATATATATATATATATATATATATTTTGATCTGGGTTCATTTTGATTTTCTTTTCTTTTGTGAAACGCTCACTTGGCTGTGCTGGATGGGTTTGAGGTTAGAGGAGTCGCAGATAAAACCCGAATCCTGTCCAGGTTCCTCCTGATGACTTCATCTTTGCTTTTTGCTTGTTCGGGTTCCTTCTGATTACTCCAATGCAGGACTGCACCCATTTGGTCTTCTATTTGATTTGAATTGAATTTATTTTAACTCCAATGTAAATTCAATTACCTAACAATGAAAAACGTTGTGGGTCAGGGTCAGGTGTGTTTGTACCCGGTCATCAGTTATAAAGTAGCAGTTCTAATTATGTCTCATCAATTACGTAACACATGAGTACACAAACACCACACAAAACAAGTCTTGGCGAGTGTCTGCAATCTCTGATTTCTCTTTCTCGTTAACTTTTGATTTATTTACAAATTTACAGGCAAGGAGAGAGATAATTTGGCGGGGAGAGGGGTATGCATCAGAAGATACATTTTTACATGATTCAGAATGAAGTTTAAATTGAAACAGGAGGGAAAAATCTCAACCACAACAAAATCAGAAGGGATCCTGATAGGGGAGGGAAAGGAGGCTTGGGAAGTGTGGGAAGATTAGGAAGATTCAGGAAAGGTTTGGAGGTAGTCGAGTAATGGTGAGTGATGTGTTCGGAGAACATGGGAGAAGGGGAATTTCAAAGATTCTGCTGAATTTGCAAAAGGTAATAAACAGATGGCCAGAAAACTACAAGTACAAGTGTGTGAGTAAACATGTGGTTTGGTGGTTGTGAGGAAGCAGGAGATAGAGGGAGGAGCCAGGACTGTGGGCGGACCACACGTGATTGACAGGTTCAATATTACACTCTCAACACATTGAGGGAACATTAGGAGTTGGAGAATCATTGCATCCTTACTCAGCCAAGAAAAAGGTTTCATTTTTATTTTGTTTTAAAGATTATTTATTCCCCCCACCACTGAAGGTGAAGAAGGTTATGTTTTCAACCCTTTCTGTCTGTTTGTTTGTTTGTGTGCAGGATATCTCAAAAAGTTGTGGAAGGATTTGGATGAAACTTGTTGGACAGGTTGGGTGTGTCGCAAGAACGAATCGATTCAATTTTGTTGAAGATCCGAATCCGGATCTGGATACGATAATTATTTCTTTTTTAAAGTGATTCTTCACCATTGATGGGGCCAAAAACGATATAGTACTGTATAGCATGATATTTCAAAAATGTATTGGGTTCGATATTTCTCGTGGAAAAGGACATTACGTGGCGGAGGTATGCGCTCCACCGAGTGCCCTTCTAGTTTTTCAATTCCTTTGTTCTGCTTATTTACTTATAGTGGGGCAACTTAGCTAAATATAGCATAACAATTGTGCATTTTGTGAGGAAAGCACCAAATTTGGCACACTAGTATGCTATCATATTATGAACAGATTTGGATATTGGGCCATCTCAAATTCAGCCGCTGATGGCTGTGGCAGCCATTTTCCACTGCCATCAAAAATTTTGAGATGGCCCAATATCCAAATCTGTTCATAATATGATAGCATACTAGTGTGCCAAATTTGGTGCTTTCCTCACAAAATGCATAATTGTTATGCTAAGTTGCCCCACTATTACCCTTTCTTTCAATGACAAAGATAAATAATTAAGATAATTTAATTTAATTTTGATTGAATGAAAAACAATTCAGTGATTGATAACAGAATTAACAGAGCCAAGAAAAAGGTTTCGTTTTTATTTCATCTTAAAGTTTATTTATTTGTCTGTTTTCTTTTCCTTTCTTCTGTTGATTTACTTACCCTTTTTATCAATGAAAAAGAGCAATAATTATGAGAATTGTATTTTATTTGACTGAAAGACAATTAAGTGATTGATATCGACAGAATTAGTTGAGCCAAGAAAAACTTTGATCAACTAATGCTGACAGACAGGACACCCAGTTTAATGTACATCTGAGGGATGGTATCTATGTTGATGTCTTGCTCTGCATGCATGGCACCAGGATGACAGTTTGTAGCTTTAATAAGACCGTAGGTTCAAACCCAGGCTAGAATGGTTTAGAGACTAGTGTGCATGCTTCCAGGCCATCCTGCCAGCCTTGTTATGCTCAATGTTATATTGTTACTTTATAATCATACAAAAATACAAATCCATTTTTACATCACTGTATAACCACTAAAGATACTTCGATGTGACACGATAGTGAGAAATGCATGAAATTTGAAAAATATGCGCTCATCGATTCGTATCATATGCAATGAGAAAAGCTAAAAGTCTCCATTTCATAACATCATGGGTCAGGGGAAAGGAAATTAAAATGAGGATGAGATCAATGAGGTTCACTTGCTGGATCTCCGATTTTTCAATTTGTCAAATGAAAAAAAAAAAACACCCACATCTATTTTCTCTAAAATCAAAAAATTAAGGCTGAACATTGATCGGGGTGAGCAGGCTTCGGATTTTGCTTTAAAAGTTTAATTAGAATAGAATATGATTTTCAATATGTGGGATTCTCTATATGATAATTCCATATAATGTTTGTGGAAATATAAAGTGCTCAGTTGTAAATATTATTGTATTTTTATCTGTCCTTATAATGTAAACCAATCCCCTGTTGTTACCCTATCCGATGAATCATGTGGTTTATCCAATGCTTCGTCAAGGTTACACGTCTCAGATCATTCTCTGAGCTTCATGTAAACCTCTCCACCCTTTCCTTCCAGGAATGGAAATGCAACCCCAGGGATCATGCCCCCCCTATTCACAAGCCACCATGCATCTACTCCAGGGACCACAAACCAACTATCCGCACACCTCCGTGAATATCGAACAAAATCCTGCACCTGCACCGAAGCCCCCAAATGACTATCTTGCCTGGTCTCTCTTCAACTTCGTCTTTCTCAATGCATTCTGCCTTGGTTATGTGGCCACTGTCTTTTCCATCAGGGTAAGAGTGATGTATATACGATTCCTCCATCAATGTTGTATTTTTGCTTTTAGAATACGATTTATGGATTGCAACATTGCTCATGCACCAGGATGATCACATCCGAACAATTTTTTTTTGAATTCAATATTTTATTTTTGTGTACATAGTTGAGGCTCATGGAAGAGCTGTTATTAGCACACTGAACGGACCAGGACACAACGGAACAAAAGGAACAGTTGAGACAGGGGGTGGAGACACCAAGTCAGGACAGATCAAATCTGTGACTCGCTCAGGAACCATGTAAACCTGCTTCATGGTTGGGTTGTCAGCGACTAAACCCTCTCCCACACCAGGTTTCCTGGTGAGGATGGTGTATGGATATGGACACCCAGAAGGATGAAAAACAAAACCTGTCAAAAGGTGGAGGAGCTCCTTGTGAGCCAATGACCATTCATATCTGGTGCCCAACTGTGTCTGCGGACATCCTCCTGCATTTGGGTCACCTTTTTCTTGGAGGTTGGCGACAGAATTTGCACTTTGGCCACTGTAAAACACTTATTCTCCACAACATACACAAAAAAACGCAAATATGGTAAAACTAAAAACTCACTCCATGGGAGTACCTCCTGTGCAGCTTCCCTTCACAAGGCAGCTCACCAGTATAAGGGATTGGGGAAAAGCCTTCTGGACCCCAAATTTTTTTTTAATAATAGGAGGAAAACCAGCAGGAAAACTTGCTGGGTCGGGTTGTGGTGGTGTGTGTCGGGTGGTGCTGAGGTGTCGTCCACCAGATGGCGGTCTCCTCGGGTTAACATAAAGTGGTCCTTTTGGATGAGTGCCCGGAATGTCCTCAATCAAAGAGAAGATAATCACCTGTTTCTGCTATCATCTGAGCTCCAGCATTTGAACATCAGTATTGTTTCACTCTCTGAGGACCGGAGACTGGAGATCAGAGACTGGATAGTGATGAGATCATGGCGGGTGGTTACACCTACTACTGTACTGGCCACTCTGATGGTTACCATGCCCAAGGAGTTCCAGTTACTCTGTCCAATAAGGTGACTCCCATGATAACCAAAGTAACACCAGTCAATGATTGTATTATGAGACTGAGGATTCGTCACTCTCTGGGTGTCATTTCCCTGGTCTCTGTATATGCTCCAACCGAAGTGAGTGATCTGACTGTGAAAGAAATGTTTTATACCGTGCTCGAGTCTGTGGTTGATCAGTGACCCATGTGAGATACTCTTCTAGTCTTGGGAGATTTCAATGCATAGACTGGCACTAATGGGGATGGTAATGAGGCATGTGTTGGTCCCCGTGGGTCTGGAACTGTGAACCAGAATAGCACTAAATTCCTTGACTTTGCAAGAAGTCATGGACTTCGTGTGACTGGTTCATGGTTGCAGCACCCACAGTGTCATCGCTGGACTTAGTATTCCAACGCTGGTGGTGTGGCAAGTGAGATTGACCATGTACTCGTTGGTGGTCACTGGAGGATGGTCCTGAATTTCAGGGTCCACCGGAGTGCTCATTTCCTCACTACTGACGACTGGGTTGTTGTAGCATCTCTGAAGTTGCAGCTTAAGTCCAGGAGAATGGTACCATATCAGCCTCGGCTGGATGATGGCAATCTCAAGAATGAGAGTGCAGCTGAGGAGTTTGCGAACAAGTTGAGTGGGGATCAAGGAGGTCTGGGTGTTTTGGGGATCCTGAAGAAAGACTACCATCTTTGATGGTGCTGGTGGATGTCTTGGAACCCACCATCAGGTGAAGAGGAACTTTATCTCCCAAGTCACACTGGATACCATTGACCAGAGTTGCAGGGCCAGGGTTAATGGCAGAACTGAGCTGTTCATGAAGCTGAGGGTGGACAAGGAGGTCCATGTGCGAGATATCTGTGAAGGGGTAGAGCATCACCTGTGGTCAAGTGATTCTCATCCTACTTACAGAAGAATCCATGCATTGCGTTCATCCAAGCCTGTCCCTCGATGCACTGCAGTGAGAGCAGAGAGTGGTGAGCTCTTGACAAAGGAGTCTGAAGTGAAGGTCCGCTGGGCTTGTTACCTTGAGCTGTTGTTGAGTTGAGACACATCAGCTGTTGAGTTGGATATCAGGGATATATTCCTATTGCTGACCCTTGAAGTTGAATATTGCAGTTGAAAGGAAGTAAAGCTCCTGGGATCTGTGGCATCCATGCTGAACTCAAGCTTGGTGGAAATGCTGTACTTATGTCATCACATGTATTTCTGTGCTCTGTTTGAAGCACAAGCATCATCCCAACTGACTGGAAGAGGGGCCTTGTTGTCTCTCTCTCTGGGAATGGAAGGGTGATCACCAAGACTGGAACAACTACTGAGGGGTGACGCTGCTCTCAGTGCCAGGCAAGGTCTTTACTCAGATAATTATTGATAGGGTTTGCAATCATCTGCTTGAGCACCATACACCAAAGAGTTCAACGATTAACCATATACTTGCTCTTCAGGTCCTCACCAAACGCAGGCATGTGTCTCAGCAGGGAATGCTTGCAGCCGATGTTTATCTCCGCAAAGCGTTCAATTCAGTGAATCGGGATGTCCTCTTGAAAATTCTCGGTCTCTGTGGGGAGCCACCAAACTGATCATTCTGATTTCTGAACTATACTCTGGAACTGAAGTGCTTTGAGGTGTCGTGGTTCCATCTCTGTCGTATTTCCAGTTGTTGCTGGTTTGTCAGGGGTGAGTCGGGCACACACACTTATCAGTGCTTGCATGGACTGGATTCTGCAGAGGATGTCAAAGAGATGAAGCTCTGCTGCATCATTTGGGAATGTCAAGATCTCTGACCTTGATTTTGCAGATGATGCAGTCATCTTTGCGGAGACTGCATATCCTGATGGCAGCCCTCCAGGTGCTGAATGAGGAATCAGAGATGCTGTGCTTATGGGTCTCCTGGGTGAAAACTAAGATCCAGGATTTCAATGGCATCTTGGATGCTGCTATATTATCTGTACCTGTTTGTGGTGAGCTGTTGAGGTCACAGAGAGATTCACTTACCTTGGCAGTGCATATTCATATCTCCACATGATGTAAGCCAGAGGTCGATAGATGTCTGGGTCAGTCCTCGGGAGTCATGGATTCACTGCTTCATGAGGTGTGGCACTTTTGGTACCAATGCAGGATGATGAAAGTCTGAGTCTTTTAGTCCTTGGTGCTTCTGGTCTTGCTCAATGGATGTGAGACTTAGACTCTAATCAAGGATCTGAGATGGAGACTTAACTCCAGAACCAGGTCTCTTCGGAGAATCCTTGGCTATCGCTGGTCAAACTTTTTGTCCAACGAGGAGTTGCTGAGAGACTCAGATGAGATTTGTTACATGTATAGTCCGTATCAGCTGCGGCTGTATGGATATGTTGCTCGTTTTCCTGACACTGATCCTGCTCACCTGATTCTCTCAGTGAGGTGGAGGGGGCCAAGAGGCCGACCACATGCCTCATGGTTGCAGCAGGTTGATCAGCATCTCAAGTAGATGGGGACGGGCCAGGCATCGCTGCATTGGGGATGGCCAGGCGGAAGCCCCTGGAGTACCAGCGGAAAGTGGATGCAGTGACTTGCTGCTCCGGTGCATGCTCCCGTACCTGAACTGATCTGGGAGGACACAAACAGCAGAGTTAAAGGACAAGATAGAGGCAGACTTGGACAAACAATGGGTGGGGGGGGGGGAATGAGGGGTAGGAGAAGATACATGGGGTGGAGAAGATTTATACAGAAGGAAACTCTCAGGAGGGAAAGTTGGAAATGTGGATGAAGGAGGGATTGAGGTGGGTTAATGAGGGTAGAAAATATCATGTTTCTGATTTGGGGACAATCTGAGATTGTGGTGAACAGCTGTTTTGAAGACTTGGAGAGAAAATTTAGATTGAAGAGAATGTGGAAGTTGGTTCCACAGGTGGGAAAAAAAAGAGGAACGGATGGGTGGAGGTGAGCAGTGTTCCTGGATTTAGGAATTTTCACCAAAAGGGGGTTGATGGTGGACGGGTGGAACATACAGAACCCTAGGGGGGTTAAAGCATGGAAAGAGAAGAGGGTACAAGACCAGAAAGGAGGCGGTCAAAGACAGAGAGACTTGTCTGTGATGGCGTCGTGATAGACCCATGGACTTCATCACAGAAAATTCAAATAATCTTGGAGGCCTTTATTTTGACGGTGTCAAGCTGAGCAAGATGTAAGGTAAGGGAGCCAAAGGCTGATCGTGAAATCCAGGAGTTTGAATGACTAAATTTCTTCAAGAGGATTGTTGAGAAAGTAGATGGAGGGAGAGAGGGTTACCAGATGGTCCTTTCGGAGAGAGATACTGAGAGTGTGAGATTTGTCAGGATTTACAAACATATTCCAAGTGTTTGATCATCTTGTGATTTTGCCAAGGTATGACGAGAGGGAAGAGGCTGCAGCCTGCCTGCCTCAAGGATGAGGGATGTCACGGCACACAACTATTCCGACCATGACAATTAAAAAATCCGCATGCCAAACTAAGGGGTGTAGCGACCCCCGTAACTGTTGGTCTTCCGCCTTCTGACAACATTCACATGGGCTAAGGCCAATCTCATTTTCACACTGGTGTAACCAAGAAAGTCTTGGGCATCCTCAAGGACAGAGCCATGTTTGATCAGTTCGGTGGCAGTCATAAAGATCCATGGCAAATTCCAGGGAGATATGGGCTGGTGCATGTTCACTTAAACGGCGGACATATCCAAACAGGGAATAGCATGTCATAGCGATATCGAGTGTGATCATGCCAAGTGTAGTGATCTCAAAAATGATTTTGTTGAGATTCGGTCATTCCATCGAACCCCAAAATGCACATACACATTGCATATGGAAAGCTTGTAAGGTGTCTTGGTCCTTTTTCAAAAGTGTCCAGGTCTCACAACCATTGAGGAGAACAGGTAGGATGCATGTTCTGTAAATGCGGAGCTTTGATGGTAAACTCAGACGTTGCTATTTCCAGACAGCGTCTCATTGTCCCATGACAGGGACAGCTGTGCTGATTCATCAACACACATCAGGGCTGCAGTATCCAGATGAATGAATGTTGGAGCCCAGGAAGGTGAAGTGGTTCATTGACTCCACAACTACACCAGAGATAGGTCCTGGTAGGGGGAGGGACCAATGGCAACATTCTGTACCTTGGTTTTTTTGCCATGAGGGTTTGACGCCTTGGCTTTTAGCAACCGATTGAAAGTGGTTGAACACAGCTGGCCAGTGGACAGGGTCTCTCACAAACAGGGCAGCATTATCTGTAGAGAGTAGATCAGTGATGACTTCTCAACTGACATAAATTCCAAGCAGATCTGCATACCTTGACATCATCCAGTCCATGGCGCAGCAGAAGAGGGAGGGAGCAAGGACACAGCTCTAACGAATTCCATAAGATGTGGGAAAAGGTGGTGATATGTCAGTGTCCACTCCAACGCAGGTTGTTGTATCTTGTGGAGGTTCTGGATCAGATTGAGAAGTGATAATGGAACTCCATTGCCTCTCACACCTTCCATGGGGATATCCAATCAACCAAGTCAACCAGGGTATCAGTCAACAATGAGGGCCATTTCTGTGGCCGGCTAGATCCCACTGTCTTGGATGCTGTAGAGGATAGTGTCATGGACAAGAGGCCAAGACTCCTCAACGTTGTCTGAGAATTCACCCAGAGCATCAAAACAGTTCTGGATGGAGATGCTATTATTAGACAGATAGCTCTTGGTCACGAACCAAAGCTTCCATGTTCAAGTGTCGCTCAGGTCTTGCTTGACGATGGTATACAAAGTGCAGTCAGATATCAGCCACAACTAACCTATGGTCAGTGTTTGCCAGAGCTTCGGCGCCTCTAAAAACCCAATACGATTTGAAAATTGAACGATCTCAAGATAAAATGTGATCCAGTTCATTATGAGTGTAAGCATCATTTGAGATCCAGGTGACTTTGTGTATGTGTGTCTTGAAGCAAGAACCCATAACAGATAGGTTATGGAGCAAAGGTAGATCATACGAAAATAGTTGTCATTCATATAACCTGATTCGCAGTTCCTGATAACACTTTTGAATCCTGTAAGATCTGTGCCAGAGGATGTGCTGAGATCCCCGAGAATCAAAAGTTGGTCATGGAGGGAGACCGATTTTTTTTTGTATACACTGTCGAGGCTCGTATGAGAGCTAACACACAGAACGTACAACAAGGGGAGCAGGAGACAAGAGGAGCGGAAGAGGGAAGGAAAAAACTGTGGAGCAGAGACATGATATCAGTGGAAGGGAGAGGGTTGGGGTGGGGTACACAGGGTAAACAAGATGGACACTACAGGGACTTTCAGGTCCTTACATGACAGGGACTTTCAGGAAGGAAAGCAGAGAATTTGAAAAAGGTGGCTTTGGGGTGGATTAGCGGGGGTAGAAAAAGATCATGGTTTTAGATGGGGGAAGATAAGAGATGGTGAACAGCTGTTTTGAAGACCTGGAGGGAAGAGTGGGATTAAAGAGAGCGTCACAGTTTGTTCCAGAAGTGGGAAAAAAGAGGAACGAAAGGGTGAAGGTGAGCAGTGATTCTTGATATTGATGGTTTTACCGGAAGGGTGTTGATGGCAGACCTTGAGTGCCCTGCGTAAATATGTGTGCGACATATCTCAGACAGAGCAGGGGGGGGCAAGGCCGGAGAGGAGACGGGAGAAGACAGAAAGACCACTGACCTGCCTGCGGTGAGAGAATGAGAGACCCAAAGACTCAGCCTCATCGTGGGAGATACCAATGTTCCTAAGTGCCTTGGTTTTCACAGCATGAAGCCAAGAAAGGTGAGAGGCAGGAGCACCAGCCCAGAAGGGAGAGCAGTACTCTGTCAGCCTGTGGACGAAAGCTTTGTATGTGGTCGGGAGCTCAGGGGTGTCAAGTAAGGACTTGCACGATGGAGGATGCCCAGTCGGTGACTGGCTTTAGAAATGTGGTTTTTCCTGCTTGGAAATGTGGCTTTCCCAAGAAAGGTCATGATAGATAGTGAGACTCAGAAGCTTGAATGAAATGACTTCTTCAAGAGGATTGTTGAGAAAGTAGATGGGAGGGGGAGGGGGGGATTCCACAAGTAATTCCAATTTTTCATAGAATGTGACTTTCTCTGAACTTGCAGAGACCTCGGTAGGAGCGTATGCCACAATCAGAGAATGGGTGCCATGTTGAACCATAAGGAGACAGTGTGAAACAGGATGCCATAACATCAATGAGCCACTCATATCACTTGCCAGTATTAGGGATACTCCATGGGTGTGCTGTGACTCTCCTGAATGGATGAGGGTGTAGTTGCCTACTTGCTGATATCCACTGCCATGGCACAGGCTGCAGTCATGAACAAAGAGATAAAGAGATTCAGAGATCATTGATGAAAATTAGGAATAATATGGGGCCTGGAACCCTGCTTTGGGTCACTGTGGTTTTAAGCCACAGATTCTCCCTCCGGCATAATTCACTTATAATTGAACTGAACACGCTTCCTCTTCCTCGCATAGTCCTGATTATTTGATTATTAACTCACTGCACCATGCAGCTTAAAGTGCACATGTGTAAAATGCCTCCACTCAGTGTTTCACTCCGGTGGTCTTGGGAGACTCGATTGGGAGACACTCCAGGAGACTCGACTCCATGACAATATTATCCAGGGAACCAGAAAAGTCATTAATGTGGACAAAGACGATGATCCATCTGAAAATACTGCCTCACCAGCTTCAAGAGGATGATCTTGACACATAATTTTTTCAGGAGCAACCCATTGTTTCCACTCACAGAGAAAATTTGACAACCATTCAAGGAGTCCCTGAACACATTGGAAAAAAAAACAAAACAGACAACTTGGAAATTATTTGTGACACTGGCTATTGGTAGCAGGTTACATGAAGGATATGGGAGTTGATTAGAAGTATTATGAAATAAAAAAAAATTCACGAAACTTTGAAACCTGTTTCGATGATGGCATATTTTTTTTTCTTACCACTCCTTGTTCCACCAGTGTCGTGACAGCCGTCAAATGAATGACCACATTAGTGCCGCCAAGCATGCATCGACAGCCAGATTTTTGAACATCCTTTCCACAGTCATTGCCACCATCACTATCCTCATAGTAATAATAATTGTGGTAAAAGAAGTCATCACAAATGCGAGATGGGGGTATTACGGAT
Organism: Eptatretus burgeri; assembly: GCF_056783735.1. Lineage (NCBI taxonomy): Eukaryota > Metazoa > Chordata > Myxini > Myxiniformes > Myxinidae > Eptatretus > Eptatretus burgeri. The sequence continues at coordinate 39,601,069 of NC_140977.1, read as the reverse complement.
ATCAACGATATCCTCAATATTCAGGCTATTGAAGGAAAGAGAGTTGCAGAAGTTTGTGCTTGACCACTGCCCTACCGCTTATGCTAACCAGAACCACATACCTCTTTTTGTTTAAGATCGACACAGATTGCTTATGCTTTAATTGTTTGTCAGTTTTAATCAATTATCTGTATTTCAAATATAAATAATCTGTATTTTTCCCCTTCATATTGTCTAAACAAACTTCACATTAAATTTCTTTTGTTTGTGATTTGTTGATGGTGAATAGCAAAAGCATCTGAAGAGTTAAATTTGCAATTCTGCAAAATTTGTCTGCTTTTTGAATGGGATGTTTATACTTTTGAAATGTTTTCTTCTTCCCCTCTATCACTTTGCTCTTCCGTGAGCCTCGACTTTGTATCCCTGCAAAAATACGAAAAAAAAATAAAAGGTTCCACTGGCTTTACAAAAACGAGAAACTCATTTTTCTTCGAACAAATTCATCAGCTCAAACAATTAATTTTTATACAAAAATTTGGTCTTGCATTGGACAGGTCAGGTCAGGTCAGGTCAGGTCAGGTATGGGAGCATGCGCCGGAGCAGCGCATCGCTGCATCCACTTTCCTCTGGTACTCCAGGGGCCTCCATCTGGCCATCCCCCAGGCAGATACCTGGCCTATCCCCATCTCTTTGAGATGCTGATCAACCTGCTGCAACCACGAAGCACATGGTCGCCCCATTGGCCTCCTCCACTCATGAGGCTCCTTCGCTGAGAGAATCTGTTGAGCAGGATCGGCGTCAGAAAAACGAACCACATGTTCATACAGCCGTCTGTGAGTTGGAGTTGCCCACAATTTTTGAAGGGTCACCCACAATTGTGAGTCACCCACAAATTTTACAAGGGATGACAAGGCATTATGGTCAAACTGCACAGAAGTTGAAATGCCAATAAACTTTAACTGTGATTGCACAACAACACAAGAATAAATAAGAAACATAGGACTGCCTGTCCTGATGCTCACCGAGCATGTCACTCAAATCTCCCACAGACCTCCTTCAACCCTGAGTTTTTTGATGTCATGAACAAACTTCGGTGCATCATGGGTGATGAAGGTTGTGGTCAAGTTTCATTGAAATTGTGTGTGTAGTTTTGGAGAAGAGATGAAATACCTATTTTGGGGGTCAACCCCCGCCTCCTCCGTATGACCCCATAATGAGTTCAGATCTGAATTTTTTGATGCCAAGAACAACCTTAGGTACATCACAGGTGATGAAGGCTGTGGTCAGGTTTCATTGAAATTGTGTGTGTAGTTTTGGAGAAGACAGCAAATACCTATTTTGGGGGGTCAAAAACCCTCCTGTAGACCTCCTAAATGACTGCAGATTTTGATGCGGTCGATACACTTTGGTCCATCACAGGAGATGATGGTTGCAGTCAAGTTTCATCAAAATTGTTTGTGAAGTTTCGGAGAAGAAAGCAAATACCTATTTTGGGGGGTCAACCCCACCTCCCCCCACCCCGCCCCTCCATGGATCCCCCTTGATAATGGCAGATTTTCTATGCAGACGATTGAAGGTTGTGGTCAAGTTTCATCAAAGTCGTGTGTATAGTTTCAGAGAAGAGAGTAAATACCTATTTTGGGGGGTCGAAAACCCTCCTGTAGACCGCCTTAATGAGCGCAGATTTTGTTGTGGTTGATATTGTTACAGCTGTGGAAATTCGCAAACCACCATTCAGGTCCCGTAGGTGAGATATCTCTTAAGTACATGTGTAGTTAGCCCAAATCCGTTGTCTAGAGGGAATTTATGTGATCCATCCAGCCTGCGACGCTTTGAGTAAGTAGTTTTTCTTTCCCGATCTTTTATTTAAAACGGACGAAAACTGCCAACGATGCTGGTGGGTTTTTCGCGACATTCTTCTCCGCGCTTGGTGTGAGGGAGGAGAAGGGGGAGGGCAGCTCGCCGCCGATTGGTGGATGACTAGCGTGAGGCGGTCGGGGTGAGGGAACGCCCCTCTTCGAGAACACTCTCGAAGGAGGGTGGAGCCGAAAACGGGGGCGGAGTGAAGGGCGGAGCCCCGGGGGATAAAAAGTCGGACGTGGAAGGAGCGCTGTTGTTGCTCTTGCTCTCTTCCTGTCTTCCGGCTCGCTCGTCCTCTTCTTTTCCTGGTGGCCGCTGGCCTGGTCTTTTGTGGGACGGTCCCGAGACCCCGCTGGCGGGACGGAGCGTCTTCCATTCCCCATACCGCGACCTCGAGCGACAACGTTTCCCCCCCCCCTTCTATCCGCGCTGGGATAGCGCCGGAAACTCTGTCCGTGGCGGCGAGCGGCCTACACGTACCGGCGCGAGGCACGCCGGAGAGGACGCGCCTACCACGCCAGGGCACGGAGTCGCGGCCAGGCACGACCACGTCGACGGACGAAGGAGAGGGACTCGGCGGCCCAAAGGGAAGTCACCATTTCTTTTTGGGGTTTTTGTATGAATGTGTGTTGGCGCCGTGTCTTGTAAAGTAGAACTGTTTAAGTGTTTCCGTGTGTCGGTCTTATTCGGTTGTAGCTCTGCATTGTTGCTTTTGTTTGGGTTGATATATGTGCATTTTGACTGTTTGGCTGTATATGTGTGCTCTCCGTGTGTCGTGTAAATAAAATGCTTGCATGTTGAACTGTGCCCGTTTCGCTTCGTCTCCTTCCTTTTAATTGACCCTCCATCCTGCTTCACGTAAAGGGTTCGTAGTGGGCTTAATATGCCTGATAATTAATCGGAACCGTCGAGGCCGACGATAACACTGCTCGGTTGTCATTGTAGCACGGAATGGACCGCTTAAGCGGTTCGTGTCCAGAGTCGGCCTGCGGCGAGGTACGGTCGCCTGGTCGACCATCCGCGCAGGTACTTAGGTAGATCGAATTTGGTGAGCAACCCTATCCTGTGCGGGTGGGCAATTAGCACGGTCGTGGTGGGGTTAAACCCCCACCCGTGTCGAGCTCCCGGCGTTGTTCCGAGAGCGTCACGACAGAATTGTCCGTTCCGGTGGGCGAGACGGCCGCCATTCGAGTCGAGCGGCCGATCGCACGCCGGCGGGCGCAAATTCGCAACACTGGTGTCCGGGAGTGGGATTCAAATCCCTCCCGCCTCCAAGCTAAATTCACGGGGAATCGGTCCAGGGGTGAGAGGAGCGACCCCCGACTCCCTCCAAATTACGAGCAGGCCAAATTAAACCCGTTACGGGAAATAGGATGGAGTCTCAAGGCGAGCGGGAGCTGGGGCTATTAGAAATGGATTTAGAATGTGTAAAATCCATGGCCCAGGATGGAGACCCCGAGCAGGAAATGTTGGTTGTGCAGGAACAATTCCCCCCCCAACCGAACCCAGAGCCCGAAATAGGTACGGCGGTAGCCGCGGTGTATGACACCTCCCCTCCCCCTCTCCACCAAAACCCCCCGATCCTTGCCGAATCGGCTCAGCCGAGCGCACCCGACATGGCCCAGCTATGCGCCATGCTGGCGGGAATGAACGCAAATATGCAACAAATGCAAAGCGAAATGAACACGAATATGCAACAAATGAAAAACGAACTAAAAGCCATGAATGCGAATTTACAACAGGTGAAGAACGGAATGGAAAACAAAATGGAAGAGATGCGGGGTGAGACGCAGAACATGGGCCGAAGCCTGCAGGCGGGCATGAAGGCAATAGCAGTGGAGCTCAAAATGGCGACACCACGTGTGGGAGCGAACGAGCTGGAGGGGAGTGCAACGGCTGTCAGGCCCGCAGTGGGGGCGGGTGAGAAAATAATTTGGGAGACGCGATGTGCGAGACACGTGGAGGTAACAACGACGGAAAAAGTGACGGTGACCGAGATGGAAAAATTAAATGGGGTGACCGAAACGTGTGAGACGAGACACGAAGTGACGACAAAGGAAATAAAAATAGTTGAGACACGGGAGATAGAGGGTGAATTGGACGGGGTTGAAGAAGAGCACACACACACACACAGAGTTAGTGGAGGACGATGAGGGGGAGCTGGCAGACTGTTTAGGGACCCGGTGCGAGCAGTTGGATAGCCTCCTTCGGGAACGGAGGGAGCCGCTATGCTCCCTTGAAGCGAGTCACGACCAGGCGGGTTCGTTCGTGCTTAGCAAGTTCGAGAGGACTGGTGCTGTGGACAGGTGCATGGAGAGCTTGGGGGGTATAGAGGCCCCGGAAACCCTTGGGGTGGCACAAATCCCCAGTGTGGTTGTCCCGGTGTGTGTGGTGCAAGGTGTGAGTGCGCCCCCCCCACCCCCGTGTGTGGAAGCGACCCCGTGTGTGAGTGGTGTGGTGGCAAGTGTGCCGAGATGCGTGCTTCCCAGCACGCCGTGTGGGAATGAGGTACAGTGTGTGAGTGAGACACCGCGGGTGAGTGCCTCCGCGTGTATGAGTGGTATGGTGTGTGCAAGGGAAATGGCATGAGTGAGTGAGCGGCCGAGTGTGAGGGAGATGACGGTGGGCATGTACGAACATGCAGCCGCGTCTCCCGGTGTGAGGGTGATGGAGTGGAGTCTGAGTGTCGTAACACGCAGGTGTGCGTGTGTTGAATGGAGACGACGATGGCGACAGAGAGACAGGGGCCGGGTAGCGGCCGTAGTTTCAATGGGGACCGCGCCGGGTTCACCCAGCGGCGAGCGTGCGTTCCGTGCTGTGCAACACACAAGGCCACCACGTGCTCGCTTGCGGGAGTAAAACCCGGTCCGGAAACGAGCGCGGTGAATGTTGCCGATCCCTCGACGGACAAAGTTTCGGCAGGTAAACGGATTTGGATCGGATGGGTTCTCCACGCGGGCGGGTGTGTTAAGCTCCAACGGGCAGAGCAGATGTGTTCGCGTGGGGAACCCCTCGAGACGTGGGGCTTGTGTTTTTTTATGCGCAGTGTGACGTCATGGCTGTGTGTATGGTTGGAATCCGGCAGGAGGGTGAATCCCTGCCGGATGGTACCGTCCAAGAGGGACGAGGGATGCGAACAGCTGCCATGACGTTACGCCAAAGGTGCGCGGCTGTGAATTGCCGCGCTGGTGCGCAGGTTGTGAGTTGCCGCGCTGGTGCTGCGCAATATAAAAAAAGAGCAAGCCTCGCTTTCGGGTGAACAGGATTCCTGGGCAAGGGGTGGATGATCCCCTTGGCCAGGGCACAGGATGACACTAGCTAGGGGGAAGGGTTAGCTTAGCTAGACCGGCTTCATGGGGCAGTGGTAAGTCCTCATGGGGCTAGTCGGCCGTAGTAGGCCAAGGGCCCATGGGGGGCCGGGATAGCGTAGTGGGCACGGGTGCGCCCGCATGGTGCGGGGGCCCGGGGCGCCATTAGCCGCATGGGCAGTGTTGTGGGCACGGGTGACCCTCAGAAAGGGGCCCAGGAAGCCAGCCTGCCACGTGAGCATTTCAGGGGAGTCGCCAGGGAGGGCACTCCCCGGTGTTTAGGGAGCTGATAGGCTCGGAGGCAGTGTAGTGCCCGGGGGTGCCATAGCTGGAGATTCGGCAGAAGGTAGTGCCTGCCAAGGGGAGCCACGCGTCCCAGCCATGAGACCGTCTGAGGGCACGGGAAGAAAATTGGGGGGCGAGGCCCGAAATTGTGAGGACACCAACACAGGCGACGGGAATCTGGGTTGTTAGAACTGATAGTTTAAGCGAGAGGCGCTTGTTGAAAGCCCGGGGTAGTTTCAGAGATAATGGTTAGGGTAGATTAGGAGATGTACCCCTCCGCACCATCCATCCCTTCGCTCTTGTTTTGGGCCGCTGGACCCACTTTGGGTTAAAGATCGCTGAAGTCTGAGGAGGCCATCCTGAGGCTTCATTGGGCCTCGACACAGGACGTTAGCTCTCCCTCCAGGAAGGGAACGCAGGGTTGGGAGTAGGCTAGGGGACGATAGGTTAGCCGAACAAGGACATAAAGGGGGTTAGGGGACGAATTATAGTGGGAGGTATGGGAATAAAAAGAAAATAAAATAAAAAAATTAAAAGGGGGGCTAAATTGGGTTTGGCAAATTCAGGGAGTGGGTATACACAGTGACAGGCAAAGGCGTTAGGTGGGAGGGAGACAGGTAGGTACGTCCGAGCCCGCCTTCTGAGTGGCCTGCACCACCGCACTCCCTCCACCAACCTCCACTGAAAGGCAAAGGCAGGCCATCTTCATCTGCTGGCTGTGTTACTTCAAGGCCTGTGCTGGCCAACTTCATCGGCAGCTGTTGTTTTGCTGCAAGGCCTGTGCCGGTCGGATCGTCCGTCGGCTGTGTTTGCCTGCAGCGGCCCTGTTCTGCCGGCTTTGTATGCCTGTTCACCTTTGCCATGCCATGCCCACTGCCCACATCATCAGTTTGCCCCCGTTCATTTTTGCTTTGCCCCCCCCCCCTCGTTCATTGCCATGTGCGCAGGATCGTCGTTCAAGCTGCAAGAACTGTCCTGTTGGCAGCTACAACACGGGCCTGCAGTGGCGGCCCATGCGCCAGTTCACCGTTGACTTTTGTTTTGCTCCCTGCAGAGTCCATTGATCCGGGGCCATGGTTAGTGTAAATTTTGTAAGTTAAGTTGTTCTGTAAATATGTGTTTTGCGCCCCCGGCATGTCTGTCCTCGCGCCGGCAATTTTATTTCAGTCGTCTGAGTGAGTGGGTTTGTTTAGTTAGTTACTCAGCCCTCAGGTTATTTATTTTGGGGACACGAATACTATGAATGTCGCACTCAGGGATCCGAAGGTAAAACGTACGAGGGGAGAACTACACAGGATGGCACTCGAAAATTTGATGACTCGGGACGAGTCTGTAAAAAGGGGAGGGGGTAGTGTTACGGCTGTGGAAATTCGCAAACCACCATTGAGGTCCCGTAGGTGAGATATCTGTGCAGTTAGCCCAAATCCGTTGTCTCGAGGGAATTTATGTGATCCATCTGGGCTGCGACGCTTTTAGTAAGTCGTTTTTCTTTCCCTGTCTTTTATTTAAAACGGATGAAAACTGCCAACGATGCTGGTGGGTTTTTCGTGCCATTCTTCTCCGCGCTTGGTGTGAGGGAGGAGAAGGGGGAGGGGCAGCTCGCCGCCGATTGGTGGATGACCAGCGTGAGGCGGTCGGGGTGAGGGAACGCCCCTCTTCGAGAGCCCTCTTGAAGGAGGGAGGAGCCGAAAACGGGGACGGAGTGAAGGGCGGTGCCCCGGGGGATAAAAAGTCGGACACGGAAGGAGTGCTGTTGTTGCTCTTGCTCTCTTCCTGTCTTCCGGCTCGCTCGTCCACTTCTCTTCCTGGTAGCCGCTGGCCTGGTCTTTTGTGGGACGGTCCTGAGACCCCGCTGGCGGGACGGAGTGTCTTCCATTCCCCACACCGCGACCTCGAGCGACAACTCCCCCCCCCCCCCTTTCTATCCGCACTGGGATAGCGCCGGAAACTCCGTCCGTGGCGTCGAGCAGCCAACACGTGCCGGCGCGAGGCACGCCAGAGAGGACGTGCCTACCATGCCAGGGCACGGAGTCGCGGTCAGGCGTGACCACGTTGACGGATGTAGGAGAGGGACTCGACGGCCCAAAGGGAAGTCACCATTTCTTTTCGGGGGTTTTGTATGTATGTGTGTTGGCGCCGTGTCTTGTAAAGTAGAACTGTTTAAGTGTTTCCGTGTGTCGGTCTTATTCGGTTGTAGCTCTGCATTGTTGCTTTTGTTTGGGTTGATATGTGTGCATTTTGACTGTTTGGCTGCATATGTGTGCTCGCCGTGTGTCGTGTAAATAAAGTGCTTGCATGTTGAACTGTGCCCGTTTCGCTTCGTCTCCTTCCTTTTAATTGACCCTCCATCCTGCTTCACGCAAAGGGTTCTTAGTGGGCTTAATACGCCCGATAATTAATCGGAACCATCGAGGCCGACGATAACACCGCTCGGTTATCACTGTAGCATGGAATGGACCACTTAAGCGGTTCATGTCCGGAGTCAGCCTGCGGCGAGGTACGATCGCCTGGTCGACCATCCGTGCAGGTACTTGGGTAAATTGAATTTGGCGAGCAACCCTATCCTGTGCGGGTGGGCAATTGGCCCGGTCGTGGTGGGGTTAAACCCCTACCCGTGACTAGCTCCCGGCGTTGTTCCGAGAGGGTCACGACAGAATTGTCCGTTCCGGTGGGCGAGGCGGCCGCCATTCAAGTCGAGCGGCCGATCGCACGCCGGCGGGCGCGAATTTGCAACAATATACTTTGGTCCATCATGGGTGATGAATGTTGTGGTCAAGTTTCATCGAAATCGTATGCGTAGTTTCGGAGAAGGCAACAAATACCTATTTTTGTTGTCAACCCCCCCCCCCCCCGCAAAGACCCTGCACCTACCACGCCTACCCGTTCATGAGCGCAGATTTTGATGTGGTCGATACACTTTGGTACATCATTAGTGATGAAGGTTTTGGTCAAGTTTCATGGAAATTGTGTCTAGTTTTGGAGAAGACAGCAAATACCTATTTTGTTGGTGGGGAGGGGGGGGGTCCAACCCCCCCCCCACGTTGATCCCCTTAATGAGCACAAAACTTTGATGTGGTCAATATACCTTCATTAGGCATCAGATATGATGCTTGTGGCCAAGTTTCATCAAAATCGTGTTTGGTTGAAGCGCTAATGACTGAAGTGTTTGCGGACGGACTCACTGACTGACTGACTGATTTACTGAGTGACTCACCTTCGGACACTGCTCGATCGCGTAAGCTCCCCGGAACTACGTTCCAGGTCAGCAAAAAACGAGACGCAGATAAACTTGAACTGTGTAAACCTCTCAAGGGGATGACGGGGTGTTGGCAGGCTATCCTCGAGGAATGTGCACTCACCTCTGAGCTGTCTGGCTTGGCTTGAACCTCGGTCCAGCTAAAAATTGTCATCCTGGTGTTTCACATGCAAGGCGACTCATCAATGTGTGTTCCATTCCTCGGATGAACGTTAAACTGGTGTCCTGTCTGCCGGCATGAGTTGATGGACGTTAAAGATCCCAAGGTGTCCTTTTTATTCAGTAATTGTGGATTCAACATCCCATTTATTACATGTTGACTTCTCTATTTAATTAATATATATTATATATTATATATATATATATATATATATATATATACATATATATATATATATATATATATATATATATATATATATATATATATATATATATATATGTATATATATATATATATATATATATATATATATATATATATATATATATATTATATATTATATATATATATATATATATATATATATACATATATATATATATAGACAGTGCCAATAGAAAGTCTACACCCCATTTCTAATTTTTACCTTTTGTTGACTTGTAGCCTGGAATTAAATTGCATAAAATCAGACGTTTTCCACTATTATTTATACACCGCAACCAACAACATCCAAGTGAAAAACAAATTCCACAAATTTCAGAAAATTAAGTAAAAATACAATATTAGAATGTCTTGGTTGGATAAGTGTCCACCATATTGAGTTAATACTTGCAGAAGCACCTTTGACAGCAATTACAGCTTTGAGTCTGTTGGGACAGGTCTCTACAAACGTTGCACACCTTGATTGGGCAATATTTGCCCATTCTTCTGTACAAAACTGTTCAAGCTCAGTCAAGTTATTGGGGGAGCGTTGATGGACGGCAATCTTCAAATCATGCCACAGATTTTCCATTGGATTTAGATCTGGGATCTGACTGGGCCACTCAAGGACATTTATCTTTTTGTTCCTTAGCCACACCAGTGTCGCTTTAGTTGTGTGCTTTGGGTCGTTGTCATGATGAAAGGTGAACTTTTGTCCCAATTTTAGCTTTCTTGCAGAGGGCAGCAGGTTTTCCTCAAGGATTTTTCTGTATTTTGCTCCGTCCATTTTCCTTTCGATCCTGACAGGTGCCTCAGTTCCTGCTGATGAGAAACATCCCCACAACATGATGCTGCCACCACTATACTTCACAGTTGGGATGTTGTTCTTTGGGTGATGTGCTGTGTTGGGTTTGTGCCAAACGTAATGTTTTGCATTTCGGCCAATAAAGTCCATCTTGGTTTTGTCAGACCACAAAACGTTTTGCCACATGGCTTCAGAATCACCAGTGTTTTTTTGCAAACCCCAAGGTGGGCTTTATTGAGTAATGACTTCCCTCTTACCACCCTATTGTACCAGCCGGACTTGTGGAGTGCTTTGGATAATGTTGTCACATGCACACAGTGACCAGTCTTTGCCATAAAGGCCTGTAGCTCTTTCAAAATTGCGATTGGCCTCTTGGTGGCCTCTCTGATCAATCTCCTCCTTGCTTGGTGATCCAGTTTGGAGGGATGGCCTGATCAAGGCAGGGTCTTGGTGGTACAATATGCCTTCCACCTCTTAATGATTGTCTTGATTGTGCTCGAAAGGATATTCAAGGCCTTTGAAATATTTTTATACCCATCCCATGATCTGCGCTTTTCCACAACTTTATCCCAGAGGTCTTTTGAAAGCTCCTTGGTGCTCATTGTTGAGTCTGCTGTGAAATGCACTACCTCGCAGAGGAAACTTACAGGAACAGCTGATTTTATTGTGAAATAATCAAAATCACTACAATTTAACACAGGTGGAGGTCAATTAACTTGGTGTGTGATTTTGAAGGTGATTGGTTGCACCTGAGCTAGATTAAAATTACTCTTATAAGAGAGGTGGACACTTATCCAACCAAGATATTGTAGTTTTGTATTTTAAATTAATTTTCTGAAATTTGTCGAATTCATTTTTGACTTGAAAGCTTTGAGTTACGATATGTAAATAAAGGTGGAAAAAGACTGATTTAATGCAATTTAATTCCAGGCTGTAAGGCAACAAAAAATGAAAATTTTGATGGGGGGGGGGCACTGTATATATTGTCATGACCCTGGCGGTTAGGTTAATCCCCCCCAACCCAATTGTCGTGGACACGCGGTTAACACCGACCAGGCCGGATTGCCGAGCAGTTTCCCTTCGAGGCGGAAAAGTGATCCTCGGAGATTATGGTGCGTGCAGGAAGGGCGGAAAATGCACGCACACGACGGAAGAACAGCACAAGGGGTTTATCTCGAACCCATGACAAATAGACAACATAAGCAGGAAACTTAAAATAAACATGGGGGTTTAATGAAAATAGATCAAATATTTACAAGGGTGATAATTCAAATTGTAAAAATAAAACGTGAGTTCAATGAAAGTCTAAAGTCGAGGCGCCTCTAAACACGGACTTTAATACATACAAGGGGAAAACAAAAGAAAAGAAAATCCTCCATTGATTCTAGCAATCAGCTTTGTCCAGAGATGGTTTTTATTGAACTTTGGGGTCGAGCCACTTCATCCAGCGTGGGAAGATGCGCCCAAAATGGTGTTGAGCCGTTCTCGAGGCGGGAAAACGTACATGAGGTAATTAGCGAGGCGGTATTCAACACCAGGGCTCACCAACCAGCGTGCGGATTATTGTCCTGAACAAATATGACGAATGTTCCTCTCTTACACGAGGTCTGCTCACAACGATCGCCCACCTTTCTCCTTGAACACACAACGGGATAACGACGAGTTTGCTGAGAGGTGCACTCCTCTTCCTCTCTTTCTCATAACCGTACAACTTCGCGACTCAGCTGAACAGGAATGGCTGGCGTCTTGTCCAGCATGCTGCAAATTCACCAGCACGAACAAAAGAATCGCACAGCCATTTCATCGTGCTGAGAGGAGAGCAAAAACGAGATCCTCTTCGTCGATCGTGTCCTCCACCAACTCTGTGCTCTCTTCAAATATCACCTCCTCCCTCTCACATCACACTCCCAATCATAAGCCTCGGGGGCGTGACTTGATGGTACGAAGCCGGGAAGGCAGGGCTTCATGCTTGCTTGGACGAGCGGAATTGTTATTATGGTTGTTGTTGTTATAAAAACGTAATTCTTTAATTGCCGGCTTGTAAATGCAAAAATGTAGGAACAGGTCACAGGGGGCAATCAAAACTTGGGGACATTTGCCTTAATCCCTATCTCATTAGCACAGCACCACCCCCCATGTGGTGACAAGTAACACTGAAACTCACAGTTTCCCTACTTAATTTACATCGAGACGTCTCCTACACGTCCACGGAATGGACCAAGCAATGCTATACAATCTTATCTTTGCTATGAAATTTCTCCACCCTAATCATATTTAGGGCTCGGGATCATAGGGTCCTCTGTTCAAATCCTGCTCCGCTATTGAATTAATACCAGGTGAGGTTGACTCAGCCTGTCATCCTTCTGAAGTCGGCAAATTGAGTACCAGCTTGCTGGGACGATTGAGCCATTTAAGTATCCTGTGTCAGAGTGGCGATCCATCCAGGATTGTGCCCAATAACCCACGAGACCCTTCAGCAGCACTGATACTCTGTACAGAGTATGATCCAATGGAATGGAATGGAACTATCCACGCATCATCCACAAATAACTGTCAGAAACATCATGCAATTCTGCTTGGTTTCCATTCCACTATCTATCATTTATGGATATGCATTAGTTGATCAATGTATTTGTGCATCAAATAAGTCGTCTACAATTGTACGTACTCATTACCCTGTGCTCACGAAGCAAAAAGCAGGGTTAAGTGATTGGTCGTGTACGTACGAATGTCGTACGTCGTACGTGACTGCATTTTGTGAAGATTGAAAACTGCTCAGTGGAGGAAATTGAAACTTTACCACATGTTTCATGACCGGTGATAATGCGTCACTCTTTTGTGGTCAACATCGGCCAAAGATCAACAGAAGCCAGTTTTCTAAAATCCTCAATTTTTATCCGATTGACATGATATTTGAACAGGATTTTCATATCAGCTCACTCAAATCAAACACCAATTATTGTTGAGGTCAACATAAGCCAAAAGGTGAACAGAGGTCATATTTTTGAAATCTTCAATTTTCGTCCGGTCGACTTGAAAGTTAAATAGGATTTGATTATCAGGTCACGAAATTCAACCACAAACTATTTTTGAGGTGAAGATTGGCCAAAAGGTAAACATAGGCCAGATTTATAAAATTGTCTGCCTTTTTCATCCGATTCTCCAAGCTGTGCAATGCCCTTCTTTTCGATAGTTTGCCACATGGCACATACCATATAAGGGGGTCTTTTCTATGTCCCTGGCATTTTCCCCAAGATCCTAGTGGCATCTGCTTAAGTCTGTTTCTGGTGTATGTTCCCCCTCCATCCCCTCCCTTACCTCAAATGGCTGCACAGCTGACACCGCACGTGAAAAGGCTGAATGCCTAAACTTTATGTTTGCTTATAAATCTTGTTTTCCACACCCATCGCTTTCTGTACCTACCTGACCCTGCCGCACCCATCTGTTCCTGGACTCTGTGTCCTTTTCTCCTGACAAGGTGGAGAGATTGCTGTCAAACATCGACTCAGATTCTGGAACCAGTCAAGATGGCATCAGCCCACATGTCCTAAAATCCTTCTCTGCTGTTTTTCTGTTTTTTTATTTTTTATTTTTTTATCTCTCTCTCTCTCTCTCTCTCTCTCTCTCTCTCTCTCTTTCTCTCTCTCTCTCTCTCTCTCTCTCTCTCTCTCTCTCTCTCTCTCTCTCTCTCTCTCTCTCTCTCTCTCTCTCTCTCTCTCTCTCTCTCTCTCTCTCTCTCTCTCTCTCTCTCTCTCTCTCTCTCTCTCTCTCTCTCTCTCTCTCTCTCTCTCTCTCTCTCTCTCTCTCTCTCTCTCTCTCTCTCTCTCTCTCTCTCTCTCTCTCTCTCTCTCTCTCTCTCTCTCTCTCTCTCTCTCTCTCTCTCTCTCTCTCTCTCTCTCTCTCTCTCTCTCTCTCTCTCTCTCTCTCTCTCTCTCTCTCTCTCTCTCTCTCTCTCTCTCTCTCTCTCTCTCTCTCTCTCTCTCTCTCTCTCTCTCTCTCTCTCTCTCTCTCTCTCTCTCTCTCTCTCTCTCTCTCTCTCTCTTCTATTTTCTATTCACCCTCTCATTTGCTTAAGGTCATCTGCCATCTTCTTGGAAATCAGCAAACATTACTGCTCTGCAAAAAGGAGAAAAAACAGATCCCTGCAACTACAGACCAATCAGCCTTCTCCCAATGATCAGCAAGGTCATGGAACCATCGCTTCTGACATTAAATCCTTCCTCTTCTCCAATGGCTTGATTTCCGACAATCAATTTGGATTCACACCAGGTCACTCTACCCTGGACATGCTGCTTCTGCTTCAATGTTACTTTGATACAACTTAGGGGCACCTATGTGCTGCTGGCATCAACCAACAATCATGGGAGGACATTGCCAAAAAGAAGCAACAATGACACATTTCTGTGAAAAACGGCTGTGCAATGCCAGAGTCCAACAGAGCTGCTGCTGCAGAGGCCAAACAAATTTGTCGGCACGAGTGCACCCAATGTGTACTCCCTCGCAGCAGCCAGCCAACCCCATCACCATTTAGCTGTTGGCACTGCAGTCATAATATTGCAGCCTGCATTGGCCTTATCTCATATGAGAGGGCTTGTGTCTAGCAGCATCACTGGTAGTCTTTTCTCTTTTTCAGTTCTTTCCCAACAATGGATGGAAGTCCTCAATGCCAGACATGAAATCAGAGCCATATCCCTAAACATATCGCGTGCTTTTGACACGGTCTGGCACCCTGCCTTGCTCACCATACTCTCTTCCAATGGTATCCAAGGCCATCTCCACTCATGGCTCACAGACTTCCAATCCTGTCGCAGCCAACGTGTGGCCCTAAATGGAGTTCTTTCATCCCCTCTTCCTGTCCAGGCTGGTGTTCCTCAAGGCAGCGTTCTGGGCACTGTTCTTTTTCTGGTTTTCATCAATGATCTCTCCGACTCTCGAGAAAATCCTCTTTATCTCTTTGCTGATGACTCCACCCTCTGCCATACCATCTGTCATCCCTCAGATCGGCAAGCCGCAGCTTCTTCACTCTCTGCAGATCTGGATAAAATCACAAGCTGCTCCAACACTTGCAACATATCTTTCCATCCAGACAAATCCTACACTCTTACTATATTTCTCCGAAAGGACAGTCTGGAACCACCCCTCCCACCCCCATCTACTTTCTCAACAATCCTCTGAAAGAAGTCCTTTAATTGAAGTTTTTGGGTTTCACTATCTGCCATGATCTTTCCTGGGAAAGCTACATCTCCAAGCTGGCCTCCAAAGCCAGTCACCGACTGGGTATCCTCCGTCATGCAAAGTCCTTCCTTGGCACACCTGAACTTCTAACCACTTACAAAGCTTTCATCCACAGCCTGTTAGAGTACTGCTCCCCCCTCTGGGCGAGTGCTCCTGCCTCACACCATACTCGGCTTCACACTGTGGAAACCAAGGCTTTTAGGATCATTGGTATCTCCTGCGATGAAGTGGAGTCTTTGGGTCTCTGACTCTCACCGCAGGCAAGTCGGTGGTCTTTCTGTCCCCCTCCCCCCGTCTCCTCCCTGGCCTCACCCTCTGCTCTGTCTGTTATCAGCTCCCCCCTCCCCCCCCACCATATTTCCGCAGGGTGCTCAAGGTCCGTCGGCAACCCCCTTCTGGTAAAACTACCAAAATCAAGAATTACAGCTAACTTTCACTCATCCATTCCTCTTTTTTCCCTCCTCTACAACAAACTCCCACACACTCTCTTCAATCCCACTCTTCCCTCCAGGTCTTCAAAATAACTGTTCAACAACATCTCTTGTCTTCCACCATCCAAAACCACTATCTTTTTTCCCATGTTAATCCACCCCATACCCACCTCTTTCAAACTCCTTGTTTTCCTTCCTGAGCTGTTTTCCTTCCCAACCCTGTCATTTAAGGACCTGAAAGTCCCTTGTCGTGTCCATCTTGTATACCCCATGTTCCCCGCCCCATCCCTCTCTCTTCCACAGATCTTCTAATGTCTCTCTTCCCCACTGTTTTGTGCTTCCCTGTCTTGCCCCTCTCGTCTCCTGCTTCCTTTGTTATGTGTTCTGTGTGTTAGCTCTTATATGAGCCTCGACAATGTATACAAAAAAAATGTTTAACTTGGAAAAAAAATTTCACCCTCATATGTAGACTACTACTAATGTGCAATTAGTTACTTTTCCATGTGGTTAATGTGAGTCCACATTTGTGCACCTGTATTTTATCGGATGGTTCAGATTTCCCCTCTTCTGAAGAATTTTGCAAGGTATGCCACAGGAAACATAATAATAATAACCAAAAGTCAACGCAGGCAAGTATGGTGGAAAGTCTCGACCTTGTAAACATCCTGGGCAGCCCTCAAAATATTTCCTGACAAACTTCTGGATAATTTCAGCGTTCAATATCTGGGATATCTGCAAAATACAATTGAGCAAGAGATGCAAAATCCATCATATTAACTTTTGATTTATTTACAAATTTACAGGCAAGGAGAGGAATAATTTGGCAGGGAGAGGGGTATGCATCAGAAGATACATTTTTACACGATTCAGAATGAAGGTTATATTGAAAAAGCGGGGGGGGGGGGAATCTCAACCACAACAAAATGAGAAGTGATGCTGATAGGGGAGGGAAAGGAGGCTTGAGAAGTGTGGGAAGATTGGGAAGATTCAGGAAAGGTTTGGAGGTAGTCGAGTAATGGTGAGTGATGTGTTCGGAGAACATGGGAGAAGGGGAATTTCAAAGATTCTGCTGAATTTGCAAAGGTAATAAACAGATGGCCAGAAAACTACAAGTACAAGTGTGTGAGTAAACATGTGGTTTGGTGGTTGTGAGGAAGCAGGAGATAGAGGGAGTAGCCAGGACTGTGGGCGGACCACATGTGATTGACAGGTTCAATATTACACTCTCCACACATTGAGGGAACATTAGGAGTTGGAGAATCATTGCATCCTTACTCAGCCAAGAAAAAGGTTTCATTTTTATTTTATCTTAAAGTTTATTTATTTGTCTCTGTTTTCAATTCCTTCCATCTAATTATTTACTTACCTTTTCTTTCAATGAAAAAGAGCAATAATTATGAGAATTTAATTGAATTTTGATTGAATGAAAAACAATTCAGTGATTGATATCAACATAATTAGCTGAGCCAAGAAAAAGGTTTTGTTATTGTTTTATCTTTTTATTTATAAAGTTTATAAAGGTTATTTGCATGTCTGTGTTTTCTTTTATTTTCTTCTGCTATTTACATTATTTGAATGACAAAGAGGAATAATGATGAAAATTTAATTTTGTTGAGATTGAACGAAAATGTTAATGGGAACGAGTCTGTAATTCGTTTTGTGAGTGACACACACACACACACACACACACACACACACACACACACACACACACACACACACACACACACACACACACACACACACTGCAAGATCTATGTTCATGGCAGAGTGAGGTGACAAAGGGTACAAAAAGGCAATGTAGTGACATTGGGGCAATAGGTGGAAAGCAAAACAGCTCCAACAAGAAAGAGAGAAATCAGAGATTGCAGACCAGACAAACAAGCAAACAAACAAACAGACCCAAATGCAATGCCCTCTCTCCTCTGGCAAGGGTAACTAGAAGGGCACTCGGTAGAGCGCTTACATCCGCCATGCAATGCCTGATCCAAAAGAAGATATCAGGCCCAATACATTTTTTTTGAAAAATCATGCTATATATCATTTTGGCTCAATCTCTCAATGGAGAAGAATCACTTAATAAATTCTCAGATCTGGATCTTCACCAAAATGGAATCAATTTGTCCTTCACACACACACACACACACACACACACACACACACACACACACACACACACACACACACACACACACACACACACACACACACACACACACACACACACACACACACACACACACACACACACACACACACACACACACACACACACACACTTTCTTCAATGTCCCGAACTCCTGCTCCTTAAAAACTGCAAAGAATTCTATGTCTACGATCCTTCCTGTAGAATGAAGAATCTACATATTTAATTGTCTCATCATCCTCAAAAGCTATCTCCCATACCTCATGTCTACCAATTTCTATTGCTGCACATACACCACTCCCTACACCCACTGCACCACCACTGCCTACATTTACTGCACCTCCACTGCCTACATTTACTGCACCTCCACCACTGCCCACCCCCACTGCACCTTCACCACCACCTGCCCCCGCTGCACCATCACCACTACCAGCCCCTGCTGCACCTTCACCACATCCAATTTCCTCAGCAACCTCCCTCCACAACTGTAACCAACTATTATCGACAAATTTCTCACATTCTGTTACTTGCTGCAAATAATTATCGATGCGTTCCTTCAACCTCGTAATAACCATCCTCAAGTGGGCTATTTCCTCACACTTCCTGCAATAGTCAGAACCCTCCACTTCCCCTATTGTTGACGTGGCCCACATTGAGCAACTGTCACATTTTATGAACTCCTCTTTGTGGTGTACTGATAGAAGATGCTTAGCAGGCAGACACGAGCGGGGGAACAGTCGAGCCGGGCTGTGTTGCACAAGCGCGAGCGCGGGCGTACTTTGCCCGCGGCTCTCCTTTATTACGTATTCAGCACACTCACGAGCCGGGCGACTACGCATCACTACAACGCCTCAGGCGGCGCGCACACCTTATATCCCTTGCAGACCCGATGACCACGACGACCCCTCCTCCCATCATCATGCCCTGCCCTGCATGCCCGCAGGCTACACCACACTCCTCCCTCCTAAAACTGATTATTAAATGATCACCATCATAATAAGCATAAATAGCACGAAGGACTACGGTATAATAGTAGACAAGGCACAAAAAATGAAAACAGCGAAGTATAACAGCACATCACATCGTATAATGCGTGGAAGCGAGCTAATGGAGAAGCACAGCAGCACTACACAGCGAAAACGCCCCCAGGCGGCTCATGCTTACATGGCCCTCGGCGAGGTCGCGGCGACCTCCCGAGCGAGCAAACCTCCCCCGGCACCATCAAACGCCTCCGGCCCACAAGCACACCGGCCCTCCGGCACACCTCCCCCAGGCAGACCTGAAGCAGATAAACCTTTCGAGGCCGGACCTCCGCTGTCTGGAACCCGCGGCGCCACCGCCAGACCCAACCGACCTTGGTGGGGGCGCTGAACAGCACCCTTGGCTGGAAGCAACAAACACTCCCCAACACCCCACGCACCATAATCAGTTGAGATTCCACCGCATGGCCAAAACGGCCTTGAGCGCACCCAGAGAGCCACGCCCCAGGCGCCAGGCACGTCTGACCTCGCTGAAAGCAGAGGTGGGGGTAACGCCGACCAGCGCACGAGTCCCGGCTCCGAGTCGATCTCCGAGACCCACACGGCAGTTAGACGGTAGCAATTCCATTTAAACCACATTTTAACTACAGGCTCGTTATAAATCAATAGGAATAACATTTGAACCATTGCAAACTCATTTTTCCGTACAGCGCGTTCTTTTGATAAAATCCAAGCACCTGACAAAACAACCACCCGTGGCCTGGGGCAACTGGAGGCCAATAAACCCCCTTTATTCGCCCCCACCTCTCTCAAAGCCCCCACATCACATTGATCATAATACAAATCCCATCGATTGATCTCCACCAAACTCACTCTCACACGGGAACTGCTGGCATTTATCTCAACAACGTTAAACCGCATCACTCGAGCAATGAAAAACAAATATGCAATGAACAGCAACCCACAACCCACATCACGAGTCCGTCTCTTGGTTGTCGACTCGATGTTGTGACTCGCGACTTCCTTTAACGCCACGGGCTCACCGCAACCTGTTGAAGCTGCCCGAACAACACCGGCGCGCATTGCCTCACGAACGCTGCCGAAGCGCGGGAACTCATCGCGAGAGCTGATACAGCTCTCGCCGCTCCCGAACCGTACATCACCGCCGCAGGCAGCAACGAACGGCCGCTCCCGTTGCATCGACGCGGCTCCCGCCGCCAGAACCTCGCCCTCGGTACTCGACGAAGGCATCGAAGAGAGCACCGGCACACCTGGATGTACGAACTGGAGATCCAGCCCGAGGTGCGCCAGCCAGTCCCGACCCAAAAGGACGGGCCCCTCCCCTCGCACCACAAACACCGTGAGTAGGGCGCTTCACCCCCGGTAAAGCACCGAGACGTCGGGCGCTGCAAGCGGCGCAACCGCTTCGCCGGTGTACGCGCGCGATGCGCGGGCAGCACGAGTGGACTCAATTCGACACCCGATCAGTGCCCCGATCACTTCAACCTCCCCTGCCACTGATCTTGTCATCTCCGGATCAATTGGAAGCAGGTCTAACTCCGGCAGCATCTCCCGCTCCGGGTCGCTGGAATCTCTGTGCCCCGGCCGCAAAACTCAACCCGGGGCATCACCGTGCACGCTATGCACCGAACACCATGCCGGCAGTAGGTCTTGACCCGGGACGGAAGGACCGCTTCGCACACCGCCATCTATGACTGTAATGATGGGCGATGACTCTCGGCGCACACCCTGTAGACGTCCTCGAGTGCTCAGACCGCCGTCCGAGTGACTGCATTGCAACGCTCGCCCACGACCCGCGCCGCAGACCGTGCGCGCGGCCGTACGCGCCTGGCACATCGCGCTGACCCCCGGACCATCTGCTGTGCCCCGACCATCGAGACCCCGGACATTCTTCAGAGCTCGTGCGACGTCCCACGCCGCGTTCGAGCCGAACCGCGTGTCCTCGTTCTTTAGCCGTGGCTCTGCAGAAATCATTCCCCCAATCTGTCGTGCCTCAATAAAACGAACACTGAGCGCGGCCGTTGCCCACTCGACGTGGCCGAAGTCGATTCCGACGAAGGCGGGCACGCGTTCGTGCGCCGTGCACCGCCCTTCTGCCATGCTCGTGCTGGCGAGACCCTTGGCTCCGTAGCCTGGAACCGCACGGGTTATTTGCTGCCCTGCACACGCCGATCCGAAGATCCTCGTCAGCCAACTGTGGTGTACTGATAGAAGATGCTTAGCAGGCAGACACGAGCGGGGGAACAGTCGAGCCGGGCTGTGTTGCACAAGCGCGAGCGCGGGCGTACTTTGCCCGCGGCTCTCCTTTATTACGTATTCAGCACACTCACGAGCCGGGCGACTACGCATCACTACAACGCCTCAGGCGGCGCACACACCTTATATCCCTTGCAGACCCGATGACCACGACGACCCCTCCTCCCATCATCATGCCTCGAAAGGTTTATCTGCTTCAGGTCTGCCTGGGGGAGGTGTGCCGGAGTTAGACCTGCTTCCAATTGATCCGGAGATGACACCCGATCAGTGCCCCGATCACTTCAACCTCCCCTGCCACTGATCTTGTCATCTCCGGATCAATTGGAAGCAGGTCTAACTCCGGCAGCATCTCCCGCTCCGGGTCACTGGAATCTCTGTGCCCCGGCCGCAAAACTCGACCCGGGGCGTCACCGTGCACGCTATGCACCGAACACCATGCCGGCAGTAGGTCTTGACCCGGGACGGAAGGACCGCTTCCGCACACCTTATATCCCGATATAAGGCGGCGCGCACACCTTATATCCCTTGCAGACCCGATGACCACGACGACCCCTCCTCCCATCATCATGCCCCGCCCTGCATGCCCGCAGGCTACACCACACTCTTCCTTTCTCCTTCGGTCTCTATTTATCCCCTTTTTTATCCGCATACATCCCCAACTGACTTAATGCTAAACTTAACACGTGGCCTCCCCTGCTTCTTTCAATAAACTAACTCAAATACCCGCTAAAACTGTTACGAACACAATTACAGCTTTATAAATACAATTCCACAGCCCCTGAAACAAATCACGATAACAAAATATGCAAAACAACACACAAAAAAACACTTGTTTTGTTCTGGTCGAGCTTCCCCTCAAGCAAACCACAGGAAGTGACGTCCTCCGATCAGTATGAAAATTTTTGAGGGTCATCTCGGAATAAAAGGGTCCACAGAAAAAAAAAAGAATTCATTACGTCATTGGTCACGTGATTCGGCAGCCATATTGTTCATAAAAAAAAAACCCTCAAAAATCTTTTTCGCTGAAGTGGCTGAACAAATTGAGGTGAAACGTAACACGTATGACTGCCTGTCCATGAGGAAATAAAGGTTCACACATATGATATCATAGGTCACATGGTTGGCAGCCACATTACACTAAAACCTATAACAACACACCACTCAAAAGAAGTCGTGGTGAGGGTCTGGAATCTCTGATTGCTCTTTTTCTTGTTGCTATTGTGAAGTTTGGATTGAAATTTAAAATATGGCCTTTTAGGCCTGTACTTTTTGGCCTTTTGGTTAGTTGTACTTGGTATCCTGGTGGGCATGAGTTTGGTGGGAGAATGTAAATGTTGGTGATGTTTCTGTGAGTTGTCCCAATTTTTTTATAGAGTTGATTTTAGTGGCATTGTCATGAGGAAGCAGTGGAGGATGTCCCTTGTTGTGCTGGTTGTAGAGGTGATTTCAGTGGGATTGTCATTAGGAAGCAGCTGGAGGATGTCCCTTGTTGTGTTGGTTGTAGAGGTGATTTCAGTGGCATTGTCATGAGGAAGCAGTGGAGGATGTCTGTAGTTGTGTTTGGTTAGAGAGGTGATTTTAGTGGCATTGTCATGAGGAAGCAGCTGGAGGATGTCTGCAGTTGTGTTGGAAAATATTGTGTTTTGTAGATAAGGGTAAGGAGCCCTCCTTGATCTCTATTGCTTGGTCAATCCTTCCTGATGAGAGTGGTGTGGGAAGATGTGGGAGAATTTGGAAGCATTGTCGAGTTTGGTCTCTTGAACGAGTGCTATGTCTGTTTTGTATTTATTGATGAAATTTTGGAGTTTTAAAATGAAGATGAGATAAATGAGGTTCACTTGCTAGATAGATCTCCTATTTTTCAATTTGTCAAGTGAAAAAAAAAACCACCACATCTATTTTCTCTAAAATCAAAAAGTTAATGCTGAACATTGATTGGAGTGAGCAGGCTTGGGATTCTGCTTCAAAAGGTTATTTAAAATAGAATATGATTTTCAATGTGTAGGATTCTCCATATGATAATTCCATAAATGGTTTTTCAAAATATAAAGTGCTCAGTTATAAATAATATTGTATTTTTATCTGTCCTTATAATACAAACTAATCCCCTGTTGTTACCCTATCCGATGAATCATGTGGTTTATCGAATGGTTCGTCAAGGTTACACATCACAGATCATTCTCTGAGCTTCATGCAAACCTCTCCCCACCCTTTTCTTCCAGGAATGGAAATGCATCCCAAAAGATCATGCCCTGACTATCCAGCAGCTCCCATGCAACCCCACAGACCACACCCCTACTATCCGTACACCTCCGTGAATATGGCACAAAATCCTGAACCTGCACCTGAGCACCCCACTGACTACCTTGCCTGGTCTCTCTTCAACTTAATCTTTTTCAATGCATTCTTCATTGGTTATGTGGCCACTGTCTTTTCCATCAGGGTAAGAGTGACGTATATGACTCCTGCATCAATGTTGTATTTTTGCTTTTAGAAAAGGTTTTATGGATTGCACCATTGCTCAGTCATGGGATGATCACTTCTGACCATTTCTTTTTGGATTCATTTTCTGGGATATTTGAATCCAACTGAAAGCACGAATGTGCATTGTCCGAGAGAGTTTGCCATTTTGTGAAGAGACTTAAACTGCCATTTCATTTGCACCTCAAGTATCCCATGGTATCTGTGATAACTGAAAGAATTGCATTTCACCAGTACAAAGTCATATAGATGGTGTTAAAGGTCTCCTTGCTAAATGTTCCTCAGGTGAAAAAACAAGATGGACATGTTTATAATGAAATATGGATGTTAACGAAAAGCAAGTAAATTGTCAATTGAACTATCTGTCCTTATCGTACAAAGCATCATCATTATCATCAGATTTTTCATATAAGAATATCATCTAGCCAGTTGAATGTCACCACAACTTAGGAAGGACATGGCTGCCATAGAGAGGCTTCAGCGCAGGGCAACTGGTTTGATTCCAGGCCGAGCTAGACTCAGCTATTGAGGAGCAGCTGAAGGAGATAGGGTATTTATTATACTGTTATGGTTGTGGGGGTAGATGGAGGAATTTAATAGGAAGGTTAGGATTGAATCGAGTTGTTTGGTCCATGGACGTGTAGGACACATTTCGATGTAAATTAAGTGGGGAAACTGTGAGCTTAAGTGTTATGTGTTACATGGAGTGATGTGGTGCTAATTAGATATGGATTAAGAATAAGTTCCCCCAGTATGTGATTGCTCCCCTGTAACATATTCCTACATTTTTGCATTTACAAGCGAGCCAAACGTGCCGAGCAGGCAGAAGCCCCGCCTAAAACGGTGACGGCAAGCGAAGTCACGCCCCCGAGACTGATGATTGATGGGCGTGACGTCAGAAGCGAGCCAACCGTGCTGAGCGGGCGGAGGCCCCACCTTCCCATGTTTCGTGCGGGCAAGCCGGAGGAGGAAACGGTGGTTCGGGGTGATGTCAGTCAGAGTTGAAAGATAGGGAGAGCGCACGCATGATGTCAGTGTGAAGAGGGGTTGATTGTGTAGTAAGGGATGCATGCGGTCGAGAAAGAACGTGGTTAGGAGATGGCCTGTGAGAGCAAGGCTTTACGGCTGGCTTTCCTTCAACGCATGAAGAAGATGGCACAATTCTTGTATTCGTGTTGAGGTGATTTGGCTCACATGGTGAAGCAAGACACTGGCCTTTGGCTCTTGTTTGGGTCATGAGCCTCGTGTATGTCAAATAGCAGGTCAGTGAGGATGATAGACGCACGAAGCAGCTGCACGGGGTCTCTGAGCCTTGGCGTTGAATCCCGCTCACGAATTGCCTGAAGAAAGCTCCTGCTGCGAGGGTGTGTGTAGAGGCACCTCAACTTTAGGATTTATTTATTTCACATTATTATCATTACCTTTTGATTATTGTCCGTTGTAAATATGTCTGCTTTAATTAAATTTGTTCATTTCAAGTAAATGTATACGTGTATTTGTCATGGGGTTAGAGTATAAACCCCCTTGTGCATCCATTTCTGTGCCCCCGTCACACCACCATTGTGCCCCACCCTTCCCGCGAACGTGATGATCTCTGAGGATCAACGTGTCCGCCTCCTATTGAGGAAATAACCACTCGACCGTCCGGGCTGGCGGTATTAATCACCCGTCACCACAAATTTAGTTGGGGGGATTAACCTTGGCTGCCAGCGCCGCGACAATACATTCAAAAGAAGGCAGTTATGAGGAGATATGACAGAGATGTTGAAGACAATTAATGGTACAAAAAAATAAGTGCAGAAGAGTTATTCAGCACAATAAACAGTGATGGGACCAGGGGACATAGCCTCAGAGTAAAGAAGATGAGTTATGACAGTAGTAAGGCAAGGGTCTTTGACTCAGAGAGTAGTTAATGCATGGAATGCTCTCCCTGGAAAGGTAGTGGCAGCAGAAACAGAACATACTGTATAATATATATATATATATATATATATATATATATATATATATATATATATATATATATATATATATATATATCTGCAAATAGTTATGGCATTTCTTCCATTAAGATCATTCTCCATGCTGACCTGGCATTTCTTCCATTATACGCCTCAAATGTCACAAATCGGCATGCATGCTTTGCAACTATTGACACCTCCCTGCACTCCCACAACCGTAACAATATATTGTTGGAGTTCTGCAAAACTGCATGCCTCTAAGGCAATGGCACCCAACATACAGTGATTCCCAGGCAGTTATTTCATCAGTCTTTGTGTAGTCAGACCTTCCCCTCATGTCTAATGGGTTAACGAGATGAAGTGCGTTGCGTGGGTCTTATAGCTCGGTCTAATTATATCTTTATCGTCCATTCAATCCTGATTTCCATCCAACCCTTTCCTTTTATCCATGATACAAATCGAAGCAGGAACCGCACCCAGGCAGCCACTCTTTGAGAGACTTTCGACCAAAACTGTACAGGACGCGCATGGTGCGCCCTTTCATTTGAATCTGCGCGCCGATTTATAATGGCATCTCACCTTGCTCAACCTTCACTTGCCAAAAGCTCACCACCTCGACAACCAACATCGCACGCACACAGGAAAAATCACCCCGCACCTCCACGTACCTCTGTGTCGATGCAATTTGCCACCAAATGAGCGTGCTGCGCGGCTCATGCCACTCGGACTGCGTGGATACAGGGACGGGCCAGGCAAGTTACTAGCACCAACCGCAGCTTGCCGGGGGTGCCCCGAACGGACATGCAGGACCAACAGGACCCTCATCCAGTTGCCAGAACACAGTCCGTGTCACGTCGGATGTGCAAATGAGGGGGCTTCCGGCCCCAGGAACCTGGCAGGGCAGGGCTGGGATCCAATGGAAGGGCAGGATTCGGATGATGGCGCGTCGCTTCGGGTCGTCGCCCCACCCTTCGCCCGGGGCTTATAAAAGGCAGATCACGAAGCCGTCCGCTCTCTCTCTCTCTCTCTCCTCCCTCTCGCCTGCCTGCTTCACACTGTCTCCGCCTGTTTGCTGCACCCATTTCTCCACCTCTCTGCTCCACGCTCTCTTCACTACACCTCATTGGCTGCCATCTGCACTCGGGGTTGTTTTGCTGCAGACGTTCTTCTGGACCAGTGCGGAGCACGCATTTCCACGAGCCCCGGCAAAGTGATCAAGCAAGAGATAACATGTCGACTCTTGAGGTAGGATCACTCAAGCGGAGCATCCCCCAAAACGTACTGGGTTACACGGTTGGCTGACCGTGCCAGGTATTGAGAGGCCATTAGTTCTCATCTGCTCTCCTTACTTCTGGTGAACTAATCTTCATCGGGTTTGTGTGTGTGTAAATGATGGCGCCTGTTGTAGCTTAAATTAAGATCATCGAAGATATAATGGGATAAGTCTGCTGTGTCTGCTCTTGTAAATTGCTTGCCTTTTGTTGCACCCCACGAATTCCTTGCTATCTCTGCTGTACATAATAATAAACCCCATTCACTGTGCCACATACCTTTCCTCACTAATTGTAAATAAATGATTTGTGTAGAAATGTTCCCAGCTCGTTTTCATCTTTTCCTTCATTGGTCCAGCATGGTCCCATATCCTAGCTTAAGGCCCTGTCACACCTTGATGATTTAGCCAGCGTATGCCTGATGTATGAAAAATTTGGCTAAAACGCTGGCACACGTCAAATACATTATGGGTAAGTTTGTATACGTTAAGAGCACGCTGGCATACGTCGTAGTACGCTGGCATACGTCGTAGTACGCCGAGTTGTTAGACAAATTTTCCATGCTTGAAATTTTTCGACGTATGCCAGCGTATGACTCACACGTTCCGCATAACGCTGGGAATAAGTTGTAGGCACATTACGCGATCGTTAACACACGTTACTTGTAAGTTACTCATAAGTTGAAACATGTCGAGGTAATGTTTAGCGTACCCGAAACATATTTCTAACCTATGAGTAACGTGTTGTAGGCACGTTACGCGATCGTTGACACACGTTACTCATAAGTCGAAACACATCGAGGTAATGGTTAGCGTCAGTGTTCCAGACTCCCTGTTTTTTTTTTTTTTCTTCGGTATGACGGTGATGTTGACACTTCGATTTCTAGTGTGGTTATAATATAATATAATTAATAGGCTGCCGCTCAACGATTTAAATCATAACGACACTAGAAATCGAAGTGTCAACATCACCGTCATACCGAAGAAAAAAAAAATTAAAAAAGCAGGGAGTCTGAAACACTGACGCTAACCATTACCTCGACGTGTTTCGACTTATGAGTAACTTATAAGTAACGTGTGTCGACGTGTGTCAACGATCGCGCAACGTGCCTACACTTATGGCCAGCGTATGCGGAACGTGTGTCATACGCCGAGTGCGTCGAGAAATTTTCTTGACGTACTCAGCGTACTACGACGTATGCCAGCGTGCTCTTAACGTATACAAAACTTACCCATAACATAGTCGACGTGTGCCAGCTTGGTTCGGCAAATTTTTCATACGTCGGCATATGCTGGCTAGAACGTCAAGGTGTGACAGCAGCTTCACACTTCGATGTGAAGTGCGGTTATGATTTGAATCGTCGAGCCGCAGCCTATGGATAGCCTATGCCACGTGATCGTCGGCGATACGCTGCCGCGCTATACATAAGTTAGACTATCGTTGAGCATAGGTTGTGAACGCCGACAACACGCTCAGCATTCGTTGGTATAAGTTATCTATATGTGATGGAAACGTTCTGTGTACGTTACTAATGCATTATGCATACGTCCAACACGTTATTATATGCCCAAAACTTGAAAAAACATCAACAGTTCAGCGTACGCCAGCGTTTTATATACATTTTGAGACCTTGCCATACGCTGGCTAAAACGTCAAGGTGTGACAGGGCCTTTAGCCGGGACGTTATCCCCCAACGATCTGTTTTCTAGCCGGTACGTTCTTGGCAGTTACGCTCGGCTGCATCTGATCCGGCCAGGTGATCCAGTTTGAACAAGGCATAATGAGGGCGTGTCTCCCGGTAATTAGATTACGTGACAATTTTCGGTCACCGGTTTCCATTAGATGGAGGACCCTAAGTCACATGTAATGGTTGAGTTATTGGCATTCACGGTCGATTAGCGACCTGCCGTGTCACAGAGTTATCCATGTGTGACGGCTTGCGATTCCGGAAAGTCTGGTGGGGACCAAAGGTAGCTTTCCTTCCCTCCCCCCCCCCCCATGGTCTTTTCGCCCCGACCCGAGTCCGCAACAATATGTGTTCCAATCTTACCTCCTGGCTGTAATTTTGAGCATCAGCCACGGATTATGCCTCACACAGCAAAACCGCATAATCCACAAAGAACAAGTCTGTCTTCTTCTTCTGTCTCCTGCTATACATCCTGAACATACATATAAAATGTGTAAATTATATGCTCTACAACCAATCAGCACAAGTTATAAAAGGTTGGCAGGCCACACCAAAAACTTTGGTGGACCAGGCTGTTTGTTGGACAACCCAGTGCTACATGATAAATATGTTTTTAAAATTTTCACAAAAGTTTGAATTTGTTAACATGATATATTTTTTCTTTCTCTCTTTCTCTCTTTCTCTTTCTCTTTCTCTTTCTCTTTCTCTTTCTCTTTCTCTTTCTCTTTCTCTTTCTCTCTCTCTCTCTCTCTCTCTCTCTCTCTCTCTTCCTCTCTTCCTCTCTTCCTCTCTTCCTCTCTTCCTCTCTCTCTCTCCTCACCCGCACCTTGTTCCAACAGTCTCGTGACAGCCGTCAAATGAATGACCCGGTGTTTGCCGCCAAGTATGCATCGATAGCCAAATATTTGAACATCTTTGCCGTGGCTATTACACTCCTCCTTTGCTTCAGTCTTTCATTTGTATTTTTCTCGCGTAAATGACAAGGGGATGTTCTGGACAAGTGCTGGATAGAGGGATTTGAGGGAAAGTGTGGGGGCGGGGGGGGGGATGGTCCCATTATGCATCATTGGTCCAGGATTGAACAAAATTAAATACATTCTGCTAAAAGAACGTGTGAGTTCTGACTGCTAAAAAAACAAAAACTTTATTTTGTCCAAATCGCACATTCTTTGTCACCCCTTCCTCTCCTCGACCTCCAGAGAGTTGTATGGTGGAGGAGGGGGTTTGGGAGGAAGGCGGATGAGGGGAGGGGAGTAAGTGTGAGGGGTGGGAGGGGAGACAGCGTGAGGGGAAGGAAGGAGCACGAGGGAAGAGAATGGGAGGGCAGCGTGAGGGGATGGAAAGGGAAGGCAGCATGAGGGGAGGGAGTGGGAAGGCAGTGTGAGGGGAGGAAGCAGCAGCATCAGGGCAAGGGAAGGGAGTGTAAGTGGAAGGTAGGCAGCCTACAAGGGCATTACCAGGGCAATAAATCACACCCAAACAGCCACATTTTATTTTGAACATCTGTGTTTGATATAAAATGGGAAAAGGAGCATTTAAAAATTAAAACCCATGCTATCTACCTGGCAAAGGCCTGCCGACATGCCCCCCCCCACCCATATGTGTTCCTCCAACCTCCTCACATGTTGGCACGCACAAACCCCACCCCATCCGTGTGTGCTGTCTCTGTACCTCTTCGTTTTCAGCAAATGCCAACTATATATATCTTCTTCTTCTTCTTCTTTCGGCTGCTCCCGTTAGGGGTCGCCACAGCGGATCATCCGTATGATCCGCATAGAGATTTGGCACATGTTTTACGCCGGATGCCCTTCCTGACGCAACCCTGGTCGCCTCTTACGACACAGGGATATGGTACACCTATTTTAACCGGGGTATACACCGGCCCAGTATACTGGTACTCATTTCGCCGACCTCGGAAGGATGACAGGCTGAGTCAACCCCCTGGTGTATTAATTCAGTGGCTCAACGGGGCTTGAACTCAGGACCTTTTGGATCCCAAGCCGCTGCCCTAACCACTGCGCCAACACCAGGCATATATATATATATATATATATATATATATATATATATATATATATATATATATATATATATATATATATATATATATATATATATATATATATATATATATATATATATATATATATATATATATATATATATTTTGTCATGAAAGCACATCGCACAAAATGGTAAAAGGAAAACTGCATACGTAATTGCGAAAAAAAGGACCCCTGTCGACTGTATCATTATGACTTGCAAAAGCAGGTTAAAGAGCATGTCGTTGCGCCAAATGAAGTTCCACTTTCTGCACATTCCTGAATCTTTTCTTCACTTAATATAATCGTCCGAACAGTAGAAAAAATTAAGGTTAATGCTTTGCTAAAATAAATATACTTAGTTATAAAAATTACTAATTTGTTAAAATTTTCACATTTCACTCCAGGTTTCGACAATTATTTAGTCCACCAGATCCGATTCTCAAATCAGATAAAACATTTGGATTATATACTTTAATTAGTCTGTGAGAGTAGATCGTGCTTCCAAATCAAGGCATGTTTGAATAGGCCGAACAAAATGGCGAATTAAGACCCCTGCAAACTGACAGAGGGTGTTGGCTCAGTGGTTAGGGTGGTGGTTTGGGATCCTTGGGTCCTGAGTTCAAGCCCTGTCGGCTACTGAATTAATACACCAGGGGGTTGACTCAGCCTGTCATCCTTCTGAGGTCAGCGAAATGAGCACCAGTTCCAGGGTGTGTACTGGTAGAGGGGCACTGCATCAGCGACACAGTCGTGCTTCAAGAAATGATAGCTACCCTGGCAGCTAAGCTACCATACGACCACCACGACAGAGGGCTGACCAGGGCTGAGCCTAGATAAAGGATAATTAAATAAGGCCATGAATTATCTTCAAAAGTGGCGTTTTAATTAATCCAAACACGCAATTTTCACTCATGCACTCCCTTGGAGTTCCCTTGGTATGCACACAAAGTTTCAGGCTGCTGGGTTTCATGGTTTTGGAGTTATGGAGGACACACACAAACAATGACTAACTGACACACACTATCATTATTATTATAGATACAACCATGTCAGTGGCTGATACGTCATCTAAGAATATTTCAATACATATAACGTAAACAGTGCATAGGCTTACGGGGGAAAGAGGTTGGTAGCAGCTGCTGGTCAACAAGAACCCTGACCCTCAGCCTAATCTTCTGAAGTAAGATGCAGGTTGCTTAATGCTATTATTGCTGCTGTTCTCCATTCACCTTTCCTTTTCAATGAAAAAACTATTCACTCTTTTTTTGTTGTTGTTGTTGTTCGCAACTCGGTCATCATTTTTGTTGGTAATAAAGAAAGTGCTAGAAATGCTTGTCAGTAATAAATTGTGTTTGGTTTATTAAGCAAAAGCTTTGCTGACATTGCCAATTTATTCGCTGCTCTGTGATTTTCTTCCCCTCGTATCGTCCAAGCAATAAACTTCACATCTAATTTCTTTTGTTTGTGATTTGTTTCTGACGAAGAGCAAAAGCATCAGAGTTATTGCAATTCTGCAAAGTTTATCCTTTCTTTTTGAATGGCATGCTAATAGTTTTGGAATGTTGCCTTCTACCCCTCTGTCGCCTTACTCTTCCATGAGCCTCGACTTTGTATCTCTGCAAAAAGTACATGAGCCCCAAAAAAAGGTTCCATCAGCTTTACAAAAACGAGAAATTGTC
This sequence comes from Eptatretus burgeri, assembly GCF_056783735.1. Classification (NCBI taxonomy): domain Eukaryota; kingdom Metazoa; phylum Chordata; class Myxini; order Myxiniformes; family Myxinidae; genus Eptatretus; species Eptatretus burgeri. Next base: position 39,569,019 of record NC_140977.1, on the reverse strand, counting down.
AGGTTTGTTTGAATAAATCCATCAGCTCAGGCAATTAATTTTTATTTAAAAATTGTCTTGCATTGCATAGAAGTTGAACAGAATCTAATGCACAGCGACCAGAAAGGTAAACTATGATTGTACAACTCAAGAGAGTAAACATGAAAAACCAGATGCAGATAAAACGTGAACTGTATAAATGTCTAAGGGGAAGGATAATGGGACTGGAAGGCTAACCAAGAGGTATGGGCACTTACCTCTAAACAGCTGTCTCGCCTTAGTTTGAATCAGTACAGCTATAAACTATTATCCTGATGTTTTGCAGGCATGATGATGCGTCAGTGTGCCTCATCCCTCAGACTGGCATTAACCTGTCAGGACTGGTCTCCCAGCATTAGTTGGTGGCTATTAAAGATCCTACAATGTCCTTCTCGAAGAGTAGGCGAGCTCTCGCCGGCACCCTGATCAAATTCCAAATTCCTGCTGTCACCTAAAGAGTGCAATGCATCAGTGGCATAGATGTGCCTCTCAGCAAATGATGTGACCTGCAACCATTTGCTGCATAATATGAAAGAAGGCAGATCATAATGTCAAGATTCGGAATGAAGGGTAAATGTAATTCCTCCTATCCCTCATAAAGCATTTGTGATTTGATGGTGGAAGTGGGGGTGGGGGAGGAAGGGGGCACAAAAACACAAGAACTGCAGAACTGGTAAAAAAAAAAAAAAATTCAGTGAATGTGGATTACCCCATTTATCGCATGCTGATGAGGTTGACTCCCGAATGCTGTGTCCCAGACATGTCTTGCGCACCGTGCGTTAGGCCATGCTTCTCGGCACGCCTCCTCACCCCCTCCTGCACGTGCACACTCCCCGGATCCCCATGTGACTTCTCCCTGCACTCTCGCTGTCCTTGCTATTCCGCCCAATTAACGCAGTGACACCGTACAAGTTTACCTTTCTTTCAGCACCTTTTCTCGAAGGTTCTCTCGGGATACCCCTCCTTCCAAATCTTGCCCTACTTCCCCATCCCTCTCTAAAGGGATTACAGGAGCGAGAAAACGCAACCAATTGGCAATGTTTTCGTTTTTAATCACCGGGTTCTGTATATAACCCAGCAGGAGCATTTCAAAATCATACTATCTACCTGGCAAAGGCCTGCCTGCATGCATGTTCACACATGCAGCCACCTTTGCTCCCCTCCGGTCGGCTCACTCCGAACCGGATTCGTACTCTCAACACCAGAGGGAAGCCATTTAACTTTAACCCCAAAAGGTCCGTATCTAAGAGCCTCCCCATTAGCGTTCCTCACCTCATCGCAGTCCACACAAACCGCGTCCTCGGGCACCGGTGCCACATTCACCCTGTTGGTCACCACACTCACACACATGCACGGATTCCCACATGCACGCTTGACTTCCCCCACAACTATGTGCTGTGGCACAGATCGCGAAGCTTTGGTTCCACATCGATCCGCATTGGTCAGTGTGCGAGTTCGTACTGCGCACCTGCAGAACCCGCACACTGCACACACCTAACCAAACATGCAGGTGTGCAGACACTCCTGTGGAGAGTTCCTATACCAAACCCACACTCCCCCATTTGTACCATGTTCATGTGTGCTTTCCACATACCTGCTCTTGTCAGCTCCATCTCCCAATCGGAACACTCCGCCAGGTTGCGCTGCACCGCGCGGATGCACGAACCGTTAAAAGCTCCGAGGCCACGTACACCCTGTATGAATTTCTTTCCTCATGTGCCTCAACTTCCTCTGCCAGGGCTTGAATTATTTCCCCCTTTAATTTCCTGGCCCATGCTAGTGGGGGAAATTTGTTGGTTCTGGGACTATCCCATTTCCCCCATTGACTTTAATGTTAACTCGGGGAAAAACTATTTGACCCTGTCAATAAAAAGGAGAAAAGTGTTTTTTCTCACAGACAGATCTCTGGCACCAACTTCTTCTCTTCCCTCACCTCTTCCATTCATCCTGCAACCAACTTTGCTGCATTAAATTGTTTCTGGGACCAAGCTCTTCCATGAGCCTCGACTATGCATCAAAAATTTTATTTAATTTTTTTACCTCCCACTTTATTTTACCCCCCACCCGTCACCCCTCTTTCTCCAATATATTTATACCCCCATTTGAATTGAGATTCCTTCCCTTTACATCTAGACCTATGAATAACACTCCCTTGTGTTATAAAACTCAAAATTTAAAACGATGTATTTCAGATATCTCATTAATTAAAAAATCAGTTGAAGTAAAATTACTTCAATATAAATGACCTCAAAACTGAAAAAGTATAGAGCCAAGAAAAAAAAAACCAAACCAAATAGTGGAGAAAATCAGAACCTTGGTATTTAAATGGGAAACATAATGAATGTGGACAATATAAAGAAGTCTCATCGAAGGAATAACCAAGACAACCCAACCATCAAGAAAGCACACAGATTAAGAGGTTTAAAAAGACTTAATATATGTCAAGAAAGCAATGGAAAAATAATTTACTGCAATTTTAAAATGATGGGTGATACAGGAGGAGGTCAGAGCAGAATGTTGAGGGAGGTTTATAATTTTGCCTCAACTCAACCAAAATATTTAGCCCAATAACCGAACCCCAAACATATTATTTATCAACATTCTCGATGGTGATGAAAGTTAGAAGAAGAGGTTGTTTTCATAAATTACAAACCCGACAAATATTTCTTGATAGCTTTTTAAAATTCATTTTGAAATACAAACAAAATTATATTTTAAGCAGAAAAGTATGTATAAATCAGAAAGAGATTTCATCAATAAAATTTTATTTGAAACACAAAAGTAATTTATACTAATAAGTGTGTGTGTGTGTGTGTGTGTGTGTGTGTGTGTGTGTGTGTGTGTGTGTGTGTGTGTGTGTGTGTGTGTGTGTGTGTGTGTGTGTGTGTGTGTGTGTGTGTGTGTGTGTGTTCTCCATTACTCCAAAACCATGACACCCAGCAGCCTGAAACTTTGCATGCATTCAAAGGGAACTCCAAGGGAGTGCATGAGTGAAGATTGGGTGTTTGGGTTAATTCAAACACCCCTTTTGAAAATAATTTTTTTTTTGTATACCTTGTCGAGGCTCGTATGAGAGCAAACACACAACGCACATCAAGGGGGGCATGAGACAGGAGGGGAGGGAGTGGGAAGGACAAAACAGTGGGGAACAGAGACATTAGGAGATCTGTGGAAGGGAGAGGGATGGGACAGGGAACATCAGGAATACAAGATGGACATTACAGGGACTTTCAGGAAGGAAAGCAGGGAATTTGAAGGAGGTGGGCTTGGGTGGATTACCGGGGGTAGAAAAGATCGAGGATTTGGATGGGGGATGATAAGAGGTGGTGGTGAACAGCTGTTTTGAAGGCCTGGAGGGAAGAATGGGAATGAATAGAGTGAGGGAGTTTATTCCAAAGGCGGGAAAAAAGAGGAATGAAATGAAGGCGAGGTTTGAAATGTGGCTTTCCCAGTAAAGGTCATGGCAGATAGTGAGACCCAGAAGCTTGAAAGAAAGGACTTCTTCCAGAGGATTGTTGAGAAAGTGGATGGGGGGCCTTATTTAATTATATCCTTTATCGGGCGCATCCTTGGCTACCTCGCTCTCTTTGGGGTCTAAAGGCATGTCCTGGGTAACCTCGCTGGAGTCTTAAGCCACCATTTTTTTTGGCCTGCTCAACCATGCCTTGACTTGGATCAAGCCTCAACGATGTCGTCATGATAAAGTTATTATTTTCACTTTCCTCACTCATTATTGAATGCCTGATCATTATACGTACGAATTGCTGGATACATTGCAATGCTTATAAATGCCCAGAGACACCAGCACTTGTGGTTTTCTTTCATTTCTGCACATGCCATAACCACAAGTATCTCTGAAACTAGGCCGAATTACAAAATTTAAGCTCCAGAATTGAACTACGCAGCAGTTCCGACTGCTAAAAAAATAGTGTTCATTTGTCCAATTCGGACATACTGTAGTTGATATTTTCAGCATCTCCGGGATGTAGGTGTTGAATATGACGGTTCGGTTATTGCTAATCGCGTTCTAAGTGAGCCATTCATTATCAACCATTTTGTTGGAGTGCTTAAGCCACTTGGCGAGCACTCTACAATATTCACACTGTCACTGAATACTGTATATGGATCAATTTGAACAATGTTCAGGGGCCACTCGCCTGCGATGGCCCCGCGTTGTTCTGCGGTCTCTTCGGCATATATGAATATAACTGAAAAAACAATGAAACGTTTTGTTACATCACGGTAGGATAGCCAAGAGGTACGCAAGCTTGCTGTAAGCTGTCTAGCCTGGGTTCAAATTCTGACCCAGTTGTAAACTGTCATCCCAGTGGTTCACAGACAGTGAAATTCATCAATGTGTGTCATAAACTGGACATCACATCACAATATATAAATAGGTCCGAGAAAAATCATGTCTTGCTGATTTATAGATACTTTTATGCTTAAAATTAAATCTTCTAATTGATCAGCAAGAGATTTCACGCAGAAAATTTTATTTTAAACACAAAAGAATCATATATAAATCAGGAAGAGATTTCACCAACAAAATTTTCATTTCAAATACAAAAGTATGATATTGTCATGGTACTGGAGGTTGGGTTAATCCCCTGCCTAAATGTGGTGACGGGCGGTTAACACCGCCAACCTGGATAGCCGAGCGGTTTTCCTTAGGAGGGGGACTCATTGATCCTCAGAGATTATAACGCGTGCGGAAGGGGTAGGGTGCAGCACTGGCGGCGAGACGGAAGCACGGGGAAGCACAGGGTTTATTCTCGAACCCCATGACAAATACACGGACACAGCAACTTAAAATAAACATGGGAATTTAATGACAAAACTAGAATGGGCACTCGGTAGAGCGCATACCTTCGCCTCTACTACTTTTTTGTTCTTGGCATGAGAGTGGGGGGAACAGAACAGTGAACATTTTGGTGTTGGTTTCATGCAAATCGGTTTTGATTTGACCGTTATGACAAAAACCGCATATTTTTAAAGATCGTGACCCCACTGACCTTTGACCCCCAACCGCTAACAAGGATAATGACGTAATTGTGTCATGTCGCCCATCACAAGATTGGGCAATGAATTCTGAACATTTTGGCATTGGTTGCATGCCAATTAGATCAAAATTTACCACGCTATGGTAAAAATACGAATTTGACCTTTCTGTGACCTTGACCTTTGACCCGATCGCTCCCAAAATCTAATCAAATGTTCCTTGGATAATAACCCATCATCCCACCAAATTTCAAGCGCTTTGGTTTAATACTTTCTGAGTTATGCGAATAACAAACAAACACACACACACACACACACACATAAATAAATACACAGCGACCAATACATAACCTTTCGCAGAATGCGAAGGTAATAAATATTTACAAGGGGATAATGCATAATGTAATAATAAACATAAGATAAATTTCACCTAAAGTCGAGGCGCCTCTACACACAGACTTAAAAACAGACAAGGGGGAAACAAAATAAAAGAAAATACTTCCTTTATTCTGGCACTTAGCTTGTCCAGAGATGGTCGCTGTGGAACTTTGGAATTGAGGCGCTTCACCCTGCATATGTAGATGTGTGAAAAAATGGCCCAAGCTACTCTCTCACAGGGGAAAAACGTATGCTGGGCATTTTGTAAGCGGTATTCAACACCAAGGCTCAGAGACCCCGTGCAGCTTCTTCGTCTATCACGCTTGCCGATATGCGGCACTCTGCAGAATGGCGCCGTCCCCTTCGGTGACAGACACGAGGCTTTGAGGTCCATCTGATATAACTCAACCAAGAGCCAATGGCCCGCGTCTCGCTCCACAATGCAAGCCAATTTGCCTCAGCACAAAGACAAGAATCGCGCCGTCTTCGTCATGCATCAAAGGAAAGCCAGCCGTAAAGCCCTGTTCTTAAAGGCCATCTCCAAGCTACGTTCTCTCTCAACCGCATGAGTCCCTCACTCCAAACTCATGCATTCGCTTCCCTTCTCTCTCGACGTCACACCGAACATCCCTTCCTCCTCCGGGATGTGGCTTGCTTGCACGAAACCTGGGATGGGGCTTCTGCCTGCTTGGCACGCCTGGCTCGCTTGTTGTGATCATTGTGGTTATTAGAAAAACGTACTTCTTTCCAGGTTGGCTTGTAAATGCAAAAACGTAGGAATAGGTCACAGGGGGCAATCACATACTGGGGAACTTATCCTTAGTCCATATCTAATTAATACCGCAATTATTATGGGGTAGGGTACACAGGGTAAACAAGATGGACACTACAGGGACTTTCAGGTCCTTACACTATAGGGACTTTCAGGAAGGAAAGCAGGGAATTTGAAAGAGGTGGGTTTGGGGTGGATTAACGGGGGTAGAAAAGATCGAGGATTTGGATGGGGTGGTCGTGAACAGCTGTTTTGAAGGCCTGGAGGGAAGAATGGGATTAAATAGAGTGAGGGAGTTTATTCAAAAGGCAGGAAAAAAGAAGAATGAAAGAGGGAAAGTGAGCAGTGATTTGTGATTTTGGTAGTTTTATCAGAAGAAGGTTGTTGACGGACCTTGAGCGCGCTGCGTAAGTATGGTAGGGACAAATCGCAAACAGAGCAGTGGAGGGGGGGGGAGAGACCGGTGAGGAGGCGGGAGAAGACAGAAAGACCATCGACCTGCCTGCAGTGGGAGAGTGAGTGGCCCAAAGACTCAGCCTCATCGCAGGAGATGCCAATGATCCGAAATGCCTTGGTTTCCACAGCGTGAAGCTGAGAAAGGTGAGTGGCAGGAGTACCAGCCCAGAGGGGAGAGCAGTACTCCATCAGGCTGTGGACAAAAGCTTTGTATGTGGTCGGGAGCTCAGGTGGGCCGAGGAAGGACTTTGTACGATGGAGGATTCCCAGTCGGTGACTGGCTTTGGAGGCCAGGTTGGAAATCCGATCCTGGCAGATAATGAGACCCAGAAGCTTGAAAGAAAGGACTTCTTCCAGAGGATTGTTGAGAAAATGGATGGGGGGGGGTTCCAATGTCTGGATTGAAAGACATGTTCCATGTGTTGGACCAGTTTGTGATTTTACCCAGATCTGCAGTGAGCGAAGTAGCTGCTGCTTGCTGGTCTGAGGGAAGACAGATGGTACGGCAGAGGGTGGCGTCATCAGTAAAGAGATAAAGAGGATTTTCCAGAGAGCCAGAGAGATCATTGATGAAAACCAGAAAAAAGAACAGGGCCCAGAATGCTGCCTTGAGAAACTCCAGCCTGGACAGGAAGAGGGGATGAAAGAACTCCATTTAGGGCCACACGTTGACTGCATCAGGAGAGGAAGTCTGCGAGCCATGAGCAGAGATGGCCTTGGATACCATAGGAAGAGAGTGTGGTGAGCAGGGCAGGGTGCCAGACCGTGTCAAAAGCACACGATACGTCTAGGGATATGGCTCTGATTTCATGTCCGGCATTGAGGACCTCCATCCATTGTTGGGAGTGCAGAAGCAGCATATCCAGGGTAGAGTGACCTGGTCTGAAACCAAATTGATGATTGGAAATCAATCCATTGGAAAAGAGAAAGGATTTAATGTCTGAAGTGATGATGGATTCCATAACCTTGCTGATGATTGGGAGAAGGCTGATTTGTCTGAAGTTGCAGGGATCTGTTTTTGCACCTTTTTTATGCAGGGCAGTAATGTTTGCTGATTTCCAAGCAGATGGCAGATGACCTTGAGCAAATGAGAGGGTGAATAGAACAGAGAGAGGGTGAGCAAGAGCAGAGGAGCAGGTTTTTAGGACACGTGGGCTGATGCCGTCTGGACCGGTTGCAGAATCTGAGTCGAGGTTTGACAGCAAGCTCTCCACCTTGTCAGGAGAAAAGGACAGAGAGTCCATGGACAGTTGGGTGCGACTGGGTAAGATGGGTACAGAAAGCGATGGGTTTCGGGCACAAGATTTCGATGCAAACACCGAGTTTAGGCATCCACCATTTTCACATGCGGTATCAGCAGTGTGGCCATTGGAGGTAAGGGAAGGGATGGAGGGGGAACATAACCCAGAAACAGATTTGATTAGATGCCACCAGGATTTGGAGGGGGGAGAGAGAGTTGAGAGTTCAGACGTGAGCTTAGAAAGATGTTGTTTTCTGGCTCTCCTGAGGGGAGAAACACATTTGTTTCAAGCTTTATGGAAGGAACTGAGATTACCCTCTGTTGGGTTTGCTTTCCATGAGGCAAAGGCAAGTTGTTTCAGGACAACTGCCTCGCCTCAACCTTCAGTGAACCATGGGCGAGAGGAAGGGTAGGACAACTAAAGACGAGAGGATAAATCTGTGCATGAGGGAGAGCAAGTTTCTTTGAAAGAATTCCCAGGATGAGTTGATGTTTGAGAAAGTAGCGATGGGAGACCAGTCAAGAAGTTTGATGGCTGCTTGGAGACCCTGCCAGTCGGCTTGAGTGAAAAGCCAGACTCGACGACGCTGAGGTGGTTCTCTGATAACAGCCAGAGAGATGTCCACTATGACAAGCACGTGGTCAGAAGAAACGATTGGAGCGGAGGAAGAACAGCAGATATTTTCAGGGAAATTTGTCAAAATCAGATCCAGAAGAGATGGAGTACCATTAGTTGAGATCCGGGTCGGGAAACTGACCAAATGAGTCAGTCCCAATGAGTCGCAGAAATCTTCTTTTGCTGAAGCGCCACGACAGGTGAGAGAGATACCCACACCAAGCCAACTGGCCACATATGAGGAGGAGAGAGTTTGGATGAGAAGATAGAAGTTGGTCCATGTTTTCGGATAGTGAGGTGTAAATGGAGTCATCACTGTTTGGTGGACGGTACAGTACACATATAAACATGAGGTGGGAGTGGAGGGGAAGCTGTAGCCAGAGGTATTCCTGGGGGTGTGGGGGAGCGAAGGCAGTGCATGGAGAGTGAGGAATAGAGTCTTTGATGAAGAGAGCAACTCCTCTACCAAGATGAGGCTTAGATCTGTCATACCAGAGGAGGGAGTAACCATGGAGAGATACTTGGGAGTCAGAGACATCTTGAGGGAGGAAAGTTTCTGTTAGGCAGATTATGTCTGGTTTGTCAGTGGCAGCCTGTATGGAAAGATCTGTAAGGTTTGAGCAAAGGCCCCAGATATTTGAGGTCCATACTGTTAATAAAGAGGGAGGGGAGGAGGCTTTGGGTACAGGGGATGGGTGGGGAGGGGGAGGGTAGGACAAGGGAGGGGGGGGGGGAGGTAATGAGAGTTGTTGAAAGAGTGTGGTGGATTGCAGAATAGCTAGGGCAGGGGGCTGGATGAGGAGGAGAAAAGGCTCTGTGGTGCTGGGGGAGAGGGGGCAGAAAGCAGTTGAGGATTTGAGGAGGTGGAGTGATGAGATGGAGGTGATAGGGCAGGGAAGGAGGCAGCTTTGTGGATGTGAGGGGGGGGCAACTTTGAGAAGGGTGAGTGAGGGCGGTGAATGGTGGGAGAAGGGTGAGTGGGGAGAGTTGAGGGAGAAAGTGAGGGGGAAGCTTGGTGGGAGAAGAGTGTGATGGTTGTTTGGAGAGGGAAGGGTGAGACGGGTGAGTAGGCAATGAGGTTGGAAAAAAAAAACGAATGGTTGATGGAACATGAACATTCATAGCAAACTGGGGTTTAAATTTTTTTTAGGTCAGAAATGCAATTAAAGACATTTATTGATGGATGTAATAAAGGTGAATTAAGAGAACTAATGCATGCCTGTAGGTGCGTGCCTGTACGTGCAAAAAAAACAAACAAACAAAAAAAAACTTTAAAACCGCATGCCAGAAACAACAACCACACAGGCTTTTCCTTCGCTCTCGCGTTCTCGCGACAACCACACTTCCACACACAGAGTTAATTAGAATCCAAATTAAAATCAAGTTTACCTCCCTGTCTTTGCTTGCCATGACATTCGCTGCCATGTAACCGGCACGGCCCGTGACGTCATCGTCGGCCGGCCACGCACCGACCTACACAGCCACACTTACGCAGCAATGTGTCATGTCATTGGTTGGTAAATAAATGGCTGCAGTAATATGTCATGTCATTGGTTGGTACATAAATGGCCATAACTTGGGAAGCACTTGTCCGATTAATATGAAACCTTGAAAAGGCACATCCTCAGTTCCCCCAGCAATATAGCTGGCAAGTTTCAATTACATCGGACCAGTGTTTGTCGAGAAACAGCGGTCACAGACACAGACACAGACACAGATTGCTGGAATTATAGAGAGAGTAGTGCATGCCCGTAGGTGCGTGGACGAACGTGCAAACCCCCCCCCCCCAAAAAAAAAACTTTCAAACCGTGTTCCAGAAACAACAACCGCACAGGCCGTTCCTTCGCTCTCACGTGCCGTACGTGTGTGGCCATACGTGCAAAAAAAAAAAACAACTAAAACCGCTTGCCAGAAACAACCACACAGGCTGTTCCTTCGCTCTCGCGTGCCCGTACGTGCGTGGCCGTACGTGCGTGGCCGTACATACAAAAAAAAAACTTTCAAACCGCGTGCCAGAAACAACAACCACACAGGCCGTTCCTTCGCTCTCGCGTGCCCATCCCATCCGTGCGTGGCCGTACGTGCAAAAAAAAAAACTTTCAAACAACCACACAAGCCGTTCCTTCACTCTTGTAAATGACAACTGGATTGGGGCATTGTGTTTATCTATAAATCCGCATAAGAAATCGAGAAATGATTAGAATACAGTAAGTCATCACTATCCATAAGTAGTGCTTGCCCGTACAGAACGTTCACATCATTCCACGAATTATCGCTTTCATTGAAGTAACAACTGCTGTGATACTTACACACACAGAGTTAATTAAAATCCAAGTTAAAATCAAGTTGGACCTCCCTGTCTTTGCTAGCCATGACATTCGCTGCCATTGACCATTGCCACTCCTACGCCATGGTGAGGCGACAGGGTAGGATTTGTAGGAGACCTGAAAGTACAGTGTCATTTGGTATTCCATGTTCGAATTGTTTTAGTTTGAAAATAGTTAAAAAAAATAGTTTGCAAAGCATACCACCAAATTGAGATGTATTTTGTAGGCAAGCATGTTGAGTAGAGCTGAATTCCTTAACACTTCCAAAGGCCACACCGTTTTGACAATTGGAAACAAAAAAAAGTTGTACACTTTTTTTGATAAATTATTTTCGGAAAAAATTTTCTTCAATATATTAATAATAAAAATTGTCTCCATGTACACACCTTTATGTTGTTAGCACCTCTTCATAAACAACATTGCTGAGGAAACAGCGCTTCTTTGTTTCCTCGTCCAGGGCAAGAATGCGGAGGCTGCTGGATCTGCCAACGTTTTGATAAATTATTAGTTTTAATGGCCAATTATTCAATGAGCGCCAACGTATTTTGCCTTTTCCCAAGGAAAAACACACAGAGAAGAGAAGAGAAAAAACCCGTAATGGGGAACGCAGCTGAGGTTCTCTTTCCCCATTGGCCACGCATACGTAGCAACATGTCCTGTCATTGGTTGGTAAATAAATGGCCATAACTTGGGAATCACTTGTCCGATTAATATCAAACCTTGAAAAGGCGCATCCTCAGGTCCCCAGCAATATACCTGGCAAGTTTCAATTAGATCGGACCAGTGGTTGTCGAGAAACAGCGATCACAGACACACAGACACAGACACACAGACACACACACAGATTGCTGGAATTATAGATAGATGGAGAAGAAGAAACGCTGTAACAGTTGGACTTTTTAGACAAGGTATGAAAGAAAGGTCGAATGGACCCTATGCACTAAGCGAGTGACATCACAGCGGAAGGTAAGGCTCCGCCATATTGAGTGGCAAAAAAATCATGGCTCCCACGCACGTGTCACGCGAACTTCTGGGCTACTTCCATACATTCGATGTATTTCAAAGAAGAGGTACTGCGAAAAACTGAAGCTGTGTGGTCTTAGTGAAGATCCTCATATTATTTCAAAGGATAAATGGACAACAGAAAGGAAATTTTGGCTTCAAATCGTTTTCCCTGACATCAATGTTTACCTTCTTGAAACGCCGAGTCCTTCCACTCAAGCCAGCCTGAAAGCCTTCCATGGACGCGTACTCATATTATGTCGCCGGGTTTGTTGGTGACATAATCTCGACGAAAGCTGACAAGAACTGTATTATCGTGAGGGCAAAGGTAAACCTGTTTTCTTTCATTTCACTATTATTGTACATTCGTTGTTGCTTGTTTTGTTCAGCAACCAGCGTCACTTTTTTAACCTGACTGCTGCCACAAGTTAATTTCAAGTGAAGCTCTTGTCTAAATGCTGTTTGTAGAAAATCTTCGTTCGTCAGTTTCCTTACAGATACATGATATTTTTTCCATGACAAACATCCGGTGTAATGCCACACTGCTGTGGATATTTCCAAGTGGTAGTTTTTTTATGTGTTATACATATCGATGTGACTTTCTGTGGTGAAACTCAGAACTGTGCGCGTTAGACAGCTGTGAGAAAGGCGATCTGGCCGATCTC